>NW_026442075.1:615000-1012500 GCF_026898425.1 Galleria mellonella | reverse complement strand
TTCTTCAATATTGTAGAACATACTTTTGTCCTATCACCAATAGTTTCCGCAACGCACGCGACGAAAGATATTTTATAGCATTTTTTACACCTTGAGTTACGTTACTAAAGTTTTAGTAAGGATCCCTAATCTTTTCTAGCAATAAATATAGCCTATGTTACTCAGGATGAATTTAGCTTTCTAATGGTGATAAATTTTTGAAATAGGCAAAGTAGTTTTTGAGTTTATTCATCACAAACATACACACAAATATACAAATCTTTTCTCTTTATAATATTATTGTAGACTAGGTGTATTAATATAGAAATCTTATCCAAAACACAAAATGTAAAAAAATGCTAAGTCTCACAGCGTGATTCTTTATATATATATATATATATATATATATATATATATATATATATATATATATATATATATATATATATATATTCTTGTAAATTACATTGTTAATGCATTTATAAATATTGTTAGCAAGGGTGGACTTATCTCTGACAGAGATCTCTTCCAGTCAACCCAATACAGTTAGAAAACATATCGTTAGCTGGCAGCTGAAGTGCTACAACTATTAATATTTAGAATACATAAATAATTATACCTACAGTTAAATAAAATCATCTTCGTTTTTCCACTACAAAAAATTGTGAGATTTCATGTGAAACCATGTCAGTTATTTAGGTAGTGTCTAGGGAAGCATCTATTGAACAACTTTGTTATAAATGCTTTTTTTTATACAACTTAGAATGGCAAGCAAGCTGACGGCCCACCTGATGTAAAGTGGTAACCGTCGCCTATAGACATGAGCAGTACCGTGGACATAACAGAGTATACTGTTTCGCCCATGATACCCCCATGCGTTGCCATTCCTGAGGACTCAGACGTTATTCCTCTGTACCCAGTAAACTCACGCCATATCCCACCCTTCAAACCGAAACACAGTCATGCAAACACAACTGCTTCGCGGTTGAAACACGAATGGAACAGAGGTACCCAAGCAATCGACTTTTGTACAAAGTCATCAATTGCTTATCAACATTTATAATGACCGTATCAATATTAGATATCTTTATTTCTATAATAATTAAAATGACTTGGCAATTGCACTGCAACATATTCGAATAATAAAATAAAATTTTTCGTAATTGCACTGCTTAGATTTACTTAGTAATCGAAATAGTAGATATAGGCGACGGTTTTTTTTTTAATCGGTGTCAAGTAAGGATGAAGCCAGGTCAGTCGGCCCATCGTGAAGAATTCAACACGAATTAACCACGATGGTTTCGAGGGGCAACCACGTGAAAGTCGACCCGATACGGTATATTGCTAGCAATGCGGCTGTTATTACCCATTACTAATGATAGGGTATATAGCTAGCAATGGGGCAGTTAGACCCCATTACTAACAGTCCCTTTCCCCCTATAGGCGACGGTTAAAATTTTTTATCAGGTGAGCCGTCAGCTTGTTTGCCATTAAAGTTGTATAAAAATTTTTTTTTATTTTTATTAAAGTATTGACAGTTTTAATACAGGATTCATTCTTAACATATTAATCACCTTAATATCTTTACAGATGCGACAGAAATGATGTTCCAAGAGATAGCATTCAAAGCGGAGCTGGACCGCCACAACGACCCTGAGTCCGAGGAGGAGGCGAGGATACTATGCGACGAGCACCCCGCCACCAGGCAGAGGAACATCGACGAGCTGCGAAACATGATTTATGGTAAATTGAGGTCAATAATCCGTTATACCATAACAATTCTCATGTACTGTACTTAATTTATATTTAACACCTCATTAACTTCCCATTAGAGGCACGTGTACTTCTTTGCCATTATTTTTTTTTATATTTCCAAATTGACTAAAAAAACCGGTGAGGTGTGTGTTGAACTAACATGCCAAATAGGGGGGAAAGGGATTGTTAGCAATGTAGTTTGATAACCCCATTGCTAGCAATATGCCCTATTAGGTCGACCTCCACGTGGTTCCCCCTGGAAACCATCGTGAACAATTCTTATTGAATTCGTCACGATGGGCTAACTGACCTGCTTCATCCTCACCTATCATCCTTCACTGGTGCCCCGTTGGTGTATACCGATAGCGCGGGTGGGGTTACCATTCCATTATCACCCATTAAAAAAAAACATGCCAAATATTCCCGCTATGAGATAAAAACATGTTTTTAATCTTACTTTATTTTCTTGTACGAAATAAACACCCACTAGTTGCTATTTCAGATATTTGTTTCACATATTACCAGAGGGAGACATTGTACAAAAGTCGTTTGCTTGGGTACCACTGTTCCATTCGTGTTTCTACTCTGAAGCAGTTGTGTTTGCATGGCTGTGTTTCGGTTTGAAGGCTGGGACATGGCAGTGAATTTACAGGGTGCAAAGGCATAACACTTTAGTCCTCAGAAATGGCAACGCATGGGGGTATCATAGGCGACACAGTATACTCTGTCATGTGTATGGTACTACTCATGTCTATAGGCAACGGTTACTACTTTCCATCAGGCGGGCCGTCAGCTTGTTTGGTATTCAAAGTTGCATAAAAAAACCAACAAATTCAGAGATAAAGACGATGGAGAATTGTATTACATTTTTCATAAGTAGAAAATTATGCAATGCAAAAATAATGAAAGAACAGTTTAGCAGTCTACCCTAAAAAGTATTACGAGTAAATTATACATAGATAGATAGATACTCTTTATTGTTTCCTCCAAAAGATTACAATAGTAAACTTATTATAAATATAAACAATTACAAGAAATAATCACAATGAGAAAACAACGGGCGACCTTATCGCTAAGAGCGATCTCTTCCAGGCAACCTTTGGATGGAGAGGAGTAATTATAAACAATTTAAAAATTAAATTAGTAAATTTGTATTCACAAACATCATTTGTTTGACAGCAGTACTTAAAAGATACGTACAAAAAATAGTAAAAAGCACGCTATTCACAAAACTCTTTCGAGAACGCCTTTGAATAGGTATGATTTATAATAAATTACAGTAGAGATGCCTTTTCAAAATACATATACATTTTTAACTAATTTTAAAAAGCTAGAATACAGCATCGAAGCATTTGGCGGTCTATTGTTTCTGCCTACCCTAATGGCAGACAGGCGTGACAAATATGTATGTGGTCCCGGCATTGATTTTTTTTTATACAACTTAGAATGACAAACAAGCTGACGGCCCACCTGATGGAAAGTAGTAATCGTCGCCTATAGACATGAGCAGTACCATGGACATAACAGAGTATACTGTTTCGCTCATGATATCCCCCCCCCATGCGTTGCCATTCCTGAGGACTCAGGTGTTATTCCTCTGTACCCAGTAAATTCACGCTATATCCCACCGTTCAAACCGAAACACAGCCATGCAAACACAACTGCTTCACGGTTGAAACACGAATCGGACAGAGGTACCCATGCAATCGACTTTTGTACAGTCTCCCTCTGGAATAGAATAGGCCACCCCTTTCATTTTTGTTGTTGTCATAGAAGGCGACTAAAGAAACTTAATGATAGAGGGTAGGAGATAGGTAGATAGGATAGGTAGGTGGATAGGTAGGGGGTGGCTAGCAACGTCCCTCTTAAAACTGAAACTGAAGTCAAAATAACATTGTTCAAGGCGTATTTTCAATCTTTTTACACGAACAGCCTGTGTGTTGACTTTACACGACGGGCAATCTCTACGTGTTCAATACAATATGTAATGTTTTCAGGGTGTTGTTACGGTTGCCACGTTTTTGTAGTGCATCCACAATGTTTGCAGCGGCATCGGCAAATGACTTCTATGCCATCAGACGCAAACAAATTGCATCTCTTTCACACTGACTGCGTGTAAGCGACAGCAGTAACAGCATTCTGAGGGCATTAGGTGATAAATATGATAGCTCGATCCTCTCATTGTGGGCCTTTTAATTACTATGGGGGCCATAAAATGATTTGTTTTGTTTTTTTTACTAACATAGTTTAAGTCGATTGTTACTAACAAAAATAGACCTTAGTTATCTGTAATAAAAATTATTATTATTAGCCTAACTGCGGTTGCCAATCCGTCTGCCAAGCGTGGCAACTACTGGCAAAACTCCCCTTATGGAAAAGGCTTATGTTCAGCAGTGGACAGTTAACGGCTGAAATGATAATATCAGTACGATTGTGTCTCTACATTTTGCTTTTGTATTCTTGTATGTAACATAAGATTGATGGCATGAAAATAGAAGGAAAACATCGTTAATAACTCGAAAAATTGGGGGGAAAGGGATTATAGGGGTAATGGAGACTAAAAATCCCATTGCTAGCAATATACCTAACCAGGTCGACTTGAATGGTTAATTCCTGATGAATTCATCATGATGGGCTAACTGGCCTGTTTTCATTCTCATCGATCACCCTTCACTGGTGCTCCGCCAGCGTATCCCGTTAGCGCAGGCGGGGTTACCATACCATTATCACCCATTAGAAAAAACCTATAAACATCTGCAATACCAGAAGTATTACGCGCGCGTTGTCTTTACTGAAGAAACCTTTATCAAAACAATCTATCTTGAATCTTGAATCAGTCAGATATAAAATCGTAATATTTATTTTTGTTGACTACAGAACACAGGCACGACATCAAGGTTGTAGTTACGAAAAAAAAACTAACAAACAGATACACTTATAGCGAGACACTCACTGTTTACTCATTTCTTACTCAATTATCTGCAGTACAGTCAGAAACAAAGGTTGCTGGACATGATTAATTTAAAATTTATATATATGTATGTTTGTATGGATGTAAGACATGAACATTAACTCAGAAGGAAATGGATAAACTTAGAGCCATTAAAATGTGGTGTTGTAGAAGGATGGAGAAAATTAGCTGGAGGGATCGAATTAGCAATGAGGAGGTCCTGCTTAGGGTTGAGGAAAAAAAACAAATTATTAGAACTATTGAGGACAGAAGGGGAAAAATGTTGGGGCACTTGATACGACACGACGAACTTATGAACATTATAATAGAAGGTAAGATAGAGGAAAGGAGGGGAAGAGGGAGACCGAGACATAGTTACATCAGGCAGATCAAGGAAGAAGTTGGTGTCGTGAACTGGTTGATGGTGGAAAATCGTAGTGAGTGACAAAAGCTCCGCCGACAAGAGCGCAGCTCTTAAATAGGATATATATATATATATATATATATATATATCTATATATATATTTAATAATCATAAATTACTAATCAATGTAAACTAAAAAAAAAAAACTAATAAATAAATCCATATTAAACATTACTTACTAACGACTTATCAATGAAAAAATAATATTTCTTGGACATGATTAATTTTCAATCCATTTATAACAATCACGCCTGTCTCCCATTGAAGTAGACAGAAACAATGAATTACTTTTTAAATACATTATATCAATAATTGTAATCAATTTCGATCGGGGTTTCAAAGATGTTTCCTCCCACCAACGCTTAGATTATAGAACGAGCTTCCTCCTGTCGAGATTTTTCAAAAAAGGGGTAAAGGTTTCTTCAAGGTCAGCAACGCGCGCGTAATTCCCTTGGTATTGCAGGCATTCATAGATTACAGTGACTGTTTACCACCAGGTGGACCTTAGGCTTGTTTACCGCTACAGTGATATAAAAAAAAGACTTAATTTCAAGGGCTCTCCTTCCTTTGAATTCTAAAATTCGATGTCACTATGATATATGACTTATGACGAAACTGTAATTAGTATTCTACCATATTGGTGTTCAGTTATTTATTACTTTTAAATTAATTAGATTACGATTTTTTTTTTATTTATCGTATCTGTGGCATTGATAACGTACAGAGACTGTGATATAATGATCTGTGATTATCAGGTTTTTGACGCAATTGAATTGGAACCAATTCCATATCACCTTGAATACATATTAAATGGACGTAACCAATATATAATTTTAAAGTCTATTCGAAAAATTCAACCAATACTCGTATCTTTTTATTCGTAAAGTTTCGTTGCTGACTGTACTAAAGTGGGATTAAATTGAAATCGCATTAAATACACATTAATTGGACATTACCAGCGTACTATTTTGACATTTATTTATTGATTAAACTTAAATACGCCTCGAAAGTGTAAATGGAGGACTTTACACCATATGGCATTATCTAAGTCGACCGTAGACAGGAATAATCTATACTTATAATGAATCTGTAGAGAGGTCATATCTGTACATGAAATATATTTCCAAAATAACTATCAGGGGGTGATTAGTGATCGATACTGATGACAAAAATGCAATCAGTAAAATTTTTGTCTGTCTGTCTGTATGTTCGTTATAGAAACAAAAACTACTCGACGGATTTTAACGAAAGTTGGTACAATTATTCTTCATACTCCTGAGCAGGTTATAGTATACTTTTCATCACGCTACGATCAATAGGAGCAGAGTAGTGAAGGGAAATGTTGGGAAAACGGGAGAAATTACTCCATTTTTAAGCTTCCGTCGCGTGTGCAGCCTTATTGGCAACTTTTTAAAATGTAAAAATGTCTACCCGTGCGACGCCGGGACGAGCCCTTCTAATATAATAATTGGTATTAAATTAACAGTCGTATCTATGTGTCTTTGCTGACCGTACCTAAACAAATATTACCATCTTTGAATGCATGAGCACCAAAGCATTAAAATTGTAAAGCCCAAAATAGAGGGGAATGTTTGAATAGAATGGCGGACTCTGCCCTTGAGTGGAACACTGGGTAATTATAATCAGTGCATTGTTTTGGTCATTATGGGGTTTTGCATGTGAAATACATAGGGCTGCCATCCGTCCGGAATTCCCTATTTTATCCTAGTTTGAAGGGCGTCCGAGGGCCGTCCGGCAGGGGTGTTTGAAAAGTGGACACTTTTGTTGTCAGGGGAAATCCATTTTTTTTTATAGGTAGGCGACCAATTGAAATAAAACTTAGGTACAATACATCCACACAAAAAAAAAAAAAATCCACAATAACTCTGTTTTTATGTAACAATGTTTTTATTTTTGTTATAAAAAAAATTTTTTTAAATGTCCGGGGAAAATACCATATTTCGCCCAAATGTCCGGGATTTTAGTCGTGTTTATTCGTTTTTTTTTATACAACTTAGAATGGCAAACAAGCTGACGGTCCACCTAATGGAAAGTGGTAACCGTCGCCTATAGACATGAGCAGTACCGTGGACATAACAGAATATACTGTTTCGCCCATTATACCCCCATGCGTTGCCATTCCTGAGGACTCAAGTGTTATTCCTCTGTACCCTGTAAATTCACTGCCATATCCCACCCTTCAAACCGAAACACAATCATGCATACACAACTGCTTTACGGTTGAAACACGAATGGGACAGAGGTACGCAAGCAATCGACTTTTGTACAAAGTCTCCCTCTGGTAAATCGGTGTCGACAATTTAGATGATGGCAACCCTAGAAATATTATATATATACTCCATATTACTCTGTAAACAAAATTATGGCAATCGTTTTTTTTAATGGATGATACGCTATCGGTATACACTGGCGGGACACCAATAAGGGATGATAAATGAAGATGAAGCGGGTCAGCATGTTAAGGTTTCTTCAGGGTCGGCACCACGCACTTGACACTCCCAGTGTTGCAGCCGTCCATAGAATACAGCGGGTCTACAATGAAATGAAATTCCGAAATTTCGGACTCAATTTCGTCTTTTTGTTTATACCAAAATCGGACCTATAAATGGAGTTTAACATTTCGTTCGTCATACATCCTATCATAAAAGTCAAAAGGAACAATATTTTAATATTTTTAATATTTACAAACAACATGTATTATGTAATTTTAACATCAAATTTGTGTTTCGTTTGGCTCCGAAATTTCGGAAAACATTTCATGGTAGGCCCTCTGTGACTGTTTGCCATCAGACGGGCTGTTTGCCTTCATTGTGGTATAAAAAACTTAACTAATTTTATTATAATTCCTTCTTGTTGCTTGTATGCCACCGTTGTGTTTGTTGATTGCATATTAGCTGGTTAACACATGGCCAATGTTTGTTATTCACTTATCAGTAACTGCATGGAGTAATCTTGTAAATATCTGCATTTGTATACATTAACGCCTTTGTCTAAATCTTTATGGGCATTTGAGGTCATACAAATAACATACAAACAGATAAATAAGTAATAAAATAATATTCTAAAACAAGTACTTCAATAAAAATCAAACAGTGATTATAAACTGTACATTCACAACCGATATGGTTACAAACAGAGACAAAAAAAATAATTTTTAATCTATACTTGAAAAATGGGACGACATCGAAAGCTTAGTTTAAGCACAAATTTGATGTTAAAATTACACAATTCATGCCGTTTGGAAATATTAAAAATGTTAAAATATCGTTCTTTTGGACTTTTATGATAGGATGTATGACGAACGAAATGTTAAACTCCATTTATTGGTCCGATTTTGGTATAAATAAAAACACACGAAATTGAGTCCGAACATTCGGAATTTCGTTACAAGGTAGACCCACTGTTACTAAATAACTGTAGCGACATCTAGTGGACCGTACAGAAATTAATATGACAGAACAAAACAACGAAACAAGTGTGTCTCTAGGCACTTGAGGGGGGAAAGGGATTGTTAGTAATGGAGACTGAGAATCCCATTGCTAGCAATATACCCAACAAGGTCGACCTCCTCGCAGTTCTCCCTGGAAACTATCATGGTTAATTCCTGATGAATTCATTATGATGGGCTAACTGGTCTGTTTACATTATCATCTATCAACCTTCACTGGTGCTCCGCCAGCGTATCCCGTTAGCGCAGGCCGTTACCATGCCATTTGCACCCACCAAAAAAAAAACTAGGCACTTGAACAATACTTTTAGAGTTAAATTGAATCCATTTAACTCTAAAATTTCGAAACATTAAATTAACAAAAATGTGTTATTTATTATACTTCTAAACATTATTTATAATTATATTGTTATTTTTTTTTTATTTTTCTATTTGTTTGTTTCGGCATTGTGTAAAAACTGCTGTACCAAGTTGAATATAGTTTTTACAATTATGATGTGCCCGATGCTCCTAGTGTATGTTATATTTTAAGACGACATCTGATATACTCTTACTTGATAGACTTGATACTCTCGTATCAAGTTACAGGTAAAAATTAGTTATGTTAAAAATTAAAATATATAGTATTTTCTATATTAATTCACGCAAGCAAAGCTGTAGTCTGTTAGATATAAATACTGGAAACAAGGACAAAACTATAGAAAGCAGGATAAAACGAAATCAGTTCCTTTATTTATTTTTATTTCCATGATTCTAATGATAAAATTCTCAGTCTGAGAATTTTATTATATCTGAGAACCATCGAACATCGATTAAAACTCCTAATAGATAAAAACAAGCGTTATTGCGACGCATGACTCTCTATTCACCTTTCTCTATTTACATTAATTTGATATAATTACATAAGATAAATAAAAAGAGCTAGAAAAAAATTCGTCACTAGAGCGTCGCCGAAAAACGTGGTGAATGGCACGAGCGCGACTCTTGAATAATGATTAAATAATAAAATATCTCGTTTATATAATGTTTGTATTATGTTCAATGCGTAATCTAAGATCTCCATTCGCCGGCAAAATTCATCATTTATAAGAAGATATCAAAATATCAGTGTAGCAAAACTATCACTGAGCTGTAGCCTATTTGGGTCACTGCGACACACTTGGTGAAAACATATTTCCATACTTTATCTTTTGTTTTATATTTAAAAAAGTGTAAATAATTTGTAATTGTATAAACTCTATATATATATATATAATATACCAGAGGGAGACTTGGTACAAAAGTCGATTGCTTGGGTACCTCTGTCCCATTCGTGTTTCTACCGTGAAGCAGTTGTGTTTGCATGGCTGTGTTTCAATTTGAAGGGTGGGATATGGCGTTAATTTACAGGGTACAGAGGAACAACACCTTAGTCCTCAGAAATGGCAACGCATGGGGGGTATCATGGGCGAAACAGTATACTCTGTTATGTCCATGGTACTGCTCTTGTCTATAGGCGACGGTTACCACTTTCCATCAGGTGGGCCGTCAGCTTGTTTGCCATTCTAAGTTGTATAAAAAAAATTAATTTATTAATTTACGTGTGTCATAAATGGCTCTAATAAAGTGTTTATCTATCTATCTATCAGTGTTTTGCTGTTTAAGGACAAAGCAATAAACTGCTGCTGTTTTTTTTTAATGGGTGATAATGGAATGGTATTCCCGTCTGCGTTAACGGTATACGCTGGCGAGGCACCAGTGAGGGATGATAGGGGACGAAAGCAGGTCAGTTAGCCCATTGTGATGAATTTCACTAGAATTAACCACGACGGTTTCCAGGAGGAAACACGTGGAGGTCGACCTGATAGGGTGTATAGGAATACATGTTAGTTATGGGTCAGTTAGACTCCATTACTAACAATGTTGTTGGCCACAGATGGCCTTAACAGCTTCACCAAGCGCGTGTGCAGGGGCAAACGTGGATGGTACTCCAAGCCCACGAGAGGGGAGCGATAAAATATCGACTCTTACTTATGGACTGCGGTGTACGCCCAAAGGCGCCAGAGCGGTTCGGACCTCAGCTTACATCACCGCACTTCGACTCCCGTCGGTCTCGAGTCGATTTGTCGTAACGAGTGAGGAAGTGGAGTCGGTGAGATGCGCTCGGGCGTAAACGTGAGGTCTTCGTCCCCACTGGCGGGGACGTGTGCCGTGACGTGTGCTCTGTGTCTGTGTGATTACGCGTGACGAGTGTTCCGTGGTGGGGGGGGGGGGGGGGGGGCTTTTAATTATCCACTGTTGAACATAAGCCTTCCCCTTAGGCGGTTTTGCCAGTAATAGCTTTGCAGGTGGGTTGGCAACCGCAGTTAACCTTTGGTGATATTTTAAGAAGGATGCTGCTGTCTCTGTATCTGCTGGATTCGGAAATTTTCTTTTTTATCTGAAACTATAATATTTTCAAACTGATCTCATAGAAATTTTATCAAAAAAGGTTCAGTGGTTTAGTTTTTAAATCAAAATTACTGGTTTTGTCACAAATGAACTCTCTTTTTTCTGGAACACAATCTAAAATTATTTTCGTTTGTTGTAGTTTTATTAGTAATACGGAAACATAGGCCTGTGTGTCCAACTCGCACTTGACCGCTTCCTTTTATACTTGGCACACTTAGTAAACTATCTTGAAATGTCTTTCTATTGAAATAACAGTGCATTGAACAAAGTAGCTTAAACAAAGAGCTATTTTTCATTTTTAGTCTGTTTTATTTTTAAACTAGCTTTAATCCCGACTTCGCCCTTCCCCAGGTAGCAGTTATTCGTCATATTGGCGTCAAATTGCAGCAATGGGCAGCAGCGTCCCTCTTAAAACATTATCAAAAGCTAAACTGCGGTTGTCAACCCGGCTGCCAAGCGTGACAACTATTTGACCACCCCCCTCCCCCCGCCCCTATTATGAGGGAGGCTATGTTCAGCAGTGGACAGCTATTGGCTGATACAATACAATAAATGTCATATGTCTTCGGTCGACTGGTTGACAACGCTATGGCTATATGGGTTAAATCCACCATTTACACTTTCTAGGTATATTAACATCATCATTATATCAGCCTTTAACTGTCCACTGCTGAACATAAGCCTCTCCCATGGGGGCTTTTGCCAGTAGTTGCCACGCTTAACAGGCGAATTGGCAACCGCAGTTAGCTTCGATGTCTTAAGAGGAACGCTGCTGCCCATCTCTCGCCCTCCCTTAGTCGCCTGTTACCCACGGGAAAAGGTGGTCTATCTATGCCAGGATCACACAAAACTTTTTAGGTATATTAAAATTTAATAAATTAATAAATTATCCTCCATTACTCGACAAATCACAATAGTACAATATTTAAGGGAAATGGGATTGTTAGTAATGGAGACAGAGAATCCCATAGCTAGCAATATACCCAACCAGGTCGACCTCCTCCCGGTTCCCCTTGGAAACTATCATGGTTAATTCCTGATGAATCCATCATGATGGGCTAACTGGCCTGTTTTCATTTTCATCGATCACCCTTCACTGGTGCTCCACCAGCGTATACCGGTAGCGTAGATGGAGCTGCCATTCCATTTTCATCCATCAGGAAAAAAAAAAGTACAATATTTAATTGTTGTAAATATTTCTTATGAAATTTACATTAAAATAAGTAACAAGGTCGTTTGCAATTTCTATTTTATGGGGACTTGCGACGCGAAGCAATTCCAAACGGCTGTGTTGGGTAATACACAATCGATTGTAATTATTCGCTCGACTACGCTTGAACGCTGTGTGCAATCCATAATTTCATATCTTTGTTCTCAACACGATTCGTAGATTGAACTACGTGACGCATACGGCTCACCTTAAGATAAATGTTTAAATAATAATACAGGAATATTTTTGTAGGATGATAATAGAATGGTAACCCTGTCTGCGCTAACGGTATATGTTGGTGAATCACCAGTGAGGAGTGATAGGTGAGAATAAAAAGGCAGGTCAGTTAGCTCATCGTGATGAATACACTTGGTATTCAGCACGATAGTTTCTAAGGAGAACCACGTGGAGGTCGACCTGACAAGATATTATTGGAAGCAATGGGGCTGCCCAACGAATAATATATTTATTTATTTTACACTTTATTGCACCAAGTAAAAAGAAAAAAAACAAATACAGTAAATATTAATGAGAAGTGATACAAAAGGCGGCCTTATCGCTAAGCAATCTCTTCCAGACAACCTTTGGGTAGAGGACAGTGAGAAAAAGACAAAGGGTAGGTGGCGCACTATTATATAGATATTATCACATATATACACTACATATACACATACAAATATATACATAAACATACATATACTTAATAGCACACATAAAACAGAAGAAAACGATGGAGGAAAATGAAGAGAGAACACAGGAAAATAGTACTAAAGGGAAAGGTAGTAGGATTTAACAGAGGTTTTGAAGCTAGTAAGAGTTTGAGCGCACCGAATAGAGGTAGGCAGAGAGTTCCACAGGCGAACTGTCTGAACAGTAAAGGATTTAGAATAAAAGGAAGAAGAATGAGTGGGAAATTTGAGGCAGAGGTTATTGACACTGCGTAGAGTATGATCATTAGCCTCAGTGACTAGTAGGATGAAATAGATATACTTAACAAAAATCTAATAATAAGTACCTATTCGTATCCATGTTATTGTAAACTTCAAACTAAGAAAGTTTTTATTGCAGTTTGTTTGGAAATTTCCAAGTTGCATAATAAGGAAGCATTGTTGAAGTACGTACGTAAATATTTTTTCTTCTTCGTAGAAAGCGTATAGAGACTTGTTTACTTATTCATAAGAACAAAAACCTACTACATACCTATTTTATCTATAGATATGTTTTGTCACTCTCTTTCAAATTGAGAATTTAGCGCAAAAGCAAAAAGACCAATATAATATAATATGAATCGGGAAGTAAATACCAATATAGTACTTAATTAACAGAGGGAGACTTTATACAAAAGTCGATTGCTTGGGTACCTCTGTTCCATTCGTGTTTCAACCGTGAAGCAGCTGTGTTTCGGTTTGAAGGGTGGGATGTGGCAGTGAATTTACTGGGTACAGAGGAATAACGCCTGAGTCCTCAGGAATGGCAACGCATGGGAGGTGTACCATGGGCGAAACAGTATACACTGTTATGTCCATGGTACTGCTCATGTCTATAGGCGACGGTTACTACTTTCCATCAGGTGGGCCGTCAACTTGTTTGCCATTCTAAGTTGTATAAAAAAAAGAAAAACCCGCTCGTATTGAATCCGACTGGTATGGGCGATATTGCAATGTGTGGTCAGTAATATACAGAAGAGCTCGATATATAGATATCGGATATTACCCGTGATAGTACGTGATGTCCATGATGCCATTTCTAAGAACTGTAGTGTTACTCCTACACCACTATACCCTTTAATTTCACTGGCATATTCAAATCTTTAAATATATATATATTTTTTTTTATTAATTAAAAACCTGTCTCCAGAACGCGGCGAGTGCTGCCCCCCACGGACTGATGATGCATTCTTACTCCGGTTCCTGAGGGCGCGCCGCTCTGTGCCTGCGCGAGCGCACAGGCTGGTCAGTATATAATAGGATAACTACTTTATATAAAGATCATGTCAATCAAGTGTAATGTAAGACCTATTCTTTTTTATACCATTAAGGTGGCAAACAAGTGGCCCACCTGATGGTAAGCGATTAACGTAGCCTATGAAGGACTGCAATATCAGGGACATTACGCGCGCGTTGCTGACCCTGAAGAAACCTCTTTAACCTTTCTCTGAAGAACCCCATGCTGTAGTCTCTTCGAAAAAGCTCGGTAGGGAGGTCATTCCATAACCTAAGCGAGGGGAAGGGATTGTTACTAACTCCATTACTAGCAATATACCCTATCAGGTCGACCTCCACGCGCAAATCATCGTGGTTAATTTATTGTTGAATTCTTCACTATGGGCCAACTGATCTACTTTCATCCCCACCTATCATCTATCACTGATGCCCCGTCAGCGTATACCGATAGCACAGGCGGGGTTACCATCGCATTTTCACTTATTTTCATAACCTGAGCGTTCGTGGGAGGAAATATTTCCGAAACATATGTTCAGCAGTGGACGATAGATGGGCTGCAATGATGATTATGATATTATTTTAATAAAAAATTATAATCAAGAAGTCACGACGCAAACTGTCATATAACTACTTTTGTTTTTCAGTTAGTCCGCTACTGCAATTTCCGGGAACAGAACCCGCAACTGTGGCGCGACCAGGATTGGTTCAGATTCAGTCGACTGGGCAACGTCTTCGAGGGCGTACTATTCGACCGACCCGATGTTGGTAGACTAATTATTTGCAGACTCGGTAAGAATTTTTGAAAAAATTCGGTCCATTTCATTAGTTCAAAAACTAGTCAGTAATAAAGTAATGCCATAATTTGATATTGTTCTAGGTTTATGGGACCCGGATCAGTTACCAGCAGAAGATCTCATCAGTGCCTGTCTATTACTCCTCGAAGTGGGCATCATGCAGCCCAAACTTCAGATCTTGGGTGGTACAGCGTTGGTAGACTGCAAAGGGATCACCATGCATCATATAAGGCATATCACGCCGTCTATAGTGTTACAAGCCATTAATGTTATGGGGGTAAGTCCTAATATTCTAAGATTCCGCTACTATTTTCTGGAGGAATAATATTTGTTAATGAATCTTGGTTTAAATAAAAACTAACTGGGAACAGACAGACAGTTCTCAGTTAGTTGCAACCTAGGGTTGTCAGGTAAAAATAAGTAATATATTTGTCAAGTAAACATATATATATATCCCAACGAAATCTGCGGGAAACAGCTAGTCAACATATAGATTTTTTTAGTTCTGGTGTTATCTTTACTTTTTTTTTCAATTGCATTCCAGTTCGCGTTTCCCCTCCACCAGCGCGGGGTGCACGTCATCAACTGCTCCAGAGTATTCGAGACTTTATTTCACTTCTTCAAGCGACTGGCGCCAGCTGACGATCTATGGAAAAGGGTCTACTTCCATGGCTATAATTGTAACTCGTTACAAAGGTATTACTATTAGAAAAAAAATTTTGCTTCAACATAGATAAGTTCCAAGATACAGAGACATACCTAACATCTTATTACTAGTACGTGAATCCGAATGATTTTGTTATTCGAATAATTAGTAATTGGGGGGAAAGTAATTGTTAGTAATGAGGCCTAACTGCCCCATTGCTAGCAATACATCAGGTCGACCTACACGTGGTTCCCCCTGAAAAATTATCGTGGTTAATTCTAGTAAATTTATCACGATTGGCTAACTGACCTGCTTGTTTCATCCTCACTTATCATCCTTCACTGGTGCCACGCCTGTGTATACCGATAGCGCAGACGGGGTGACCATTTCATTATCACCCATTAAAAAAAAATTAGTAATTACAAATTTTATAAATCGGCTACTAAATTAACAATATATTCATTTTCGTATTCGAATGATTTCACCAATCACTAATACGATCCAAACTCTTCTTTTCATTCAAGAGTTTCCTCTTGTCGGTGCAACTAATTCATGCATCTTCCTCCAGCCAGCTCTATCCCAGGCCATATCCTTTATCTCCCTATACGACATGACGCCTAGTGTTTCCTTTATCTGTCCCATGTAGTTAATCCTCGGTCTTCCTCTTCCTCTTTTGCCCTCTATCTTTCCTTCTATTATGCTCTTAAAATTATTACGATCCAAACTACTAATAATAAAAACAACGGCGGTTCCCTGCATCTAAAAACATTTGTTTCGAAAATTGCTAAATATACCTACTTCATTAGCAACACTATCGACTGTTAACAAGAAAGAAGGACATTCCAGCCATCGGGTCAACTCGGCTGCGTTCGTACCTACTCGTACATGAGCAAACACATCGTACATGAATCATTTGTACAAAGTTTTATTATGCAATCATCATCATCATCATCATCATCTGCTTACCCTTATCCCAATTATTATATTTAGTATGTTTTTATCCATATTACAAAAAGATTTGGCCTATAGTTTTATAACCGGCCGCCTGCCTGACGTCCACCTTCTTTGGGAATTATATCCAATAATTTTATGCAATAAAGAATAAATAAATCAATAAATATCTTAGATCTTAGGAATGGTAACATATGAGGGCGTCATAGTATATTCTATTATGTCCATGTGCTATTCATATCTGCATATAGCGACCATAACTTTCCATAAGGTACATTGTCAGCTTACCAAAGGGAGACTTTCTACAAAAGTCGATTGCTTGGGTACCTCTGTCCCATTCGTGTTTCTACCGTGAAGCAGTTGTGTTTGCATAGCTGTTTCGATTTGAAGGATGGGATATGGCGTGAATTTACTGGGTACAGAAGAATAACATCTGAGTCCTCAGGAATGGCAACGCAGGGGGGGTATAATGGGCGAAACAGTATACTCTGTTATGTCCATAGTACTGCTCATGTTTATAGGCGACGGTTACCACTTTCCATCAGGTGGGCCGTCAGCTTGTTTACCATTCTAAGTTGTATAAAAAAAAAAGAATTCAAATTTGCTTTATTTATTTACTAACGTTTACGGACTGGAATAACAATATGCCTATCTCCTTATCCATCTCATATAATACGTATATACCAAATTTCATAGTGATTCGATAAGTCGGTAAGACGATATAAGATTACAAACAAACAAACTCACTTTTACATTTATATTAGTAAGGATTTTCTTTCACTAACATACAGCTATAACGCCTACAAGAAAGTTAATAACAATAATGTTTTACAACATTTCTGCGCATAATTATTCCTAATCGGTAATAAAACAAATAAACGGTGAAATAAAATAAATATATGTACTTTAATTTATATTAAAAAAACACACTTTTAATTGGGGCAAACCAATTATTTTGTTTAAAAAACTAAACTATTTTTAGTAAAATACTTACAAATAAAGAACCTTAATTTTGTTGTTAAAAAGCTTGTAAGTACATATTATGTGAAAAAAAAAAAAAACATTGAAGAATTTCCACTGGTTTTCAGTTCAGAATAATAATGTTCTAAGTTCACTGTTACAGTTTTTCTCAACCTGTCCCTTTCATTTTTACTTATTTTATATTTGTATTTTAACTTAATGACAGTTAGTTTAACTTACGTATAATTTGGTCGAGGAAGTTCTATTAGTTTCGAAACCATTCGGGGCCCGCCGAAGCGTGCAGTCAGACTCACGCTTGCGTCACTACCGCTCAAGATTAAGGGTTCCGATTGGTCGTGAAACTAGTCGAGCTAACTTGACCAAATCACTACATAGTACAAAACAAAGTTGCTGTCGCTGTCTGTCCGTCCGTATGTATGCTTAAATCTTTAAAACTACGCAACGGATTTTGAAGCGGTTTTTTTTTAATAGATAGAGTAATTCAAGAGAAAGGTTTATATGTATAATACATGCATAATATAGTAGAGGAACACTGATAATTTTATAGGTTTCTAATGTGATGTGATATAATAGGCACCCGTGCGAAGCCGGGGCGGGTCGCTAGTTACATATAAGTTAAACCGATAATTATTACATTAAAATGGAACCTCAATGATTTATCATCATCAACTGTCCACCGATAAACATAAGCCTGCCCCTTGGGGGGATTTTGCCAGTAGTTGCCGCGCTTGGCATACAGATTGGCGACCGCAATTAGGCTTCAGAGATGTTCTAAGAGGGACGCTGCTGCTCATTCCTCGCCTTCCCTTGGTCGCCTCTTATGACACCCATGGAAAAGGAAGGGGTGGCCTATTCTATGCCGGGACCACGCACCCTTAATTATTTATACAAACTTTTTTAATATTTCAGGTACATACATCCCGATTGTCTTCCGAAGAGGTACGGTGGTGTCCGGGACGAGGTCTCTTTAGAACTATGGCTCACTAAGATCAAACAGTACAAGAACAAGGAGTTTGATACCGATATGAGAACCCTGGGTTACTCCGTCGATTGACACTTAGTCATTATTGTTTATGGCACGGTTTAAAAAGGTTTATTGGGCAGAATTGGTAATGTCTTTATTATTTGTAAGAAGTCCTATATTAGAAAGAAAGAAAATAATATTTATTAATTGCTTAATTTCCCATTTAATATATTTTTTTTATTATTTTGTTTATTTATAAATATCAAAAATATTTATTAATAAACAAAATAGAAAATCACTGAAATTACTACAGTTAATTATATCCTACATTAAACAATCCTTCTTACTAAATTTAAATACAAATCATGTAGACATATTCAAAGAGATTTGTTTATAAGCACTTTTAAATCGTATTTTTTTTTATGAAAATTATACTGTACTTATTTTACATTGAAATTTAATAAAGTTAATTTTTTAAAGTAGCTTATAGCCGTTAATTCGTACACGTGCATTTCAACCGTGAAGCAGTTGTGTATCCATGGCTGTGTTTCGGTTTGAAGGGTGGGATATGGCGTGAATTTACTGGGTACAGAGGAATAACACCTGAGTCCTCAGGAATGGCAACGCACGAGGGGTATCATGGGCGAAACATTATACTCTGTTATGTCCATGCTACTGCTCATGTCTATAGGCGACGGTTACCACTTTCCATCAGGTGGGCCGTCAGCTTGTTTGCCATTCTAAGTTGTATAAAAAAAAAACTCAATTAAATGGACCACAAAACACATGCAAGATAATATAGACTATAGATACAACTGTGAATACCACATTCAATTCGATGCTAGTTCTTGCATGATGTCGAAACAATCATATGAACAAACAGATAGACAGATAAATTTTCTAATTTCTCCTATTATTCCCTCATGACAATATTTCATAAATACCTCCATATATAGACATTAGTTACGATTTTAATATATTATAATAAGAAATGAGATAAGTAATTTATTAGCACTGAAATTCTGTCAATAAAATACTTGTACTAACAGACCTTTATTAATAATTACAAAGGCAATTTCTATTTACATTACATTTATATTCTATAATTAAAGAGCAATAGAAATATATCTTTTTTTAATAACATTCATTAATATTAACTCGATGTATATTTATTTATTTATCCGAAGCTAAAAAGAAATTGTATAACATAGATACTATATAACAACATTATAAAAAATATAAATTAAAATTGCAGTTCACTTACAGTCAAATATAATTCAAATCGTTTTTCCTTTTTTATTTATATTATATTCAGTCTACTTCGTAATTTATATAACCAATACAGTTATATAAATAGATTAATCATTTCACACTTATTTTTATAATTACTTATTATTACTTGTATATTTAAAGCCACTTGTTAGATATTAGAGAGACTTATTTGTATATTTAGAGACAGCCACAGATAATGGAGATACTTGTATATTTAAAGCCACTTGTTAGATATTAGAGAGACTTATTTGTATATTTAGAGACAGCCACAGATAATGGAGATACTTGTATATTTAGAGCCACTTATTAGATATTAGAGAGACTTATTTGTATATTTAGAGACATCCACAGATAATGGAGATACTTGTACATTTAGAGCCACTTGTTAGATATTAGAGAGACTTATTTGTATATTTAGAGACAGCCACAAATAATGGAGATACTTGTATATTTAGAGCCACTTGTTAGATATTAAAGAGACTTATTTGTATATTTAGAGACATCCACAAATAATGGAGATACTTGTATATTTAGAGCCACTTGTTAGATATTAGAGAGACTTATTTGTATATTTAGAGACATCCACAGATAATGGAGATACTTGTATATTTAGAGCCACTTGTTAGATATTAGAGAGACTTATTTGTATATTTAGAGACAGCCACAGATAATGGAGATACTTGTATATTTAGAGCCACTGTTAGATATTAGAGAGACTTATTTGTATATTTAGAGATAGCCACGGATAATGGAGATACTTGTATATTTAGAGACAGCCACGGATAATGGGGATACTTGTATATTTAGAGCCACTTGTTAGATATTAGAAAGACTTATTTGTATATTTAGAGACAGCCACAGATAATGGAGATACTTGTATATTTAGAGCCACTGTTAGATATTAGAGAGACTTATTTGTATATTTAGAGACATCCACAGATAATAAAGACATTATCAACCTTCGGTAAAATAAGAGAGTATTGAAATCTTAGATCAAGTTGATGAGTGAAAAAAAATGAGGAATAGAAAAGAATATCGACTTGTATATTAAGAAAATTATTTGGAAACCATACACTTTTCTATTTAAAATTAATAATATATTTAGACACATTTATATATATAAAAAACAGGATGTAATCGAGAATTGAAAATCAGTTAACTTGAATACAAACTATTGTGATAACCTATTGGTGCTATTAATCTGATAACATAATTTTAAACTGTTAAATAGTATGCATTTATTTTGCTACCAATTGCATCCTTTATACATCTTTAATACCATTATACACATTTACATAATCAAGTGTAATTAGATTATTTATAATTATATTATTTAAATATGTGTACAGTAATAAAAACTATAATTCATTTCTGTTTCAAAATCTGGCACTGAAGTAAAAATATTGACTCGTGCCAATGTGATTTTGTACCTGGCAACACCATAACTGGATGTCGTAAGAGGCGACTAAAGGAACTTAATGGTAGACGGATGGGCAGCTGTGTACACCGTAGCTTTCTACCATCATACAGCTCGCCATCAACAGGGTGTTCACCTTCATACCCTAGAGCCTAGATGATCACGTACCCACGCGGTTTCAGAGATATTTTCTCCTACGAACGCTTAGGTTATGGAATGAGCTCCCTGTCGATGTTTTTCCAAGAGACTACAGCAGGGGGTTCTTCAAAATGAGGTTTCTTTAGGGTCGGCAACGCGCGCGTAATACCCCTGGTATTGCAAGTATTATAGGCTAAGGTAACCACTTACCATCGAGTAGGCCATATACTTGTTTGCCACCTCAGTTATATAAAAAGGCGTTCCTCTTAAAACATCTCTAAAAGCCTACTGCGGTTGCCAATCCGTCTGCCAAGCGTGGCAACTACTGGCAAAACTCCCCTTATGGGGAAGGCTAGGCTGCTTATGTTCAGCAGTGGACAGTTAACGGCTGAAATAATGAATGACGAACACCCCAACAACAGGTAGTGTCATTTTCAAAGTATAATAAAAGTATAGACTTGAATTCAAATTGTATTTTTATAAACTCGGGCTCAAAACGACTTGCATCCAGAGCCGTTAAACACATTAATAAAAAATAAATAAGCTCTCTCCCTTGTACAGCTCTTTGTAACGATACTCGCTCGAAATAAAATATTCATTGCCACTTCATTGCCAGATATGAAAACAGAAATGTGTTTCTAACATATAAGTGATATAACATTTTTTTTAAATAAATTCCTATTTTAAAATCAAACAAAATATGTTCCTAATCGAATCTATAATCATTGTACCTAATGGACAATATTAAATCAGGTAAATGTACCTCATTACGGGATGGGGAGCAGTATTGTAATTTGAGGAAAATAATTATACATATATTATATACATATATATAATATAATAGAAACAAATAAAAATTTCTTTTTTTATTTTTTATAATTTATATTTTTTGTTTGTCAGGAAATTAATTGTATATAATTAAAATAAAACATATTTTCATCTTAATTTTTAAAAATATACTACTAATTGTCTATATCTCTCGACTTTTCTCATGTATTTACGTAAAAAAAGAAAAGAGAAGCCGAAAGATACAAAATTAAAGGTACCTTAGTGGTTAAAATTAGTTTAAAGTAGATAGAATGAATATTAAGTAATTAATAATTTAAAATATGGTCCATCTATCTATTAAAATTCTAATTTGTTCGATCGTCCAAGCGTGACACAGTAACAAACAGTACAATTCACATTTATATTATAGACTTCAAAGGTGTGTTCTTATCTGTTCGTCACCAAATTTTTATGACAATTTAAATTTCCTACTAATTCTTTGGTGATTAAAAAACATCAATGAAAACAAAATCAATTCGATTGACAGTGGTAAGTTTGTCCCCAGCTACGTTTTAATACAAAGTTAGTCAAATTTAAACATGTTAACACTTATCACAATGACTACAGACAACAAATGCCTCCAACTACTCTATTATATTTTGCCTAAGTCTACTCTAGTCTCTAATTCTATGAGAAAAAGGCGGTCAGGTTCAAAATATATTTATAGTTATTCATAACGTACTTCTGGGAACGAATTAACTGGCAAATGATTATAAACGCTCCCGTTTTTTCGGGGAACTGAAAACTCTGTGATTATGAAGAATGAATTATGAAAAAGTATGAAGATTAATTTTACATCAAACTCATTAATTATGAATCAAAAATATCTTCTAATAAAATAGCGCTAATTTATCCAACGACGAAGTAGTTATAATCAACAGACTTGAATTTGTTATTAATCTCAAATAAGCCGCGATTTTGTAACAATAACTTGAAATATAAATCTTATGAAAATATTTTTTTAAAATAATAGTCAAAAACTTTTTGTTTTTTGTTATATTTATTTACCATATATTTATTTAAAAGAATATTAACGGACAGATATCACTTTTAGGTGTCGACAATTTTTTTTTTATACCCTTGAGATGTGAGCAAACAAGCATACAGCCTATCTGATGGGTATAAGTTAATAATAAACTTACTCGTTGTTGACAAATATTTTTAATACACTATCGGTACGTAACACTGAAAAATTTTAGGTAAATACATACTTGCTTTTTTATTGCCGACGTTTCGACTACTTTTTACTGCTACTTACTACCTGCAATTTTTCATTGCGTTAAATCACAACAGTGTATTTAAAAAGTTTATAACCAAAAGTAAAAAAATACACACACATCTCACTAATGGATTATGCGGAGAATGTAACACAAAAAAAAGACAAATTTTTTATAAAATAATTTTTGTTACAATCAACCGTTGTGATCGCAGAATAATGTACATTTACCTCTTTATTTAGATTAGCGAATTCTATACATTAGTGACTAAACGGATGAAGGTGTTTTTTAGTAATTATTTTTTAAATGCAATATGGTTTTTAACATGTTAGATGGAATAGATAGATAAAAATTTAATGAGCTTTATTGTGATGTTTTATGTACCTATATAATTATTAGTTTTGATGTTTTGTATTTGTAAATTAAAATAATTTAGGAAATTAAATTAAAAATTAAATATTACGCCGACTCCATAATAGTTTGGGGTCAAGGCGGAAAGGTAATTGATAAGAAAATTGAAACTAAAATTTTACAAAAAATTAAAAATTTATACGAAATAAAGAAATTATCATTTATTTATCATCCCTCACTAGTGCCCCGCCAGCATATACCGTTAGCGTAGTGGGATTATCATTCCATTATCAACCATTAAAAAAAATGGCAACGCATGGGGGACATCATGGGCGAAACACTATACTCTGTTATATCCATGGTACTGTTCGTGTCTATAGGCAACGGTTATCACTTCCCATCAGTTGAGCCGTCAGCTTGTTTGCCATTCTAAGTTGCATAAATATATATATTCACCTATCCAGCTGAACATAAATTTTGTTTTCTTGTAAACCAAAGTCTACCAGAATTGTTGTGAAACAAAGAACACATTACATTGAATTACAATGTATAGAAATAACAACGAAAAACTGATTATTGGTATACAAGCCGCCAAATGTTGGCCCAAGATATAAGGAATATCTTGGTAGAAGTGACACTTTCACGTATTCGATAAAACACTATGCGATGGAGACTGAAATGGGCTATAGATCCATAAACTACCACACTAGCCATACAGTTTCCCCTGGTAACAATCGTGATTGATTTATTGTTGAATTCATCACGATGGGCTAACTGACCTGCTTCATTATCATCTATCATCCCTCATTGGGATTGAGCAGCCGGGGTAACCATTCCATTATCATCCATAAAAAAAACTTCGAGTGTTGGCAGTCGCACGTATACTAATGCTTAATGGTAAGCGGAATTAAATACAATAATTGTAATCAAATAACCAGTGACATGAAAGATAACACCTGGTTCATTAAAAGATTATGCTTCTCGATCATGTCAAGTAGTCTAGCAATGACTGTCACCTCGCTACAAGCAATTACGATCGCTGTGGAATCACTATATTAATAATAATAATAGCAACCCATCTCAGACGTACTACCTAGCGTAGAGGTGGTTGCCGAAACGCTTTCAGAAGCGGATGCGGACGGAACAACTTCCCAGGATATAGAGCATATGAGGAGCATACTAGAGGAGGCGATTCTAGAGATCCGAAGAACTCCCCTCGAAGAGAGACCGAAGCTTCCCCGGATATATCCAAATGTGGCGACGCGGGATGCCATTGAGGCCACAAATGGACTGCTGCCTCAGTACCTTGAGGGCAGCGGTGACCTGGGAGAGACGAGTTCAATCCTGTTTGGCGCTGCGTTGGCAGTATGCCGATATACCGGCGCAAAAATGCCCCGGGCTGGACGTAATATCCAAAGGGATAATATGAAACCAGCCTGGAAAAGAAGGATTGAACGACGGATCGCCCAGGCCAGAGTCCTCATTGGTAGACTGCTCTGCTTCAGGGAGGGCAACACACGCCCGAGAATTATGCGCTCCGTAAAAGAGGCCTTTGCTGGGACAGGTGTACGTCTGTTCCAGCCGGACTTCGGGCACAAACTTACGGAGCGCATAGATGAACTGAAGCAGAAGATCGCTGCATGGGGGAAGCGACTCCGACGGTACTCTGAGAGGGTTGAGAGGTATCAACAGAATCGCCTCTTTATGAGTGATCAACGGAAGTTTTATAGGAACTTGGAGCGCCCAAAACTACAGCCCACAGGACAAAGACCCGAAACAGCCAATTTCGTCGCCTTCTGGAGACAGCTGTGGTCTGAACCTGTGGAACATGAGGAGGGCGCATGGATGCACGATGTTGAGGAAGCATGTGCTCGAATAACGCCGATGAACGCCATTGCCATTACGGAGGAAGACGTGGTTGCCGCGATTCGTCGGGCTCCGAACTGGAAAAGTCCGGGGATCGACGGATTGCAGCACTACTGGTTAAAGGCGTTCTCGGCCAGCCATGCGACCTTAGCCGTGCAATTCCAGAGTGCCCTCGAAAACAGGACGCTCCCGAACTTCCTTACAACCGGGATCACTCATTTAGCTCCTAAGACGGACGATACCGCGGATCCATCTAAATATCGCCCCATTACTTGTCTTACGACAATATATAAGACGTTAACATCCGTTCTGAGCGCTAAGATCTCTCGTCATGTGTACGAGAATAAGATCATATCTAGCGCTCAGAACGGATGCAGGGGCGGTAGCCGCGGATCGAAGGAGCTGCTCCTCATTGATGCTGTCGCTGGCCACGTGGTCAAGCGGAACCGTCGGAATTTCTCCGCCGCCTGGATAGATTATAAAAAGGCGTTCGATTCCGTGCCCCATTCATGGCTCCGGGGGATACTCGAGCTGTACAAGATCGACGGTACAGTTCGAGTGTTCTTGGAGGCATGCATGAGGCAGTGGACGACGATCCTGACTATCCAGGGCGAGCGATTGACGGATACCGCTGACCGGATAGAGATAAAGAGAGGAATATTCCAGGGCGATTGTTTGAGTCCACTTTGGTTTTGCCTGTCCCTGAATCCACTCAGTACTTTACTGGAGAATTCGGGGACTGGATTTCAGTATCGGAGAGGAGGTACACGAGTGTCTCACCTTCTGTACATGGATGACTTGAAACTGCTAGCTCCGAGCATCGAACGCCTGACGGAGCTGCTAAATATCGTAAACGATTATAGCAGCTCTATTAGGATGGCGCTCGGAATAGACAAGTGCGCGGTCCTCCATGTGCAGAGGGGACGGGTCACTCAAACTGAAGGGATCGCCACAGATCCCTCTAATATTAAAACCCTCTCCGAGGCTGAAACATACCGGTATATGGGCATGTCACAAAACATCGGTGTGAAGGAGACGGATATGAAACAGTCAGTCCGCGAGGAATTTTTTGCGCGCCTTACAAGAGTACTGAAAAGTTCTTTGTCGGGCGCCAATAAAATCCGAGCTTATAACGGCTGGGTCATACCCGTACTCCTTTACACTTTTGGCGTGCTCAGATGGTCTCAAACCGAACTCGAAGCCCTGGATCGGAAAGTCCGCACAACTATGACCCTCCATAGAATGCATCACCCGAAATCGTCAGTCATGAGGCTGTATATCCCGCGGAAAGCTGGTGGTCGAGGCTTGTTAAGCGTTAAGACCATGCACAACCGCGAGATTGACAGCCTCAGGACATATTTTCTGGAGAAAAGAGACGAGGGTTTGCATAGAGAGGTCATAGAATGTGACAAAGGATTCACCCCTCTTTCTCTGGCTAAAGAGGACTGGCGAAAACCCGAAGTTTTGGGTACCTCTCAGCGGGAGGCCGTATGGAAAGAGAAGGAGTTGCACGGAAGGTTCTTCAAAGCCCTTCACGGGCCGTACGTAAACACGAAGACCTCCGTGCACTGGCTACAGTTCGGTGATCTCTTCGGAGAGACCGAGGGTTTTGTCTGTGCAATACAGGATCAGGTGGTTAAGACGAACAATTACCGAAAGCACATTCTGAAGGATGGCACTGAGGACATCTGTCGAGCATGTCGCCATCCCGGAGAGTCACTCAGACATGTGCTTTCGGGTTGTTCAGCTCTTGCCAACACTGAGTACTTGCACAGACACAACCAGGTAGCCAAAATACTCCATCAAGAGCTAGCTCTGAAGTACGGCCTCGCGAATGAGAGGTTGCCGTACTATAAGTATGAGCCCCAGCCGGTCTTCGAAAGCGACAGCGTAAGGCTCTACTGGGACCGATCCATCATCACGGACAGGACCGTTCTTGCGAACAAACCTGATATCGTGGTGATGGATCGGGCACTCTCGAGGGTGTTTTTGGTGGATGTCACCATACCGCATGACGAGAACCTCGTGAAAGCCGAAACCGAGAAGAAGAGAAAATATCTCGACCTGGCTCACGAGGTGACCGAAATGTGGGGGGTGACATCTACCGAAATCATCCCAATCGTTATGTCGGTGAACGGTCTTATCCCAACCAGTCTCGAACAACATCTCAGACGGTTGGGATTCAGAGGCGGTTCACTTCCGGGAAAGATGCAGAAAGCGGTGCTCTTAGATTCTGCCCGCATTGTACGCCGGTTTCTCTCCCTGGGGCCCTGAACCCCGGCCGACTGTGCTTCTGCCGGGGGTTAGTTGCCATCTCCTCTCCTTAAGAGGGGAGATGAGAATTTTAGTGAAATTTAAAAAATAATAATAATAATAAAGCCTTTTATTTATTTCCATATTCCTAATATATATACAGTGTTGTTAGTATCTAATCTATTTTATATTTTTTCTTAATAACTAATTGTTAGTGTAATTTTTTCTTCGATTCTTGGATATGGACCCCTCTTTGGGTGAAGGCCTCCTCCATCTTTCTCCACAACTCTCTGTTTCTGCCTATCATAAACCAGTCTTTTCCTGTATATTCTAATATATCATCAGTCCACCGTCTTATTGGTCTACCAACGTTCCTCTTACCTCGTGGTCCTGTCCATTTCGTACTTTGAAACGTCCATCTATTATCAGTAAATCGTGAGATGTGACCCGCCCATTGCCATTTTATACGTAGAGCATGTATTATAATCTATAAATGCTAGGTATAAAGGTCTATTAAATTCATTGTATTTTTCTATTACTTGTTCTAATGTTTGTATATGGTCTATTGTGCTAAATCCTGAACGAAAACCGGCTTGTTCTATCGGTTGTGCTTTATCAATTTCTTTTGTTATTCGTCTTAATATTATAGATGAGAAGAGTTTGTATATACTCACAAGTAAGCTAATTGGCCTATAATTTGCTATATCTAATGGATTGCCCTTTTTATACAATAATACGATATCTGACATACACCATTGTTTTGGTACTATTTCAGTATCTAATATCATGTTGAAAAGCTGTGTAAGGTATTTAAGTAGAACAGGTGTGCTAATTTTCACAATTTCATTGCTTATTCTGTCTGGACCAGGGCTTTTATCAGATTTTAGTTGTTTTATTCTTTCATATATTTCATTTTCGTGTATTACATCGATAGTTTTTATTTTACTAGTGCACTTTATTTCTTGTTCTACTTTAAATTCTTCGTCCTTTTTTGTATAAAGTTCCTTATAAAAATTTGTTGCTTGGACTAATATATCGTCTCTGGATACTATTGTATTGGATTTGTTACCTAGCCTTTGTATCCATGTATTATGCAGGTTTAGTTCTTTAAAAGCTCGTTTAGTGCTTTTATATTTTTTTAAATTTTTCTTAATTATTTTTTGTCTATAATCACTATAGTCTTTCCTAATTGACTTTTTTGTTTCTTTATACAGTTGGCTTAATTCTACTTTCATGTCTTTTGTTTTATTTTTTGTAAATGCCAATTCTGTTCTTCGTTTTATTAGGGACTTGGAATTTTCACTGAATATTTTATTTCTGTTCTCTTTAACTCTACTATTTGTATTGATCGTTGAACTATATAATATTGCTTCTCCTATTACATCATAGTAATTTTGGACATTTGTGATTCCTTCTATTTTTGCTTCAATACGAGAATTCAGATAGTTCCTGAAATTTGTTATCTCCATTTCTGTTTCGGGAATCCTTGGTATATTATTAAATTTAATTCTGCTTTTTTTCGGTAATATTAATTGTAAAGTTGTTCTTACAAGTCTGTGATCAGATGGAAATTCTATATTATTTATAACTTCGCAATCAGTTACTAGTTTTGGCATATTCGTCAATATAAAATCTATTTCATTTTTTACTTTTTCATCTGGTGATTGCCAAGTCCATTTTTTGGACGGTTTTTTCTTAAAAAATGTATTTGTTATCGATAGTTTATATTCGAGAGCGTATTCTATTAGTCGTTCGCCTTGTTTATTTCTTTTTCCGTATCCATATTTGCCCATAATGATGTTTTCTTCTTTCTTAGGATATCCTATTTTAGCATTAAAGTCTCCGATTACAATCAGTTTGTTATTAGTTAAAGTATGTGCTTTCTCAAGTTCTTTATAAAATTTTTCAATTTCTATTTCTGTACTACTCTCTGTTGGTGCATATACCTGAATTATTGATATATTCCAATCTTCGAATTTTAATTGAAGTAGCGCTATTCTTTCAGAGACACCAGTAAAACTAACTATGTTGTTTTTCAATGATTTCTTTATTAAAAATCCAACTCCATATAAACCTTTTGATTGTCCAATATAACATAAAATATAATCTTGGTATTCTTCAATATTACAACCCATTTTTCTAACTTCAGATAGCCCTATTATATCAAAGTTTATATTTCTGAGAGCATATGTTAGTTGTAAGTATCTTTCTATTGATGACAATGATCTCACATTATATGTGCATATGTTTAGATATCTTCTTTTATCATTTTTTAATCTATTTCTTATGTTTATATTTGTAGATGAAGGGTGATGGTCTAATTTCCCACGAGGACCAGTCGGCTTGGGAAATGTTTTGCTTGTATTAGTTTTATTAATATACGGTATACTGTTGCGGTGACTGATGACTTTATCCTAGCTATTTTCTTTAAATGCAGAGTTGTAAGATGTAAAAGAGTTACTTCTTCCTCTCATTACGTCATATGCATTTATTTTGTTTGTTTTGGACGCGACGTACTGCTTTCGTTGTTGGGGCTTTGGAGAAGTTGATATTTCCCTTTTCCTTTTTTCTACAGAGAATGACTTTTCTTTAATAATCAGTTTATCATATTTTATAACTGCATAGTTTCCTTTGTTCCTTTCATCGGAAAGTTTCTTTTGTAATTCTTTCCTTGTATCAAGAACCTCCTTGGGGTAGTCATCAGAAACATATGCATCTTTAAGTTTCTTTTTATTCATCATTATTTCATTTTTAATCCAACCATTGACAAATGAAATCAATATCGGTCTTGTTTTCGGATTATTTATATCTTTCTTGCCAAGTCGATAGATAGCATCTATATCTCTATGTTCTAGGCCGATATTTAAATCATTCCCTAATTTTTGTTTAATTAAATCCATGAGATCGGTTACAGTTTTTTCGTTCTCTTTAATTCCATAAATAATAAGATTATTTTTTCTTTTATATTTTTCTAAGTTAGAAATTTTTTCCTTCAAGATTTTATTTTCTAGCTTCAATTTTTCTATATCGTGCGTAAAAGGTATTAATTTTTCATCTAATTGCGAAATAATTTCTTTTGTTTGATTTGCCATTTCGATTTTCATTCGAGTAAAAAGATCTTCGAAATTATCCATAATATTATTGTTATCTGTTTGTAAATGGATAAAAATTTATATTTGTTATGGCAACACTAAGTATATCACCTCTAGTAACACTGACGAATGTCAGGTATATTATTAGGTTGGTATTATGTGACACTTCAAAATAATTATTTCTAACCTCAAATTTTGCAGTTTTGTTACATTAGATTCCTTCTGTTATTTTCTGTTTTCTTTGAAATATTCACTTCAATAGATAAACAAAACACTATATTCTTCTTTAACAGTATTTTTAATGCACCTTGACAACTTTTGATATTGGATTGGAATTTAAAGTACACAGACAAGAACAGCACGTGTTGCGTCGATGACAGCTCACCACATATAGTAATCACTATATTAGTCGATTGCTATTTTGTCACTAGACTAGGATAAATATATATTTTCTCAAACATGCTTGGAAATGTAAGCATTATTTTGACAATCTTCTTTGAGATAAATAAAAAAATTGCCGTACTGGCCAGATACATGCGAGCAACGGCCGGCAAAAATTATATGAAAATCCATATCTGTCGTGTTTTGCGGCCAGATAAATTACTATGTAAACTCACATCTGTCCTGTAATTTAAAAATAACTTGACCTTTTACTTCGAAACATGGCTACCAAGGAGGTAACTAATAAAGGGTTTTATTTAAATTTCGAACTAGCTTGCAAATAGAAAGCTGTTTATTGAAAAAAAAACAAAGGAACATTATGGCGCGTGAAAAATTATCATTGTTCGTTATTCGTCATTGAACTTAAAAAGTAAAATTGTGTTTTTGATTTCCGCGCATTGTTTGAGAAAAGTACTTTACAAGCCTTGACTAGGCATTGTATGTGTGTCTCGGCTACGCCTCGGCCCACATTTGCACGTTCGTCCATCAATGCCTCAGTTGCTGGCCGGTGCAGTAATGTACTATTATTGAGCGTGACCATTCTTCATTAGCTTAATGTTACAGATGTTATGTATAGTCTATAACATATTAGACAGGGGGACAAGGGATTATTAGTAATCGAAACTAGCAACTCTGTTACTAGCAATATACCCTTCAAACTATTCAGAATCTTTATAACTATATAGAATTTCAACTCCGAATAAGACTTCATTTTGGCACATCAGTGTCACTTCCACCTGGATATTTCTCATATCCACGATGCGTTTCATCATTTCATCTCAATAATTACTCGTTAGTATAAGTGCAGTGGTGTAAGCGCACTGGATGCATTGCGACAGCGGTCTGTCGTTGTTCACTGCACCGGCGTCGGTTGCTAGTTGCAAGTCACACATATCAAGACTGATAAAAAGTTAATTCAATAGTTCGAAATTTGAAGTTATAAAAATATGTGTGCGCATTATTTTGGATTATAAGTGCAAGTATATTTGGTAAGTACGTTCAGAGATAGATAGATAGATAGATACTCTTTATTGTTCCCTCCAAAAGATTACAATAGTAAACTTATTATAAATAGATACAAACAATTCCAATAAATGTTCAAGAATAAAATATTTAATAAGTATAGCGATCCTTCTGTCAACACGTCCATTGCAAGTCATAAATGTCAATAGAAATGGCATTTTAATTCGATAGTTCGAAAATTTAAATTGACAAAACATATGTGCTTGAATTATTTCGAATTATAGATGCATGCTATTTATGACATCAGAGATATTGGATAAAGTACAACAATTTATCTGAGAATGTCAATTGCCATTGCCAGTAACATACGCCAATACAAATTAAATTCTGATTCGATAATTCGAAATTTGAATTAATAAAAAAATATTATTATATATTCTTTATTGCACTAAAACATACAGTAACAACAATAAGTTAATAACAATGTTAGCAAAGGCGAACTTATCTCTAAAAGAGATTTCTTCCAGTCAACCTAACATAGTGGCGTAGAAAGTAGTGGGTGGGCAGTAGTAGTGCTAAACAGAAATTAAAATAAATATTTACATGAATTATAAATAATTATTATATATATATATATATATATATATATATATATATATATATATATATATATATATATATATATATATATATATATATATATATATATATATATATATATATATATAACTGCTAGATATATATGTGCTTATACTATTTCTATTATGATATGTGATAATTTCAACAAAACATAGTTACGTTTAATTGCAATAAAAATCCACACGCTACAATCCTAACTTTTATTACTTCTAATTATAGTGGATATAATGCTACAATTCTTATTACAATATTTATTGTCTAATTTATTATTAGGGCAACATTGAAATCTACTGCCATAAAGCATATACATAGAGTCAATTACCTACAAATATATTAACTTTTTGGATATTTATTGCAACATAATGTTCGAGATATAGGCAGCAGCGTCACTCTTAAAACTTCACCAAAGCCTAGCTGCGGTTGCCAACCTATCTGCCAAGCGTGGCAACTAATGGCAAAGCTCCCCTTATGGAGAAGGCCTATGTTCAGCAGTGGACAGTTAAGAACTGATATAATGATAATAACAAAAATAATGCTGTTGTACTGTACCTTCAACCGGTCCTCGAAAATGACAGCGTCAGGCTCTACTAGGGCCTATCTTAAAGTAGAAATCGATTTAAATATCACTAAAAATTAACAGATCAGAGTCAATTTTGCTGTATATCTTTGTCCGGGTTATTTTCCTTTTTTTAGCCATATACATAGACATGAAAGAGTAATCGATTTTTATGAAACCTTGTCTCGTAGATCGATCTAAGATATATCAATTCGAATCGATTCATTCAGAAATCGATACTTTTGTAAGAAAACTTAACATTTTTACCAATGAAACAGGACGAAAAAAGAAATAAAAATTATTTTTAATAACATATTTTCCCGTAGTTGAAAGAATGAAATGTAATTTATCTTCTTGGTTGCTAAACTTTCTGGTTTGATGCCGTTATGATCGTCGTAAACGTGTTTTACGACACTGGAAACAGTAAATCTGATATTACTTTAGGTACTGTCCTTTAGTGTCTGTACGAATTCCTTCTTTTTTTAATCTTATTATATATATTTTTTTCTGCTAAAAAAGGACATATTTCCTGAAAAAATTACTTCATTCGTAAACCGACGAATGACAAAATGCTTTACACTGAATTTTGAATTTAGATCGCAAGTCTCCAGTTTCAATCGACACGAAATTATTATGAGACGTTCAGCGACGTAATCTATATATATATATATATATATATATATATATATATATATATATATATATATATATATATATATATATATATATATATATATATATATATATATATATATATATATATAAATTATTATAATCATGTCATTAGAATCAATAACATCGTATTTTATTTATTTTATCAATTAACTATCGACCTGCCCCGGCTTCGCACGGGTGCAATACTGGTACTAAATAGCGCCGCATTATTTGCCCCCCGACATTATTTTAACCTATCTAATAGGATTCAGCCAGCGTTTGCAATGTAAGCGCAATAAAATGTGTTTATATACGACATCACATTAGAAACCTCCAAATTTATTAGTGTTTCTCTACAATATTATGCATGTATTATACATATAAACCTTCCTCTTGAATCACTATATCTATTAAAAAAACCGCGTCAAAATCCGTTGTGTAGTTTAAAGATTTAAACATATATAGGAACGGACAGATAGCGACAGCGACTTTGTTTTATACTATGTAGTGATAATCAATACCCAGTGATTATTTGGCAACACTATTTGAACGATGAGAATGGTTGGTGAATAATTGAATTGAACTAGTTCAATTTATTTTCAGAATAACAATAAAATTTCTGTATTTAAATAATTTCCTGTGAATTGGGGCTAATCTTATTTTTATTGCTGGCAATATTACGTTACAAAAATATTTCCAAGAATAGTTTATTAGAAAAAGTTACTATTTCCGTAACTTTAAAGGTGACTGTGTAAAAACAGTAATTAAATTACAAATAAAAAATATATGTATTTGACTGTAATTTCATTACTGCATAATACAAGTATGTGATCCAGATGATATATCTTGCGACGTCCAATTTTGCGGTCATCTGTAGGAAAAGGCTAAGATGGCTTCCAAAAAGATAGGAGTGCTTAATAGAGTGTGACGGTATTTCATGCCGGAACACCGCTTGAAATTGTATAAAGCTCAAGTCAGACCACATATAGAATACTGTTCTGACCTATGGGCAGGAGCACCATAGTACCAGCTCCTTCCGTTAGACCGCATTCAAATTAGGGCAGTTCAAATCATTGATGATCAGCGCCTTACTGTCCGACTTAACCCACTGAAACTGCGGAGAGATGTAGCATCTCTGTGCATCTTCTACCGAATTTATCATGGGGAATGCTCTGAGGAATCGTTCGGATTGATACTTGCTGTTGACTTTCACCACCGCATAACCCGCTATAAACTTAAGTGTCATCCCAACTATCTGGACGAATTGCCGTCTTCAACTGTGCGTTTTTCAAGGCACTTTTTTCCACGCACAACCACTCTTTGTAGTCTCAACTTCAAGGAGCAGTATTCCCGAACCGATACGACATCATAACCTTCAAGAAAAGAGTATATTCCTTTTAAAAGGCCGGCAGCACACTTGTAATGCCGTTTGTATTTGAGTGATCATGGGCGGCGGTAGTCAGTTACCATCAGGTGAGCCACATGCTCGTTTGTCCCGTGTTGTAAAAAAAAAAACTGTCTATTAAATCCGACCACAACTAAGAAGATTAATATATTTTTAAGACCCCAATCGAAGTATTGATCAATGGTCGAGACCCAGCGATTGTTGGGCAACACTATCTCTACGATGAGAACGGTTAGTGATTAGTCGAACTGAACTAATCCACTTTATTTTCAGAATAACAATGATATTCCTGAACATAGCTTTCGAGGCAGAACTGAATCGTTACGAGGACAGTGAGTTTGAGGATGTGGCCCGCAGGCACTGCAACGAACACCCGGATACCAGGAATAAAGTTATTGAGGAGTTGCGCTCTATGGTATATGGTAAGACTAGTTTTTACCCGCGACTTCGTCCATGTAGCCAAGTTATGTTGATGATTGAGGTAAAAACTAGTCTTTCGTTACCTTAGATGAGTTTGTGCTTGATCTTACCTCACCTGATGGTAAGCGACGATAAGAGCTATGATGGAGCGTCTTTTTCCTTCTCTTCTTCCATAGATAAAGCGTTAGTATCTATGGCATTCTCTTTCTATGCTTACTTTATATCAAATACACGTAGTATTTTAGTAGTATGCCCGCTTTCATAATTCTCTTATATATTTTTTTACTTAGCAAAATTTATTTACGTTATTAAGTCTACGTTACACGATTTAGCCCCGGTTTTGAACTAATTTTAATAAATTATTTTTGCTATCTATTTGCGATTTACTTTTATGTCAATCCCATGTCCTGTCGTAACCACGACGCGGTGCAATGCACGTTGAAATGTTAGCATTAAAAAAGCAGGTATGTAGGTACTATTTTTTTTAATGGGTGAAAATGGAATGTTAACCCCGCCCGCGCTATCGGTATACACCGACGAGGCATCAGTGGAAGATGATAGGTGAGAATGAATGCAGGTCAGGTGGCCCACCATGATGAATTCGACAAGAATTAACCATGATGATTTCCAGGGGAAACCGCGTGGAGGTCGACCTGAGAGAGTATATTGTTAGCAATGGGGCTATTAGACTACATTACTAACAATCCATTTCCCCCCTGTAGGTACTATTTACCTGTAAAAGCTTTTACGTCGCGTTAAGTCCCGATTGTATATTAAAAATACATGTAAATTTTATCCGCGTTAAAATAATTTTTTTTGTAGAATATTTTTTTTTTTTTTATTTATTTTTATACCCCATATTCCAGAGCGTGGCGAATGCAATCCACGGCGTATAGATGACGCATATTGCCTTCGATTCTTGCGTTGCAGGCGATTCGTACCGGCGCTGGCATATCGATTGGTGAGTTTGTCTCCATACCAGATCTATGGTTAGAGTTTTTAAGAGTTGGAATTGTCACCCCACCTACCTTATTGATATATGCTAGGGGCTGAGGATAAATCAGCCATCGTGGCGAAATTGCCAAAAAATTAACCACGATTGTTTGCCGTGTGGTCCCGGCATAGAATGGGCACTCCTTGCTTCCCCGTGAGTGCTGTAAGAAGCGAATAAGGCAATTTAATGATCGAGGATTAGGTAGCAGTATTCTAGTTAAAACACCAAAGGGTAACTGCGGTTGCCAACTCGCTTGCCAATTGTGGCGAAACTTCCTTTATAGGGGAGGCCTATCTTCACCAGCGATATAATGATGATGTTTCCAGCATCACTTCATCTATTGGAGCTGCTTGAACTGCTACCTGATGAATTCATCATGATGGGCTAACTGACCTGTTTTCATTCTCATCTATCACCCTTCACTGGTGCTCCGCCAGCGTATCCCGTTAGCGCAGGCGGGGATGTCATACCATTTTCACCCATCAAAAAAAAATAGGTAGACCGTTAGCTTGTTAGCCAATCCAAATGGCATAGGATCTGCAACGTGCACTTGACATTCTTGGGGTTGTAGATGTCTATATGCTACAATGACTATTTAACATCGGATGAGCTGTATCGTTTACCACCTTCGTGGTGTGAAAAAAAAATTAAAATACTCGTACATTCCTTGTTATACTATTTTTTTTTTATCATGCCTAATGATATCTACAGGGGGGAAAGGGATCGTTAGCAATGGAGTTTGACAGCCCCATTGTTAGCAATATGCCCTATTAGGTCGACCTGCACGTGGTTTTCCCTGGAAACCATCGTGAACAATTCTTGTTGAATTCGTCACGATGGGCTAACTGATCGGCTTCATCCTCACCTATCATTCTTCACTGGTGCCCCGCCGTGTACCGATAGCGCGGGCGGTTGCAATTCCATTATCACCCATTAAAAATAAAAAAACCTGTCTACATCATTATCAGAGGGAGACTTTGTACAAAAGTCGATTGCTTGGGTACCTCTGTCTCATTCGTGTTTCGGTTTGAAGGGTGGGATATGGCGTGAATTTACTGGGTACAGAGGAATAACATCTGAATCCTCAGGAATGGCAACGCATGAGGGGTATCATGGGCGAAACAGTATACTCTGTTATGTCCATGGTACTGCTTATGTCTATAGGCGACGGTTACCACTTTCCATCAGGTGAACCGTCAGCTTCTTTGCCATTCTAAGTTGTATAAAAAAAAATATCAAATAGGTAAAATTAAATAGGGTTTTTAGGACCTTAAAATTGCCTTTAAATGGCGTACTAGTATAGATGTCTAAATAGCAGTTCTATGTAGGTAACTACCTAAATCTAGCCATCCGCTCACTACTGCCGTCCACCGATTTGGTCTCCTTGACATCAAATGTGCCTTTCCAACTGACGGAAACACGGATCGTCTTATAAAATTATATAACGCAACGATTGATGTTACTATACTATGGTATACTAATGGTAGCGGAATTAAACAAAATAATTCTAATCAAATAACCAGCGATCTAGACTTTCTGGATAAAATAGGCCACCCTATCCTTTCCTGTGGATGTCGTAAGAGTCAAATAAGGAAGGGCGAGGGATGGGCAGTAGCGTCCGTCGTAAAGCGTGGCAACTACTGGCAACCCCCCCCCCCCCCCCAAGGGGGAGGCTTATGTCCAGCAGTGAACAGTTAAAGGCTGAATGATGATGATGGACTTTCACAAGATAACACCAATTTCAGTAAAATATGTTTATTTAGTTGTACCTTTTAAATGTTATCTGTCCTGTAAACTCGTATATGATCCGTGGATGCTGTGTTAAAGTAAGAAATATCTATCTATCTATCATGTAGATGGTGAGATACGAAGATTTCCGTCGAAAGAACGCCCACCTGTACAATTGCGACCCATTTGAACTAAAGAAGGTGAAGCACGTCTACGCAGGCACCCTTCCGGAGAGTCCCGAACATGGCCGACTTATACTTATGAGATTTGGTAAGCCGCTCAAGCAATTATACTTAAACTATTAAGAGAATACTACTTTTAGTCCTTCTTTGCATGATTTTATTATTGGTGAAAAAATTAAGGTAGTATAATTCATGTTCAAAAGGAAAAATAATTAAAAAATAAATTTGACAGCTATGTTTTTTTTTTTCTGCAATGAACATTAAAAAGGTATCCGGACACGATCAACTTAAAGTGAACTTGTACTTTTAAATATTTTTTGAGCATTCAATGTTATGATGGAAATTTCCAAAGTTTTTATAAGTTAAATAAAATTATGCAAAGAAGGGTTAGACATAGTACATTTAATATACTTTTTTTTTTACACTACTTAGAATGGCAAACAAGCTGACGGCCCACCTGATGGAAAGTGGTAACCGTCACCTATAGACTGCACCATGGACATAACCGAGTATACTGTTTCGCCCATGATATGCGTTGCCATTCCTGAAGACTCAGGTGTTAGATAGATAGATAGATAGATAATTTATTTGCATCACTTACGTGTTATTCCTTTGTACCCTGTAAATTCACGCCGTATCCCATCCTTCAAACCGAAACACAGCCATGCAAACACAACTGCTTCACGGTAGAAACACGAATGGGACAGAGGTACCCAAGCAATCGACTTTTGTACAAAGTCTTCCTCTGGTTTATTCGTCACGGTGGGCTAAGTGGCCTCCCTTTTCATTTTCACCTATCACCCTTCACTGATGCCTCACTAGAATATACCGTTAGCGCAGACGGTGTTACCATTCCTTTACCATCCATTACTTTATTTTGGCTACATTTCAGGTCGATGGGACACTAATGCAGTCTCTATAGATGATGTGGTGCGCTGTGCACTGGTGCTGGAGGAGATAGCTGTACAGCAACCAAAACTTCAGATCCTGGGAGTGACGGTCATTATAGACCTCGAGGGGTTGAGTTTCCGCCATATCTCACAACTGACGCCGGCCATAGCCAATCAAATTGTCAGCTTAATGGGGGTAAAGATTTATTTTATTAGATAGATCTCTTTATTGTTTCCTCCAAAAAAAATTCTAAAAATTGATTAGCTTTTTTCCCGCTACTTCGTAGACGTGGTTTTCAGAAATGAAATGCGTCCAGAAATGAAATAGACTACTTTTAGATAGACTTTGACACTTAATACATATACCATATTTTAAGTTAGACCTTCAGGAACGCAACTATGGAAACCGCATCCAATTTGGCACAGTAGTTTTTACGTAATACCGGAACAATACAAAAAGAGACAAACTTTATAAAAAAAAATTGTTTTGGTTGTATTTATTGGTCTCTCTCTCTCTTATTTATTTTTATTTAATTCATATATGGACTATATATATAAAATATTATTTATATAATGTCACTCACACCATGACCAATTGCGCACACGCACGACGCATAAATTATAATTTCCTACGATATTTTTTTTTTTATTATTATTTTATTTACAGATAAAGTAATAATAAAATTCTTAATTCTGAGTATCGATGATCACTAATCATTAGACAAATGATTGAAAGTGATCATCAACTAGTTAGTTTAACGTATCGGACATTAGTTACTAGGAGAACATAACGTTACAGGTGGCTTTCCCGTTGCCACTGAACAGTATACACTTGGTCAACTATAACTGGATATTGAACACATTCTGGTACGTGTTCAAGCAGTTCATACCGAAACCAATCTGGAACACCATCCACTTCCATGGGTACGACTTGAGCTCTCTCCAGAAACAAATACACCCCAGACATTTGCCGGCGGCGTATGGCGGTTACTGCAGGCATGTTATATCGACTGAAGAGTGGCTTGGAAAAATTTACGAGTACAGAGACGAATACCTGGTACAGGAATTAAAAGATTTGGGTTTTACAATTAAAGATTAGTAATAATAATTATTCACAATAGTGTTTGATGTATTTACATTATTTTCACTGGTACCTTTTCTGCACTGGATTACCCAAATTAAATTATTTTCTCTCTAACTACACTGGGTTGGCTGGAAGAGATCTCTTTCAGAGATAAATCCTCCCTTGCTAACAAGTTGTTGAACTAATCCATATTGTATCAGGTAAAGGACTTCGTACCGATCGAATTCTGGTATCATCTATTTGTTATTGTTTATCTACAATTTGCAATATTTTCACCGCATAATTACATTTCTGTTTTGCCGAAGGTTGACTGCGAGAGAATGCTATAAAATCCGTATTAAATCCGTTTGTACCAAATATTTTTTGTAATGTGGTCAATAAAGTATCAATAAATATATAAATAAACTAGCTGACTCAGCAAACGTTGTTTTACCATATATATTATTTCGAGAACTATACATGAAAATTTATCCTACTCCAATTATTATATTCGCTTGCCATCTTGCTACCCTATTGCGGTATAGAAAAATCGCGATTAAAAAACAGGGGTTGATCATAAAAGCGTGAAAATATAAATTTGTATGTATTTTTCAATGCCAAATCGTAATAAAATAAAAATAAAAATCAGGTAGGTCACTTTTATTATTGAGGGGTATGAAAAATAGATGTTGGCCGATTCTCAAACCTACCCAATATGCACACAAAATTTCATAAAAACCGGTAAAGCCGTTTCGGAGGAGTTTGGTAACAAACATCGTGACACGAGAATTTTATATATTAGATGTATTTAATAAAAGTACTCGTATATAATTGTTTTATATTTCAATTTGTAAAACAGATTATTCCAAAAATAATGTCTTAAAGCCTGTAATTCATATAACAATCATTATTGCCATATTGAATTATTTAGTTGTAATTATATATGTTATATGCCAAAAAAGTTATTTTTTTTATACGACTTAGAATGGCAAACAAACTGATGGCCCACCTGATGGAAAGTGGTAACCGTCGCCTATAGACATGAGCAGTACCATGGACATAACAGAGTATACTGTTTCGCCCATGATACCCCCCATGCGTTGCCATTCCTGAGGACTCAGCTGTTATTCCTCTCTACCCAGTAAATTCATGCCATATCCTACCCTTCCAACCGAAACACAGCTATGCAAACACAATTGCTTTATGGTATCATGGGCGAAATATTATACTCTGTTATATGTATGGTACTGCTCATGTCTATAGGCGACAGTTACCACTTCCCATCAGGTGGGCCGTCAGCTTGTTTGCCATTCCAAGTTGTATAAAAAAAAAGGAAAATAAACAACAAAAAAATACAGATTAAAAACTATAATTGTAGCGTAGATAAGTATAATAAAAATAATAAATACAATATTTTTGTCAATTTGATATAGATTTTATTATATAATAAATAACATAACGCTATATCTTAATTTATTAATCCAATAATAATTACAGATAATTAAAAATAATTTAAATATTTTATACAAGATCAAATTCTAATTGTGTTAACCTTCAATTTACTCCAGATGTTCTTAAAATAATTCTATGATGAATCCTTTGCAACTCTTTCTCGACTTCCGCCAATATTGTTGGATCTATGTCATTGAACTCGTCCACTTCCCCAGTTTTATGCGCTTCTGGTACTTCTGGTGTTTCGATATCGTCGGACGAATTCCGATTTTCGTCTTCCAGCACTGTATCGAAGTAGTTGAAGACATCCTCGTAGTTGTTGTAGTCGTAATTATATTTCCTTGGTCCATTTCTCATATGCTCTGGCATTTCTTTAGTCCCATGCAGAGCTAAAGTAATTCGTCCAACCATGCCAGAATTTTCTTCGTCGGTCTGTAAAAAAACAATAAATAATAGACGTTTAATCACTAAATCTTCTAAATTTGAAAATATAAAAAATTGCCTGTGCTAATTCGAAGTTCTAAAATTTTACAGTAAATATAGAAATTAGCCTAATTTTTTATTTACTGTAAACAAGCTGACTGCCCACCTGATGAAAAGTGGTAACCGTCACCTATAGACATGAGCAGTACCATGGACATAACTCTTTCGCCCATGATACCCCCCATGCGTTGCCTTTACTGAGCACTCAGGTGTTATTCCTCTGTACCCTATAAATTCACGCCATATACCACCCTTAAAACCGAAACACAGCCATGCAAACACAACTGCTTCACGGTTCAAACACGAATGGGACAGAGGTACCCAAGCAATCGACTTTTGTACAGAGTCTCCCTCTAGTGAGACTTTGTACAAAAGCCTTACCAGAGAGAGTATATAGATATTGGCTGTGGTTCCGGCGTAGACCATCCCTTCCTTTCTCGTGGGTGTCGTAAGAGGCGACTAAGGGCAAGGGATAGGCAGCAGCGTCCCTCTTAAAGCATCTCCAAAGCCTAACCGCGGTTGCCAACTCGCCTGCCAAGCGTGGCAACTACTGGCTAAACCTTCCAAGGCAGAGCCTTATGTTCAGCAGTGGACAATTAAGGCTGATACAATAGATATTGTAACTAAAATATATAATTTTGGTACCTTTTTTTGCAGTTTATATACAAAAAAAAATCAATAATTTTACTTCTTTTCATTTAAGAGTTTCCTCTTGTCGGTGCAACTAATTCATGCATCTTATTCCAGCCAGCTCTATCCCAGGCCATATCCTTTATCTCCCTATACGACATGACGCCTAGTGTTTCCTAATAATTTTACTATTGAGATTAAATTTAAAAAATGCCATAGTTTTACATTAGACACGTTAAAAAAATTTTATTACCTTGTCCTGAATGATCAGCCTCCAGATACCTTTAGGATTTTCACCCCACGTGGCAACCGAAGTGAGCGGCCAGTTGACGAAGCCGGCGGTGGAGACATCTCTCGGCCGAGCACTGAGTACTTGCACCTTAGTACCTAGTGACAAATGTTGACTCTTTTAACATCAATCGCCAGAGGGAGACTTTATACAAAAGTCATCTACTTGGGTAACTCTTTCCCATTTTTGTTTTTACACTATAATAACTGTGATTGCATGGCTGTGCTGTGTTTCTGTTTGAAAAGCAGTAGTAACTTTTTCCCTAGAAAAAAAATTATATTATATTTACCTTAAATTAAAAAATATAATTTTCGAAAAAAAAAAGAATACCTGTATCTGTTGAACATACAGTAGACTGAGGGGAAAGGGATTGTTAGCAATGGAGTTTGACAGCCCCATTGTTAGCAATATGCCCTATTAGGTCGACCTCCACGTGGTTCCCCCTGGAAACCATCATGAACAATTCTTGTTGAATTCGTCACGATGGGCTAACTGACCTATTTCATCCTCACCTATCATCCTTCACTGGTGCCCCGCCGGTGTATACCGATAGCGCGGGTGGGATTACCATTCCATTTTCATCCATGAAAAAAAAAACATACAGTAGGCTAACTAAAATACTGATAAAAATCCATTGGAAATTCAGTAAAAAAAATGAATACCTATTTACCATGTTTTAAGTCAGATAAAATGGTTTTTATTTCGCCTAAATAATAGTATTTAGCTTTAATTCAAAAGAAAAATAATAAACTGTGTTTATCGTCATAATCGTAGAATACTGACGGATCTTTATATGTAATATTTGTCAGATCCGTCAGTATTCTACGACTATGACGTTATGACCATTTAGGGCCAAAAGCCAAAAATGTAGGTACAGAATTTAATTAGAGTAGCAGTCTTGCGTCATACTTCGAACACTTCAAGTTATAATTTCAAGTATATAATAATTATATATTTATATGTGTGTATGTGTTGATTATAGACTGGAGTCATTATTTGCACAGAGTAGTTTTAACGAATATCAGAGTAATACACACACAAAGGTCGACTGAGCACTTCACTAGTCCGGTGGTTACTCCAGCGGACGGGCTAACGTATCTAACTAAAATACTAGGCGCCCATAAACGAGCAGAGCTCTTACCTGACGGCGATATAAGATAAAGTTCTAGGGCGCCACGGCGTGTATATTGAACGTTGATAAATAACTCGACGTGCTCTAAATAATTCACTGCACAATTTCCAACTTCGAATGGAATATCCAATTGATCTCCAGAAGATATATGGCCGCCACCATCGTTGATCCTATAATTAATACAACATAAACAATGGGTAAAACGTTTCCGCAGCAAAAAAAAAAAAACATTAAAATTGTATATAAACATTGTGAAAATAAACAGTGATAAGTGATATTTTAAAAAATAAACAAATGCCATCTTCCTATAGGGGGAAAGGGATTGTTAGTATTGCGGACTTCCAGTCTCATTACTAGCAATATACCCTGTCAGGTCTACCTCCACGTGGTGCCTCTTGGACACCATCGTGCTTAATTCCAGGTGTATTCATTATATTATTATATCACTTTGATTATATGACTTTGATTTCACCAATAAAAAAAATCATGCAAAGAAGGGTTAAATCCATTAGCCCATAGAATCCGTATATCAGACTGTATAGGTGAGTGATAATAAATGGGAATGAAAAGGCAGGTCAGTTAGCCCATCATAATGAATTCATCAGGAATTAACCATGATAGTTTCAAGGGGGAACCGTGAGGAGGTCGACCTGGCTGAATATATTGCTAGCAATGAGATTCTCAGTCTCCATTACTAACAATCCCTTTCCCCCGGCATTCAATGTTATGATGGAAATTTCCACCAGTATGCAAAGAAGGGTTAAACGATCATTTTAAAAGGTTTTTGAATTATTTTAAGTGACATCATTTACCCACGTCAATTTTCAATATTTTCACCGCAGAATTACATTTCTGTTTTGCCAATGGTTGACTGCGAGAGAATGCTATATAGTATTAAGTCCGCCTTTTGACTTTTTTTTTTGTAATGTGGGGTTAATTTACGAATCTTCTTATTTATAAAAACTAACACCTCCTACAAACCAATTTTAGCTATTAAAATGTTCTGTCACTGTCTTTCAAATTAAGAATTGAACGCAAAAGAAAAAGACAAAAACACTTAAATAATAGCTGAAGTTGTTTTATAAAAGAGGTTTCATGTTTGTATAAGGTATTGGTAATTTAAAATTTTTGTCCCTTTTCGATTATCTATAATGTTTAATTTAACTAATAGAACATGCCCATACGTGGGACGTTTTATGGCCATTAAGGTAGATAGATAAGGTGCGATCCACAAGCGATCATGACACAACAGCTTGACGATACTGTTACCAAGGAAACATACTAACGATGAAGCTTCCACGCGGCAGATATGTTTTTCTGGAACAGTTGTCCAGTTCAGTGCCGCCAACACGAGGGCGCCAGCGTTCATAAGCCCGAATCCAAAACGTACGTCGAAGCGAAGTCCGACACTAAAAACGAGAAACAAAAAAATTTTTAATTTTTCGTTAATAAATGACAAAGTAAAGCAATAGTACGTTTGGCCACTTTTATTTTTGTTATATTTTTTATTTTGTTTAAGTTTATGTACATGTTTTAATGAACTAGTTGTTATTTTGTGGAAGTTCATATCACTGGTTAGTTGATTAGGATTATTTTGTTTAATTCCGCTACCATTAGTATGTGTGTGACTGCCAACAACCTCTAACTTCTGATAATAATAATAGTCAATCTTCGAGTACAGTGGTGGTAATCTCACATATACTAATGGTAACGGAATTAAACAAAATAATTCTAATTAAATAACCAGTAAATTTACGTCGTTAAAATTAACTAACCAGTAAGTTTACGTCATTAAACAGTTGAACCGATTTAAATGAAATTTTTAATTGATATTATAGTAACTCAAATACGACGGTTGCCAAGATAGTGCATCAATCATTATTAACTATCAACAAAATTTACGGTTGTCAACCTATCTGTCAAACGTGGCAACTACTGGCGAAACCCCCCAATAGGGGGAGACCTATATTCAGCAATTAACAACTGGTTTAATCGTTCATCATCATTAACTATCACAAATTTAACCTTTTCCATCATAGAACAAACATCAGAGAGAGCATTTTAAATACAAGTAAGTAAATATTTGCGGACTAACTTTAGTATAACTACAGAAAATATTTAAAACATTGTTTATTTAAAACATTGTTTATTTAAACAGTGCTTAACAAAGTTCCGTTTACTTGATTAAATATTGTTTAGTCGATATAACAAAGTTTATCGTTTATTTTTAATTTTATGCGCCAAAATATAGATGAATTTATTACTTTAAACAAATTTTATTTATAATAAACACAGATTTCCCTTAGATATAAACAGATGTTAGACACGCCTTTGTAGTAAAGTCAGCTAAAAATGTATTGAACGCCTATCTATTGCAAGTTTAACACTTGTTTCACCAATTGTTGTTGTTTGCAAAAAAAAAACAGTTACAATAAACTAGTCTTTAAATATGCTCATAGTAAAAACTCACCCATTGATCTGCCACCCAGGATTGGCTGATAATGGAGCATATTCAGAAGTCCAGACTATCAAATGTTGGACATCTCTCCACGTTAAGTTGGAACTAAAAACAAAATTTATTTAAATTTAATTACTAACGCGTGAGTTTAGTACACTGTAATATTCAGTCCTAAATATGGCAATAAAGTAGAGATAGCAAATGTAAGTCGAAATAAGCTATCAAAGTTAGGACAAATGTTATGCAATTGAAAGCATATATTTTTAATATATAATATATATATAATAAATATATATGTCATCAATTAGAAAGAGAGTTTGAGCAAAACTGACTCACTCCCACAATCATCACTCCCACAGGGTATTGAGACAAACAGACCATACAGATCCATCTACTAGGATCACATAAAATACAAGAGACATTGTTTAAAATAGGAACGCACTTGGCTTGCAGCGTGAGCGCTACAATACCGGCAGCCAATGGCGCAGCGGCGGATGTCCCCGTGTGTTTCAATGTACAAGAATCACCCGTGTCCGTAGTTGCCTGAAAGAGACAGATGCTCATGTTACACAGATTATTATTAGTGTACACAGAGACGATATCATATTGGTATTTCTAGTTACTTTAGTAAAACTAGACGATATCTGTACATAGATGATATTTAAGAAACATTGGTATGAGGAGTTCATAAGAGTAATAGAAGCCAAAACAATCATTTTGAAACATTTGTTTGAATATTTATTCCGGTATTAGGCAAAAACGACTGCACCAAATTAGATAAGGTTTTCACAGTTGTATTCCTGAAAGTGTATCTAACAATTTAGCATATTTAATCTTGACACATCCCCTTGAATTTTATACATTCAAAATACACCTTATATCCTTGGACTATTCCTATTCATAATGTGACCAACTATACTCATTTACTGAGTTTTGTACTCTTTTTTCACAAACCGTACTCTTTTCAAATCCTGTACTCTGAAAGTACACATTTGTACAATTTTATACTCATTTGTATTTCTAAAAGATGTTTTTAGATTATCTTATTTCAATTTTATTAATTAAATATTTAAACTTACTGGGTTCAGAGGAATAACACCTGAGTCCTCAGGAATGGCAACGCATGGGGGGTACCATGGGCCTGAGCATGAGTACCATGGACATAACAGTATACTCTGTTATGTCCATGGTATTGCTCATGTCTATAGGCGACGGTTACCACTTTCCATCAGGTGGGCCGTCAGCTTGTTTGCCATTCTAAGTGGTATTAAAAAAAAAAATAGTTTCCAGGGAGAACCGCGAGGAGGTCGACCTGGTTGGGTATATTGCTAGCAATGGGATTCTCAATCTCCATTACTAACAATCCCTTTCCCCCCGTACTCAGGTGTTATTCCTCTGTACCCAGTAAATTTACGCCATATCCCACACAAATACAGCCATGCAAACACAACTGCTTTACGGTTAAAACACAAATGGGACAGAAGTACCCAAGCAAACGACTTTTGTACAAAATCTCCCTCTGGTAAGGTATAAATAAATGGGTATAAATAAATAAATATTTTAAAAAACATGAAGGAAGTTGTTAAAAAAAAATACTTACTATTTTCTGATCTTTATAGGCACCAGAAGAATACGCAGTAGCTAAAGTGGATGAGCAAATCTCTCCATACCAAGGGAAGAGGCCATGTTGGGACGCGCTGCCTATTGATACCGTATAAATACTAGAAGAGTATCTGAAAATAACATAATTATAAATATACGTACAAACATACAGATTTAACTATAAATTTTGACATGAAGGGATTTACAATGCTTTGGGGGATCTACAACTCCACCGCTGGCAATATACCCTATCGGGTCGACCACGCAGTTCCCCCCGGAAACCATCTCGGTGAATTCTTGTGAAATTTTTCACGTTGGACTAAATGACCTGGGGTCTACCGTGAAACGAAAATCCGAATTTTCGGGCTCTATTTCGTGTTTTTGTTCGTACGACAATCGACCCAGTAAACGAAGCTTAATATTTCGTTCATCATAAATCCTATCCTAATAGTCCAGAGAAATGATATTTTAACATTTTTAATAATTTTAAACGGCATGTATTATGTAATTTTAACATCAAATTTCTGTTTCGTTCGTGCCCGAATTTTCGAAAAATATTTCATGGTAGGTCCTCTGGGGACTACCGTGAAATGAAATTCCGAATTTTCGGGCTCTATTTTGTGGTTTTGTTCATACCGATATCGGCCAATAGATGGAGCTTAACGTTTCATTGGTCAAAAATCCTCCTATAATAGTTATAAACAACGATATTTTAACATTTTTAAACGGTAAAACGGTATGTATTATGTAATTTTAACATCCAATTTTTGTTTTGTTAGGACCCGAAATTTCGGAAAATATTTCATGGTAGGCCCTCTGCTTTCAACCTCATCTATCATCCCTCACTGGTGTCCCGCAAACGTAAATGTTAGCGCAGGCGGGGCTACTAGAATTTTAATGGAATGCCATTATCAGCCATTAAAAAAAAAACTAAATTTTGGAATTAAAGTTGTGTCACAAATGGAATAAATTTATCAATAGTAGATATATCTACTTACAGATTCTCCTTTATCTAAGTTCGATGACGAGTATTTTATTACCATTTAAAAAAAATGAAAATTATCGCAATTGAATGCCATGGCAATCAGCCATTAATTTTTTTTTTTATACGTCTTAGAATGGCAAACAAATTGACGGCCCACCTGATGGAAAGTGGTAACCGTCGCCTATAGACATGAGCAATACCATGGACATAACAGAGTATACTGTCTCGCCCATGAGTTGCCATTCCTGGGGATTCAGGAATGGCAACGATACGACCTAAGTCACAGCGAGGCCGTTCAGACCTCGGCTCGAGCCGTCGTATCTCAAACTCCACCTGAGTTGATAAGGGGATCATTTTCCGAGGACAAAGCTGAGAGCTTTGAGTTTTGAGCTTTAATACTCTTTACCGATACTTGTACTTATATAATTAAGTACATACTTAATTACCCGTCACAATTACAGTTGTCGTTGTGGCCACCACCGTTGCCGTTTGCCCACACGTATATGTTTCCTTTGCCTCCCCGTCCCTGTAGGGTAGAAATAAAATATATATGTATATATATATATATAGTGTTCGGTTGACATAATAATTTAACAACATACCTCTGACTACACCCTATCACAGATTATAGGCGTGAGGATTTTTACTTAAACTGGATTAGTAAGATATTTAGTTGAAGAGACGACTACACTGAGAAAAGAATATAAAAGACACAGACACGTGTAACAGAGTTCTAATACTGGGATGCTATAGAAGTTACCTCTGTCCCATTCGTGTTTCTACCGTTTAGCAGTTGTGTTTGCATGGCTGTGTTTCGGTTTGAAGGGCGGGATATGGCGTGAATTTACAGGGTACAGAGAAATAACACCCGATTCCTCAGGAATGGCAACGCATGGAGGATATCATGGGCGAAACAGTATACTCTGTTATATCCATGGTACTGCTCATGTCTATAGGCGACGGTTACCACTTTCCATCAGGTGAGCCGTCAGCTTGTTTGCCATTCTAAGTTGTATAAAAAAAAATGGACGGATTAGACTAAAAAAACCAAAGATAATGGCGTTCTTTAAAAAAAAGGGGTAAAGATCTTTCTTAGAATAGAATAGAAAATATTTATTGCCAGAAAAACATGATTTCAACAGAAAATACGTACCTATATAAGAAGTGTCTTATATTATATTAGGCAAAATACTTTAGAGTCGACAACGCGCACTTAATACCCCTGGTAATATAGGCACTCAAAGCTTACGGTAACCACTTACCATTAGGCGGGCCGTATGCTTGTTTGTCACTTCACTAGTATAACAAAAAATGGAGATACTTCATCTGTGTATATATTCAAAAATAAAATATACAATGAAATCGTATATCTTAAATAAATAATCGATTGTGTTACGTACCTGAGTAACTCCTCGTCTGAATGCCTCATTGGCCAGACGCCCCGGACCTTCTACAGTTCGTCCGTCGTCATTAGGGCCCCATGAAGCACTGTAGATGTCAACCTTATCCCAAGCGTAACCTGAATAATTAAAGATTGTGTCCCACAAAAAAACTGACTTCAATTTGGTTTAAAACTGACGGAATTATGAGGTAATATAGATAGTAAAAAAAAAACTGACAACTTCCTTTTTTGAAGTCAATTAAAAAGTAATATTTGTTAGGTACGTAGATATAATATTGAAATATCATCTTCTCTGTCATTTCAGCCATTTTCCGTCCACTGTTGGACATTATGCCTGCCCCATAGACCGCCATAAGGAACGGTCCTAATCCACCTGCATTAACGCAGTGTAGGACGACCCCCCACTAGATAGAGTGACGACATTAAATGCATTTAAATACAATATTAAATAATTTAAATTTAACATTATTTTAATTCTATATATTTGCCTGTAGTGAACAATTTCTGTTATAATCGGAATCGATATTTTGTATTATTAATACTATTTTCAACCGACTTCGTATAAAGAGGAAGAATCACAAATCGGTTATTTTTATGTTTGTTACCACAAAATATTATACCGTAATATTATTGTCATTTAGAAACCAATATAAAAAATAATCTTTTTTTATAGGAAAGGATATCAAGTACATTCAGATTGGTCTAAAAAAGCTGTTCAATAGTTTAATTTTGTAAGTGAAAATAACTGATTTTGTCTCTACTGAAAACAAGATTTTTTGCAATATAAAATTTACTTATTTCTTATACATTTTAACTGTCCAAACTTTTTGTCCTTCACATACTTAAATAGTAAAGAAATTAGGTTGAATATAAATTATCAATATTGTGCCTATCATTCTGTTACTAATCACTGTATGCTTGCGTCACTTATGTATGCGTTACCAGTAACTACCAGTACTACGTACCACCACCACCACGAAGTAACAAAGGTCAACGCCATTGGATAACCTGACTACGTACTACACACATACACAATATAAAGGTTGATCGTGCTTCTCTGTCGTTCTTATAAGTTTATCCCTGTCTAAGCGAAGTGCAATAGCATACTACAGAACAATAGCATCTCTTTCCAATCTATGTTACCCTAGTAGAACGTGACGCAACATGACTTTCGGATCGTTGTTCGTTTCGATCGTGCGGCCGGCCGGCCCATTCGAAATCAGCAATCGAGATTGAGGTAAAAGATGGATTGGATGGATGGGGATGGATATGTTTTGTATTATAATTACAAAATCCTCTTTTTTTTTTGTTTGAAAATAAACTATTAGAATCCGTAAATAATATAAGAATATTTTGTCAAATATGAACAAATATTGCAAATTATTTCAAAAATAAACCTCATACTTTATTAACTAGCTCTTTAGAATTTAAATTACTGAATTTAACGTCTGGCAACGTTATAAAATCTATCTGTCAATTTTATAAAACAATTGACAATGTTTAATATTTCCATTTGATTTTATTTAAACAGTGCTTTGCATACAAATTTACTTTATAAATTTACTTTATTTGCTTTGGAATTTTTCAAATACTTTTTTGCATAACGATTGTCATATTTTTTTTTAATAATAGGTTAGTTAATATGAATTAAATTTATGTAGTTTGCTAACCGAGAGATTTAAATTGTTTTTATGATTGACAGGTAGTTACCACACTTTAACAAGTTAAATTAGAATACTCTTAATATTTTTTTTTAAGAAAGGTTTATTTTTATGACAAATTACATTCTTATATTTATTTATTTTTTTTTATAATATTTTATGGCCATCTTCTATTTTTTAAATTTTTACTTAGAATAATAAGAAACAGATGGTTTATATAAATAATCTTTCAATTATTTCAGTTGAGAAAATGGATATTTTTTTCGTTAATACATTTTTATTTATTTCTCAATCTGGATATAGTAAGATAAGTAACTTAATCAAAAGGTTATAAAAATAAATAAATTATAGAAAATATTAAATAAACTTCCAAACTTGGCCATGCGTTTCATGGTAAACGACGGAGTGAGGAAACGGATTCATAACAAACAAGAGGCAAGAAACAGTGGTGCAAGACTGTTACGTCACTATTCACCCATATTACTCGGATAACATGAATACAGTGGTGGTTCGCAGTATGTACATAATTGAATATTACTTGTGTAAAACACCAGTTAAAAAGAAAATGCTTGATTCATACATACATACAATACAATCATAATGTCATCATAACGTTAACGTTATGTACGCATGGAATTCAGAGCTGATAGGTAAATATTTCTTCCTCTAAATCAGCGAAATATTTCAAGTTGCAACCATCTTACATTACTATAGTTCATTACAATATGACACATGTGAGGTATTCGTTTTTAACTATGGTTCTACCTATATTCTCATCTCATTCGTACAGAATATTCTCTCTATCGTCATTTATTTATCTTCTAACAAACGACATTTTGAGCTCAACATGGCGATCGATGTACTAGGACGACATAAAACTACAGAGCTATTACCAATGGCCTCTCCTTCAATCCTGTCCGTAATTCGCCCGTCGAGCATACGAACTCCGCCTACTTTGGCTCCCCAGGCTACGCCCACACCGCATTTTAAATTATTCGCTGTCATTGCTATCTACAATAGAAAAATAATAATGCAATTTTAGTTTATTTTAGTTGTAGTATTTTATTTTTGTGTTGTATATTTAAATCTAATAATATGTTACAAAATTTTATTAATTTATAACAATAATTAAGATTTGAGAATAAAAAAATAATTTTTGGTTAACAATATCTATAATAAAAAAAAATTAATAACAGTGTTTCCATTATACTAGTGTTTCTATTTATAATGTTATTTAAATACTAATGTATTTCTGTTAATACCTCTCCAGCACATCTGGTCCCATGTGAATTTTTTTTAAGCTCCTCATATCTCGGTTGGGGATCGGAATCATTACCATTGCAATCCCAACTGATGTCCGGGTCCTGGAACCATGTTAGCATGAGCTTAGTTGTTTAAATAAATAATTATAATTATTATTTTTTCTTATAAGCATCATATGAAAAAGCAGAAGAGAGGTAAAAGACAACGGTCAAATTAAATAAATAATTTAAATTCGAAATCTGTGATTGGCCAATTGATTGTATCCAAGCGTTGCCCGATATGAGTAACTAATTGCAGAATCTAAAGTTTATATACCTACATACAAATGCCTTTCTGTAGTAGAAACATACATATTTGTATGGCGATTTGCTTGTTTCCTTATCTATTGTATAATGTGAGTACATTATGTGGCGATTTATATTTTTACTCGTATATTAATCACCTACAGTCTGTCGTGGTAAGAATTAGTTTGTGGTTGTATGATATGATCTATTGGACTGCACACTACCTACAAACTGTTGCTAGTCGTAACATTAAACTCTGTAGCAATGCTTACTCATTGCACACTAACCCAAATGGCACGCCGGACTCGCGCGGCGCGTCATGTCGCTGATTCATTTACTAGGTATTCAGAATGTCTTAAGAGATTGTTTATATAGGTTTATGATGAACAAATCAGAGTGGTAGTACCTTACAACGACTATGGTAACGAATGATGGAAACATCTTGATTCTGTTCTAATAGGATATCTGTCTCTCTCACGCCCATTACAATGCCTAAAAGGTAACTTGTGTCAATTTGTATATGTAGTATGAATACATATGAGAGTAATGTAACTAATAAATAATTATCTTAAAAAAAAAAAAAACAAAACAAATCGCTGAAGATAAGTTATAAATACGTAAAGACTGTCATTTCAAGACATTTGAAAATTTCTGCAAACTTTGTATCGCATTTATTTTTTTATCTGTGTACATTTGGTATAGTAAGTATACATTCAATATCCTTGTCAGTACAATAGTCTGTAGCTAGTAACAAAAACTAACAACAACAACATTAAATACACCAATACAAATTTGTAAAGTCAAAAAAGGCTGAACAGCTCGCGCACATTTGGTGGCGTTGCGTTGCATGCAGCACCAGCACGAGGTGCTGGCACGCCCGACTCGCGCGGCGCGTTGCGCCGCCGGCAAACTTACCAGGAGTTCAGAAGATTTTAAGAGATCATTTCTGTTATTCGTATACAGAATGTCAGGTACGTTAGAATTCCTTATTTCTCGTTAGTCCTTGCTGTGTTTTACCAAATACCTAATTACCAACTTTTATAAGTTAAATTAAAATAAAAAGTTATCAATTAGTCTTGGATTGTTAGATTTTTGGTGATATTTTAAGAGGGACGGTGATGCTCATCCATGAACCATTAGTTCCCTTAGTTACCTCTTACATTACTTACTAAATTTTACTAATATTGTTTATATGTTTGTTATTTAAACATGCTTGCTTATACGGCAAATTGATCTGTGTGAAATTTGTTTCACGGAACATGTCTAGAATATTTTTCCGAGCAAAACCGCAGATTACAATTAGTAAAAATCTAATAATTGGGTCGATTCTGAAGTACGACTCTCTGAACGTATCTCTAAATCTAATATTTTAATTTGATATTTTTACAAAATTACTATTTAATAAGGTAATCAATCATATTATACTAAATTTATAATCAAATTTGACTTACATCTGTAAAAAAAAATTGATAGAAAAAAATCACTATAATAAAATTGATATTTTAATTTAGATGTTTTAGAGTATGAAGTCTATTAATTAATTAGTCAGCTACGATACCGACAATTTAGGCAGGCAGATGACGTATGAAATCATCAAATAAAATTCGTAACCAAGTCTGTGGCGTAACCAAATAATCACTCACTATTTTTTAGTGTTCACAACAACGCGAACGAAACTCAGTTAATTAAATATAAACTGTAAACTGCCTGGAAATAAGAGTTCATTAGTGCCACTTGTTGCCAGAAAATTTTAACTAATCGCCTCATTGGTACCAGGACAACAGAAAACTTACGTAGTTCGCTCTTAAATCGGTGTGATTATGCTCGATGCCGTCATCGAGCACCGACACTCGTACCCCGCTGCCATTGAAGCCCATTCCGTATACTGGTAACACGTTTAAATCCAAACGAGGCAAATTCTTTGCGGTTCGTGTGTCTTGCTGAAAAAATATAGTTTTATAAAGTAATAGATAATTGAAGTAAAGATAAAAGGTGCATGTACCCGAAACTATGTACAGATGGAATCAAAACCATTGGCTTCCCTTCTGTCAGCTGTCAGTGAAACTGAATATTACAAAGAAACTTTGATCGAAATATGACAAAAAAATAATTTGACATTCCCTTTTAATTTTACAGATGGACACACAGTTTACGTGAGGTTCAGAATTTTAGTACTAATTAATTCTAAAAATTATTTGTTGACAATACAAAAGGGAAAAATATTTCCCGCAACCAAACTCATTCAAAAGTATGATTTCATTTTTTATTTACTTATTTTTAATGCATTCATGCACATAGGTAATATAGAGCTGTTACAATGTTTTTTATACAACTTAGAATGGCGAACATGCTGCTTGCCATTCTAAGTTGCGGCGTCAGCTTGTTTGCCATTCTAAGTTTTATAAAAATAAATACTAAAATAAAATTCTAAGATGTAATAATTTAAAATTGTATATAATATGCAAATACAATGATTAAGATTTTAAATTTTAATGAAAATAAGTTAAAATAAAAATAAAAAAGGTGTCTAACTAAAAACACCCCTACAGCGTGACAACTATGGGGTAAAAGTATCTATTTTCAAGCTTAGGTGAATGAATAAATTTATTAATAAAAAATACAAATTATTAGTACTTACCAAATACCACTCCTGGCTCCAGAGTTCGTCGTTGAACAGAGGTTTTCTTCCTCGTATTTCTGCAGCCCTCGTCCTCCGTGTTAAACTACTATTGGATTGTTCAAGCCTCTTCACCCGGTGGACCTCGGCGTCGGGTTCCGGCGTGTAATATCTTTTGACACGCGATTTAATGAAAACTTGCTCTGCCCAACGTACCTTTAAAAATATTGTATATATATATATATATATATATATATATATATATATATATATATATATATATATATATATATATATATATATATATATATATATATATATATATATAATCGCAGACGACTTCTTGCGTCTTTTCACTTCCGATACTTATTGCATCCCCCAGTTGCAGTAAAATTACAATTGTTTTGAAAGTGAATATTATTACTTTATTTCGTGCTAAAATCAGTACTCATAATTATATTTCTTTTAAATAGCAGATATCAATATTCAATTTTCCATATTTCTAGCCGACGTTCCGGAGTCCGTTCATAGCGGGAATCATATGGCACATTTGTATATTCCGTATATAGTTTGTATGTCATGCAAACTTCATGCGTCCATTCGTCTCGCAGATCATGCAGCACTCAGTATATTCGTATACTTATAGTATTTTGTGTAAATTTAAATGCGTCCTTTTAAGACAGATACTATATGGCGCACCGTATATTTCGTATGTTATGTATTCTATTTAACTAACTTTATGCGTCTCTTGATAATGGTAATCATACGGTATTTTACTTCCATATACTTTTTAAATTTGCATACATGCAAGGTGTACTATAATTAAAAGATTTTTTCTAAAAACACATTCTTGTTTTATTTAGAAAATTAGTACAGATATCTATTAAATAAAATTATTAATAACAAAGCAAATAAGATTTCTCATAATAACATTAAACAAAAGTATTTCTTTATTTGAGTCATATTATTTTATAAATTGTCTAAGAAAATCAGTTTTAAAATCTGTTAAATGAATGTAATGAATACAAATAAGATTTCTTACAGTAACATTAAGCATCAACATGTTTAAATCGAAGCACGTTATTATTTTATTTATCTAACAAAATCGGCACAATTCTAAACCTTTCATAGGTTTAGAATTGTGCCGTTGTAAAATAATTATTCAGAACAAAGCTTTTAATTACATAAAAGAACTTATAATTACAATCAAATATTTGTTTTATCTTTTAAAGAAAATCAGTACAATCTGTATACTTATAAAAAATGTTATAAAAACAAACAAGACCTCTTATAATAACAGTAACTAACAAATTTTTTAACAAAAATCACATTATTGTTAAATCTATAGTGTAATAAAATAAATGTCTATTTAATTTTCATCGCTCAACATCAGCAACATTAATAAATCTGTAAGCTCAATATAAATAATATTACTTTGAACACTTACACGCACATCTTAATTATATTAATATATGTATATTTTAAATAAAGGGTCATATTAAAAGATAAGCAAGTTTTTGGAGTAAGTTTGCTTCAAATAAACCAATGTAATGATAATTATCCTATTTTTTAGAATAAATATTTTGAATAAAAACTTTAATTTTGAGCCAGTCTTTATTTTGTAACAGTTCTGGGTATTGTCCTTTTAAAGTTTCGCATTCTAATCTTTTGGGAGGTTTTTTTTATTTTGTATATGGCTCTTGAAAAATTTGGTAACAATTTTCTTTTGTTCCATAGACCAGGGTACTAAGTTTCTCTTTTTCCCTTTTTCAGTTCTTTTATCTGTCATTGTCATCACCTGGGGATTAAGTTCAGATATTTTATTTTCAATCCAAAGACCAGGTTGTACACAAGAATTTTCAACTGACAATTGTGGTGTGGGTAAATCAAAATCTAAAATATCATCATTTACAATTTTTTCTCCTTCCTGCAATTCTTCATTTAGATCTAAATCTATTTCAACTAAACCTTTCCCTCTATAAGCATCTGCTTTTTCATCTTCCATAAGTATTAGAAGTTTTGAAATTTTAGCAGTTTGATACACATCATCTGGCAATCTATACGATTTCTTATGAGCTTCATTAGTACGCCCCGTGAACGTAGCTAATTGTTCCAGATAATTTTCAGACATACTAAATATTTGTGATAGCGTCGCTAAATGTTTTCTCAGTCTTGTGGAAGAAATTGCTTTCGGATTTTTTGCTCCAGATAACCTCGAGTACCTTTCCAAAACTTTATAACCATATATCGAGTTCTCGAATCCTGGGTTCCCAAACAGTAATTTATTTGTTGTAGAAACAAATTTGTCCCTTATTGTAAGCAAAAGTTTTATATCATCTTGAACTTCTTTATTAAATAACATGGGAACCCCACGTCCTCGTTTGCCTCTAACAACAACTCGTTTAAATGTTTTTACTAGAACTCGCTCAGATGCACTTAGCGTCCGATCGAATTCTTCATATTTTTCAGAAGTATTTAGGTCATTTTCCAAGTAATCATGTAGCGTAATTCTTTGAAATTCCTCAAGTCTGCGCCGATTCAGTAGCAAAACTCTGCAATATATTGTCCCTAATAATTGTATGTATACCCCAAGATGATAAGAACCTTCCTTAATTTTATTGGCAGCTTCTTCAGCGTGTTTGTTAGGAATTTTTTCTTTAAATTTTTAAATCATTTGCTAAAGGTATTATGGTAACTTTATTCCACTTTTTTTTGTTTAGATCGATCGTAGCCTGACTTGAAACATCATATTTCCAATTAGAATCTATAAGGTGTATCAAAGTTTTGAGGCCCGCTTCTATTTCAGCAGTGTTTACTTCCATGTATGGCCCTTGTTTTTTTTAATGCAAGCATAAATGCTATATTGCAGCACTGTTGCTTTATGCTAGTAGAAATATTCATTGCAAATGTAGGCGAATCAAATGTATCTTTTTCCGAGTCATATTTACCTACAACCTTTGTAGCTGACACTATAAGATCATAATATTTCGGATTAAGTGCACCTAATAAATCTTTCACCGATTGATCTTTTTTCTTATTTCAATTAACAATTTAGCTACTTCTCTCATTTTTCTAGAAATTACATTCACAAAATGTATTTGTCTATGATTTTTCATATATTGTGACCCAAATGCACAAATGAGCAAATCTGATTTAGCAACAAACGATATCAGGTCTCATTCTGGGGAATACGGTTTCTTTAAGTTTTTCATCGATTTTCAAATGTTTTATTAACAAATTTTGTGCTTCTGATTGCACATTTTTAGTATTTTTTCCAGTGCACTTCTTTTTATGTTTCCATAAAAGATTTCTTAAAGAAAATGCTAACCAATTAGTGCAAGGTAAATAATTAGTATATTTATGTCTTCTCATGGGCCTCGTCACTTCGACAGAATTTTGTATAAAATTTCCTTTTTTTCTTAGTTCCGTAATAAGTTTTTTTCTTGTTATACTTTTTTAGGTACTGATAATGTTTTTTGTACTTCTGTTTCAAGAGCATGGTTTCTTAGTAAATGTCTCGCAAAATTTAGAACTAAAGTTTTGCAGTAAAAACAAAAGTCTTTATTACGGATTACTTTTTTTTTTTTTTTTTTTTTTAGGGATTTGCATATTAGGTATTACTATCTCATTTTTATTACTGTCTCCAAGAACATTATTATTATTATCTTGTTTCAAAGGATAATTTTTATTGCATAAAGACCTCTCAATGGAAGTTATTTCGCCGCAAGAAGTATTATTTTTATTACTAATATGACGACTAGTACTATCTACGTCTTTTGTTGATTCTTGGATGTTTCTTTCTAATATGACGGGACAGTTCATATTCTCTTGTATGAATGATTCATCAGAGCTAGTCTGCAAAAAATACATTTTAATTTTTAATTCATAAATGCATGCAAAAATTTAATGTATTTAATCATTATGATTTTTTTGAGAAACGTAATATAAAGTAGAAATCAATGATATTTTTAATATAAGAATAAAGTATTTAACATTGAACATTGTTTCTTTTATAAAAGAACAAATGATGAAATAATTATACATGGCTTATAGAACAATGTACAGTACAGTACTGATAATACTGATGACATTGAACAATATACTTCTATAAATGTAGTCGAAACAAGAAAGCATTTGTTGAGTTTTTCACATAAATAAAATTAGTATGAAAATAAAAAATAATTTCATATTAAGATTATATTTCTTAGATGAATTAGGACTGATATAACAAAATATAGAAAAATCAAATTGAAAAGTATTAAAAAATCAATTTTTTTTTTCCACCACCCATCCATCCCACCCTTCAAACCGAAACACAGCCATGCAAACACAACTGCTTCACGGTTGAAACACGAATGGGACAAAGGTACCCAAGCAATCGACTTTTGTACAAAGTCTCCCTCTGGTAAATTAAAAAAAAATTGTCTACTTACGTCATGTGCTGACACAGTGTAGTTGGAATCTGTTCCCGAATTGTAATTAATTTAGTCAGACATTTCTGAAATGTGAATAAAAAAAACAATTTTTTTTATACAACTTAGAACGGCAAACAAGCTGATGAGATGGCCCACCTGATGGAAAGTGGTAACCGTCGAAATCAAATTAGGCAATAGTACATAACTAAATAACACAAAAATATATTTAATATGCTAAGAATGTCTATTATTTCTGCGATTATAAATAAAATATGTTAGGTAACCTTTTTAAGTACAAAAACATTCGTCTTCTGGGTAGTGATCGTAAATTGCATATTGACAAATATTACACCAAAAGAAGGAACTATTACACAGCTTTAGTATATCATCACGATTCATAGATAAAACAAAATGATTTGGAATCGAATCAAGATCTTTTGCAATTTTTGTGTCACAAACACAACATGTTTTATTTAACACAAAATGAGTGGAATACCACGGCCACAGTAGACAATGTTTATAATAACTTTTGAAGTCATTTCTATTAAAAAATCTGTCTACATCAATAACAATGATCATGATGAGGTCGTGCGATTTATAACGACGAATCGACTACTGCAACTGACTTGATTTTATTGTATGTTTAAGATAACTAAATTATCAACGTATGTAGGTAGGGACGTAAGATTATGTCCTTAAAATTTCCTTTAATTTTCTAACATAAGGTATACTTACTAATATAAATATTAGGTACTTACCTTTCAATAATTGTAAAATTCTCATACTCCTTTTCATTTTCGTTTCCAATATTCACTCCTGATATTCACTAAACTCACGTATATAACCTTTGCAGCGTCCGCTCATAAAGGACGCTAAATGACCATATGCCACACCGCTCTTAAATAAATAAACATTAAAACGCGCGAATTAAAACAGCTACCCCCTCCCCCTCCATCTCTACTCCTTGTCATACGTTCCCATATATACTTTACCAACGGAAGCAATTAAATAATGAATGTAGACAGATAAAAACTTGAAAATTGCCTATAGTATACGGTAGTAGCATTCGCGGAGTAATGTATGGAAAAAAAGTTGTATATACGATGCGCCGATATACGGCGCACAGTATCGCCCTCCAAATGTTGTGCGACAAACCGCGGAACTAAAAAATACGCCGAATTACAATAAGGTGACCAAATAGCGTCCATGCCAATTTTTTGGTAAAACGTTATACTAACAATAAGGAGTCTGTGGCATAAAGATCAATCTTGCGTCCGGTATACGGACGCAATAAGTCAGTAGGACGCAGTATCATTGGTAAATTCGCCCATATAAGACGCAAGATTGCCTCCAAGATTTATATATATATATATATATATATATATATATATATATATATATATATATATACACTGACCTATATCATGTTCAAATAGATTATGTATTGCTGTCGAACTCCATTGCTAACAATCCCTTTCCCCCTTTTGCCCTATTAGGTCGACCTCCACGTGGTTCCCCCTGGAAACCATCGTGAACAATTCTTGTTGAATTCGTCACGATGGGCTAACTGACCTGCTTCATCCTACACTAGTGCCCCGCCGATGTACTCGTATACCGATAGCGCGGGTGGGGTTACCATTCCATTATCAATTAATTTATATTAATTGATAATGGAATGGAATATAATTATTATATAATTATTAAAATATAAATATAATAATATTATAAAAATTGCAAAAAACCAAAAATAGAAAATTATAATAATACACATAATACATTGATAGGAAAAAAATAGTATATAAAATATATAATCTATGCTTATAATAAATCTGTAGAGAGGTCAATTCTGTACATGAAATATATTTACAAAATAACTAACAGGGGGTGATTAGTGATCGATACTGATGCCAAAAATGCAATCAGTAAAATTTTTGTCTGTCTGTCTGTATGTTCGTTACAGAAACAAAAACTACTCGACGGATTTTAACGAAACTTGGTACAATTATTCTTCATACTCGTGGGCAGGTTATAGTATACTTTTCATCACGCTACGATCAATAGGAGCGGAGCAGTGAAGGGAAATGTGTCTGTTACATCAAAACCGCTGAACCGTGAGGAGGGACATAGGCTACTTATTTTACGAAAAACGACGGAAACGCCGACGAAGTCGGGGGCAACAGCTAGTAATTTTTTTTTTTTGATGGGTGAAAATGGTATGGTAACCCCGCCTGCGCTAACGGGATACGCTGGCGGAGCACCAGTGAAGGGTGATAGATGAGAATGAAAACAGGCCAGTTAGCCCATCATGATGAATTCATCAGGAATTAACCATGATAGTTTCCAGGGGGAACCGCGAGGAGGTCGACCTGGTTGGGTATATTGCTAGTAATGGGATTCTCAGTCGCCATTACTAACAATCGCTTTCCCCCCCCCCCAGCTAGTAAATATTAAAAATGCAATTCTGCGTAATTTGTAACTTTTAACGAACTTCTCTTCTAATGAAACTAAAAGATTTTTTAATTTTTCTTTGGGAAAAATACTTATTACATTTCGCTAGTACAACTGTAGAACGCTTCCTTCAAAGAGTATTTTAATAATAACGATTGAAACTGAAAGTAGATAAATATGAATTAGTTTAAAACCTTCAATAGTAATTTAATTACCATTCATGCACAATATTAGTAATATTTGGTAATACCAGAGGGAGACTTTGTACAAAAGTCGATTGCTTGCGTACCTCTGTCCCATTAGTGTTTCAACCGTGAAGCAGTTGTGTTTGCATGGCTGCGTTTCGGTTTGAAGGGTGGGATATGGCGTGAATTTACTGGGTACAGAGGAATAGCATCTGAGTACTCAGGAATGGCAACGCATGGGGGGTATCATGGGTGAAACAGTATACTTTGTTATGTCCATGGTACTGCTCATGTCTATAGGCGACGGTTACCACTTTCCATCAGGTGGGACGTCAGCTTGTTTGCCATTCTAAGTTGCATAAAAAAAGTACCTACTATCTACTATAGAAAAATAGCAAAAAAATTACTACGGAATTTAATTCTTATCACTCGAAGGAATGTCCTACAATGATAAAGCAGTTATTAGACACATTAACAAACGTTTCGTGTCACACGACACCTCGTTAAATAAAAAAAAAATTATCCCATCTGCCAGGGTTACCACATGCTATTATTAATTTTTATCCAAATGTATAATTTTGGGGAGAAGGGATCGTTAGTAATGCAGGCTACCAGTCCCATTGCTAGCAATATACCCTGTCAGGTCGACCTCCACGCGGTTCCCTCAGAAAACCATCGTGCTGAGTTCCAGGTGTATTCATCACGATGGGCTGACTGACCTGCTTTTTTCATTATTCACCTATCATCCCTCACTCATCATTAAAAAAAAAATGTGTAATTTTCTCCAAATCGATAAGATTTCCGTTCACAAAACTTGTTTTGTCACAAAGTGAGCGACGAAAAAACCATGTCTTCTCGTCTCTTTTATTACTTTCATTGGTATATTTGTTACATTTATATATATAAATACAGTTACCAAAACTATTAAAAATATACCCATATTTCTCCAAAACTTTTTTTCACTTTTCTCCAAGAATTAATTTTTTTTTAAACATTTCGCAAACCGAATATTTTTTAACCAAACATGCGAAAAATTACACGATCTGGTAACACTGCCGTCGGCCCTTCCCCTGTTCAGTTACTAATAGCAACAAAGGAAATCTGGGGCAGGTGGCACATTGTGGGTCGAGTGCGACGGAATTGAAAAAGACCACGTGTATACCGGTTAAAAATTACCAGGGCAACATAGAATGCATGCGGTGCACGAAGCGGTGGGTGCGAGTGACTCACCCTTCTATCTTTGGTGAGCGTGGAAGTGTGCGCGGCGGCCGGGGCGCGCCGCTGCATGTCGTGTTCGTATTTGAGAAACGTGTATGTATTTGGGAAGCTGTGCACCTGAAAAAAGAGGAATTAATTTTTAATATACAGTATAATCGATATCGTTATTAATTTATTCTTTTGCACACATTTAAATATGTATACAAATAAAAAAAAAAGATGTATTTATTTAACAAACTATGTAGCTATAAACACAGAATTTATCATTGATTCCCACACTAGGCTAAGCCTGTTCTGTAGGAAACAGGATTTGTGTTACTATATATGTACATGCTTACAGAAATGAACATAGGCTTTCTTGAGTACTGATAACTGTTTATGTGGTATAAGTGGACTTAATGTCTGATGACATTCTCTACCAGTCAATCGTTACGCTAAACAGAGAGTAAATTGCGGTGTATTGGACTAAATTAATTTACAAATAAAGCAAATATTTTAGAGGATATTTACCAGAGGGAGACTTTGTACAAATGTAGATTGCTTTGGTACCTCTGTCCCATTCGTGTTTCAACCGTAAAGCAGTTATATTTGCATGGCTGTGTTTCGGTTTGAAGGGTGGGATATGGCGTGAATTTACAGGGTACAGAGGAATAACACCTGAGTCCTCAGGAATGGCAACGCACGGGGGGTATCATGTCCATGGTACTGTTTATATCTATAGGCGACGGTTACCACTTTCCATCAGGTGGGTCGTCAGCTTGTTTGCCATTCTAAGTTGTATAAAAAAAACATACATTTTAAGAAGAATGAATATACATATATATAGTGCCTATTATTATATGTACTTACAAAAATTATAAGTACTTAAAAACTTTGCATAATTTGAGGGAAATGTTTTGTAAGGGAAAATAAAAAAAAAGGGGCAATAATAAAACAAAAGTTTTTGAGTCTCTCATAAATTCATAGTTGAACTCACCATATTAATATCGAGGATTCAAAATTATTGTCCCAAGTATGACGAGCCGGGGGGAAAGGGATTGTTAACAATGGAGTTTGACTGCCCCATTGCTATCAATATGCCCTATTAGGTCGACCTCCACGTGGTTCCCCCTGGAAACCATCGTGAACAATTCTTATTGAATTCGTCACGATGGGCTAACTGACCTACTTCATCCTCACCTATCATCCTTCACTGGCGCCCCGCCGGTGTAAACCGATAGCGCGGGTGGGATTACCATTCCATTATCATCCATAAAAAAAGTATGACGAGCCAACTCTTACCCCCCTAATAGAGATACGTTAGTAGGGACAAATGGAATTTGCCATTTTTTTGGAGAAAAATTATCAAATTTCGTTTCATAATTACAATAATCCATTAAAAGTGAAAAAACGAGTTCGATTTCACACTATATGTAAAACAATGGATGCTGACAAGGTTTAAAACAGGTAGACAGGTTGAAAGTAATATAAATAATTTACAAAGCGATGAAATCACCAAGAGCACATATTTTACATAATGGATTCATTTTCTACTTTTTTTTCAATACCACTGAGGTGGCAAACAAGCATACGGCCCACCTGATGGTAAATGGTTACCGTAGCCTATGAACACCTGCAATACCAGAGGTATTACGCGTGCGTTGCCGACCCTGAAGAAACCTCTTTACCCCCCTTTTGAAGAACCCCATGCTGTAGTCTCTTGGGAAAATCTCGGCAGGGAGCTCATTCCACAACCTGAGTGTTCGTGGGAGGAAACATCTCCGAAACCGTGCAGTACGCGACCATTGAGGCTGTAGGACATGAGGATGAACTCCCTGTCGATGGCGAGCCGTACGATGGTAGAAAGTGGCCGTGGGCAACATATTGAACAATTCTTCTGAGCACAATCCATTGTAAAGGCGGTAGAACACGCAGAGTGAGGCAAAATCTCTCCTAAGACTTAAGGGTTCGATACTGTTTGTGAGCCTGGGATCATCGACAATTCTCATAGCTCATCGTTGCAACGAGTCAAAAGGTTCAAGCTGGTATTTAGGTGCTCCGGCCAATAAGTGACAGCAATACTCCATGTGGGGCCGGATTTGCGATTTGTAGAGTATTAATCACTGATCCGGCGTGATAGGGTGACTTTATAGGGTATTATAATAAAAATCTTTATTTAAAGTCACAGCCACCAGCCGTTCCTTTTAAAAGTAAATAGCAAATGTTCTGAACAAAACTATTGCTGTTACAGGTATATGCACATAGCAAGTAATCACTACATTATATATTCTTTATTGCACTTGAACAATAGATACAGCGATTAGTTTAACAACCTGTTAGCAAGGGAGAGCTTATCTCTAAAAGAGATCTCCACCAGCCAAGCCAATGTAGTTGAAGAGAAAATTGATTGGCGGGTAATCTAGCGCAGAAAGGTATTTCAATTTGGTTGTATTTTTTTACATTTGTTACCTCATAACTCCGTTAGGTCCAAACCGATTTAGAAAAATCTTTTTTATCTGTAAGGGTATACTTACATATTGGTTCTATGGAAATTTTATCAAAATCGGTTCCGTAGTTTAGCTTTTAATTCAAAATAATAGATTTTTTGCGGGACGCAATCTTTGACGCTATCGGTATACCAGTATGCTGGCGAAGCACCACTGCGAGATGACAAATCAATATAAAAGCGGATCAATTGACCCACAGTGACGAATTCCACAAGAATTAACAACGGTGACTGAGGGAAAAGGGATTGTTAGTGATGGAGACTGAGAATCCCATTGCTAGCAATATACCCAACCAAGTCGACCTCCTCGCTGTTCCCCCTGGAAACTATCATGGTTGATTTCTGATGAATTTATCATGATGGACTAACTGGCCTGTTTTCATTCTCATCAATCACCCTTCACTGGTGCTGCGCCAGCGTATCCCGTTAGCGCAGGCGGAGTTACCATTCCATTTTCACCCATCAAAAAAAAACCACGCTGACTTCTAGTATGAACCGCATGGAGATCAACTTTATATTGCTAACAATGGGGTTGTTAGAACCCCAAAATTCAAAAATGCTTGTAAATTAGTTTACTTGAATAAAAAATATTATTCGTGGAGGGGAAAGGATTGTTAGTAATGGGGTCTAACAACCCCATTATTAGCAATATACCCTATCAGGTCGACCTCCTCGCGGTTCTCCCTGGAAACTACATGGTTAATTCTTGATGAATTCATCATGATAGGCTAACTGGCCTGTTTTCATTCTCATCACCGTTCATTGGTGCTCCGCCAGCGTATCCCGTTAGCGCAGGCTTTATAATACCATTTTCATCCATCAAAAAAAAAAAATGGTCATGAATGGGATATACGAATTAAGTTTGACGTTATCTGAACATTGCCGTGTAGTCCCGGCATAAAATGGGCCACCAAATCCTTTCCCGTGGGTGTCGTATGGGAACTTAATGGTCAAGGAATGAACAGCAGCGCCCCTCTTAAAACATCACCAAAGCCTAACTATAGTTGCCAATTCGCCTACCAAGTGTGCCAACTATTGGCAAAACTCACCTTTATGAGGGAGGCCTATGTTTATAAGTGATCAGTTAACGGTTAATGATGATGATGATTTATTTAAGTGTATTTTATGTCAAATATTGTGATATAAATCAGAGGGAGACTTTGTACAAAAGTCGATTGCTTGGGTACCTCTGTCCTATTCGTGTTTCAACCGTGAAGCAGTTGTGTTTGCATGGCTGTGTTTCGGTTTGAAGGGTGGAATATGGCGTGAATTTACTGGGTACAGAGGAATAACACCTGAGTCCTCAGGAATGGCAACGCATGAGGGGTATCATGAGCGAAACAGTATACTCTGTTATGTCCGTGGTACTACTTATGTCTATAGGCGACGGTTACCACTTTCCATCAGGTGGACCGTCAGCTTGTTTGCCATTCTAAGTTGAGTTAATACCGTAATTGACGTGGACTATGTCGCTGGATAGTGTGAGCTAAAAACAAGTAACTTGTAAAGGAAACTTTATTACCAGTAGCGTGTGTGTGCATATTGTTAGGGGGGTCTATTTTTAGAGGGTGAGTGCCAAATCTGGTGTGAGGGAGGAACGCGGCATGCTGTGTAGTGCTGCTATTTAGAATTGGTTACTTTGATTATGATCCTTAGTTCACCATAATAACAAATAATTAAGTTTATCATGCGTATATATTTTTCTGTTGTAAATAGGACCGGATCTTTGGCACTAAATATTGTATTAAAGTTTAACTCACTGTATTTAGCAATTTTGATACTGGTCTGTTTAAAATCGGTAACCGATATCTACAGGTTAACATTTAGCATATAAGTAATGAGTATTGAAATTAATGTAATAAGTACCAACTTTTTCGTAAGTACTTAACCCTTTTGGAAAAAGCCAAATCACGACATCCCCACTCTAGTGCTTCCTGTTCAAAATAGACTTCTCTACATTTATTTCTTCCTGGTATTTGACGTCTAAAACAATAGAATGTAGGCGGCGCCCTGACGACATTTTGACACGTTTGGACCTGAGATTTGGGCGGATTGGGAACGCACAGCGCGGCCAAGGGTTTCGACCATAGATTAAGGATAGTATATTTTTGACAGAGTACCTACATATATAGACAGTCTCTGGTTTAGATACGTTAAGTTTAGGATAGCAAATTATTTAGAGAAAATAATTTGTCATATATTTTATTTTCGTCTGGAAATATATAAAAAAAAAGAATCAGGACGGTTAAAATTTTTAAAATTAATAACATTGTTACATGCCTGAAAAATATCTCTCAATTTTTAATTGTTAATGTAGTGTAAGTATAAATCATATATAAACCATATAACTAATAGGAGACTTTATACAAAAGTCGACTGCTTGGGTACTTCTGTCCCATTGGAGTTTATGTCGAAGCAGTTGTGTTTGCATGGCTGTGTTTTGGTTTGAAGGGTAACATAAAGCAGTGAAATTACAGAGTACAGAGAAATAATACCTTAGTCCTCAGGAATAGCAACACGTGAGGGGTATCATGGATGGCATAGTATACTCTGTTATGTCCATGGTACTGTTCATATTTTTAGACGACGTTTTTTTTTTATTTCAGGTGGGCCGTCAGCTTGTCTATCATTCTAAGTTGCATAAAAAAATAAGCATGAGACAAAAATGTTGTTAACATAGAGACATATAAGAAATCAGGGATTTCTTTTGATCATGTAGATAGAGTAATAGTATGAATATATTTTTTATATTTTAAACTAGCTATGGTTGTTACACTGGAGGGAGTATGCCCGGGATATCAGCAGTAAATTATAGAAAGGTTGTCTGTTTGAGACCTACAAATAAGTTAAAAGGCAATGTTACTTTTATTACTTCTATTTTGTTACTTCTATAAGAAATAATTTCATCAAATTACATACAGCAATACATACGTACAGCAATAATGTTCCGCATTAAATAGGACTCGCTTGGTGTATAATAATTCTTTGCATATCAGATGTAGTACAACTTTGTGTCTTTATACTGCATTCAAATAATTTGTAAATAAAGAATTGAAAGATATTTTTATTTTTAAAGAGAAAAAGTTTTTGCATTGTGTCGCTATTTCTCTAAAGCTGTCCCTTAACCCAATATTTTAATTTGGTAATTTCGCGAAATTTATGTTTTATACATCATTAATTAAAATATATAAAATATTGTACACCGCTCTATCCGCTGACATTGATGCTCTTGATTGATGACTTTGGGTGTTGCTGGAAGAGAACTCTTTTAGAGTTAAACTCGCCCTTGTACATTTGATTAGCTATATGTATAATTATTGTGTACAATAAAGTATTAAATAAATAAATAAAATTCTATTAATGTTGACTTAAACCTATTAGAAAATTAGTTTATATTAGTCCTTACAATAAATATTTCGTTGTAATATCAAATTGAAATTTTAATTTTAGAGATGGGTTTAAAGAAACGTCGTCTCAGAATCGGTCGGTTTTTTAAGTACCTTAAAATGGTAATTTGAGACATAAATACACCTTGTTCTGTACAGATTTTATTTATGCAAATTAGAATGGCAAACATACTGACGGCCCACCTGATGGAAAGTGAAAACCGTCGCCTGTAGACATGAGCAGTATCATGGATATAACAGAGTGTACTGTGCCGCCCATGATAGCCCTCAAGCGTTGCTATTCCTCTTTTCTTGAAAGTTGATATCGTATCGGTTCGGAAATACTTCTGCTGGAAGTTGATTTCAAAGAGTGGTTGTGTGTGGAAGAAAGTGCCTTGAAAAACTCACGGTAGAGAACCGCCACTTATCCAGATGGTTGGGATGAAACTTTAGTTTGTGGTGGGTTGTACAGTGAAAATTAACAGCAGGTACAAATCCGAACAATTTCTCGTCGAAAAAATTAACGGAACGGATTTACTAGCTATATTATCTGAGATTTCGTCCGTGTGACCGGGGTATGTCTTCTGAATGAGATAAAAAGTGGGATTAAAATAAGTAGCCACCTCCATCCCACGTAGTACGTGTACACTAAATTTCATAATAATTGGTTAAGCCGTTAAGACGCTATAAGGCAATAAACAAACAAACTCACTTTAACATTGAATAGAATAGAATAGAAATCATTTATTCAAATAAACTTACATTGAAGCACTTTTGAAAAGTCATTACATTTTTTTTTAATCTACCGCTCGTTCGGAAAGCTGTCTCATCACAAAAAGAACGAGCAAGAAACTTGCGTGTTGCTCTTTTAAATAATTTTATTATTACTTTACATTTTCAAGTTTAATTGTGTGAATACAAACCACCAATTAGCACTAATTCAATTAAATACTCAAAAAGAAAAAAAAATATTGAATACATAACCAACTGGTTAAACAATTAATAAGAGGAAATCAGTCATAGTGATTAGAGCAGACCAGTCCCTACAAGCAGCACCCGTTCACGAGTATGACGGATGAGCCAGCCATCACTGCGCTCGACCATATTTTAGGGAGCCCAATGACCCGGCCCACCACGCCGCCACAAGTCTGGACATTTTAGTGAGCATGACTACTCAAAACACTAGACCACGTCAAAGCTACTCACAATTGCCATCTGATAGTTATAGTATTCACATTTTACATAAGAATGCATGCGGCAATTAATACAAAAAACCGCTACGCTTTATTGATTTAAAATATCCGTCCATATGTCATTCACATCAGAAAATGAATGTCGTCATATGATGTCCCAAACTCCCGGCCCTACCAGAGTGACATAAATAAAAAGATATGCTGTGTACAACTTCACACATGTGATGTGAATAGGAACGTACTATAGCCGGCATATGGAGTTTTGTATACGTAGATGCAATATTAGAGTTGTATGCTCATTTCGATGTCTGTCTGTAGTGTGTGTGGTTGGCACACAAAAATATATTATATATTTATAATTATATCCTATGCAGATACAACCTATTCCATTTTTTACTCTTTGTATGCGTGAATAGAGTGAGAGTGATCGTTAAATAATCGATATTTTAAAATAAAGCTAAAAATATTAATTTATATTTCTGGAGGCTAGTTCATAGGTACGGTAATGTGTACACACGAATGTAAACAGTATAATATTATCTACTTACAGTGATACTCAATACTCAATACTAATTACTTTGTGTGTGATACTCACACACTCATCAATCCACTTGTCTACTTCTAAAACTACGTAAACTCACTAACATAATATAATACACACAAATGAAGCAGGAAAATTATACAAAGCATCACCACACGTGTGCACCTACCACCATATAGTGTGGTGTTATTGTCGTTGAAGTCATGTGAGTTTTCGGAGTCACACATGTACTAGGCAAGCCGAAATGCCGAGGAGGTTATAACCACATATGAGCAGTATGCATGCGAGAGGGGACTTGCGTAGGGTAGAGCACGTGGTCGCGTGGAGGGTGGCGCAATTCGTTACACTTATTTAATACCTAGTAACACACATGTATAAGTTTAATGAACTATGTAATGTACATACATAGTAAGTACACACTTTTAACTATTATAGGTACTTAGATATAAAAACATTGATTGCACTAACACTGATTAGTACTGTTTATTCATTCATGATTATTGTGCTGTGACAACGTACTAACATTCCACAAGTGGGAACGAGTCGGTAGAGTGGAGTGGGCTAATGTGTCCATCAACTATAACAGACTGACAGTGATCAATTTTAAAAATCTCTCGAGTTAATTTTCGCTAAATAGCCTAGTGTTTTTTTTTTTTGTTGTATCAAAATTGATTAAGTTAATGATCTTAACTGATTGCGTTCTACAAAACAAAAACAGACTATAGTACTCAAAACTTCAATACATTTGAAGTCACTATGATTTCAAAAGAAGGAGGTTCTCAATTTGGTTGAATTTTTTTACATTTTTGTTACTCCATAACTCCATCAGTTGTAAATCGATTTGGATAATTCCTTTTTTATATGAAATAATACACTTACAAATAGGTTCAGTTTTTAAATGAAAATTGGTGTTACCACAATTGAATTATGTTTCATTATTTAACCACTAGATGGCTCTGTATAATTATAAAACAGGCTATGGTTTCGTCACAGCAGAGCAATATATACTGTGCTCGGACTATTCACTTTAACTCTGGTTTCCCTTCAACAACGGATAAATCTTTCGCCTTTTACTAAAGATTTCCGTGGACGGGAACACTCAAATGAGTCTTTGAAATTTTTTGTCCCCATTCGGTGGGGCTTGTATTAAAAAAACAAACTAGTTTTCATGTCTAACATTCAATATATATATATATATAATTTCTATAATATATATATGTGTGTGTATCGCCGTGTGGTCCCAGCATAGAACAGGCCAACTCTTTCTTTTTCGTAGGTGTCATAAGAGGCGACTAAGGGAGAGCGAGGTATGGGCAATTCAAAACATCTGTAAAACCTAACCGCGGTTGTCAATCTACATGCCAAGCGTGGCAACTACTGGCAAAACCCCCCAAGGGGGAGGCGATGTTCAGCAGTGGACAATTAAAAACTAATATGACGGTATATATATTATTACTTTAAGGTAAAACACCTCTATGGAAGCGTCTTATAAGGAAAAAATCTGTCAGTCTGGCATTGGCCTTGTGACTTCTCTCTGCTGTTCTGGTCGACAGATCTTCCTCAAACCGTATATGCACGCACACACACATTCTTACAGGTCCTTCAGGCCACATACAGTTTAAAAAACACAATAACATATATTACAGGAACAAGCGCCCGCGCACACGTCTCCGTTTAGTCGATAATTTTTTTTTAAACTAAGGTGGAAGGAAAACAATATTGACGGACTCCAATATTGTAAACAATCTGTTTTATTATAAGGCGAGTAAAGTTTTATTTTGAACAATTACATTTGTGGAAATATGATAAAGGCTTTTTTATTTTTATTCATGAAACAGTCTTTTTTCTGTTCTTTAAAAGCCACCGAGGAAAAAATATAAAAACAAATTAAGTATTATTTGTAAATGTTTTTTTTTTTTAAGTAAATTTATGTAGTTTTTGTTATGATTACTTTAAGTCTGAAACGCATGGAGACGAGTCGTCTGTTCTGACGAGACGAGAATAGAGCAGTATCACTGAGAATAATAATACAAACGTTTCCTTCTTACAACTCCGCCCCTCGAACAGGTGGTTTCGGCTACTGCAACTGAATTTCAGTAAAAACATTTCCTAATGTCTTCTGAAAGCCTAGTACCGGCGACGCTTTGTCTACAGTTATCGCCGCCTGAAAAACTCGGTTTTCATGGAAACGGGTGTTGTCATGATCACTTCAGGTGTAGTGTAGTGTGCCCTGCCACAAGTTTTTCTTATTAATTTGATAAAATGGTAACTAGATTATATCTGTACATGACAGATATTTAAGAAAAATTAAGAGCAATAGATACTAAAAACAATAATTTTTTTTTAATGATTTTGTTTGTCTGTATGTTTTTTCCGGTATAATGCGAAAACTACTACACCAAAATATATACAATTTTTACAATTGTAGTCCCAAAGGTCTAATTTTAAATCTGGACTGGTGTATGTTTTATCTTAATGCTATATTGGTCACCCAATCGCGCATTAACGGCTGAACATATTTGAATGCAATTTGGTACACACATAGAACATATTCTCAAAATTTACACAAGATAATTTTATTGGAATCGAAGCATTTGACGTTCCATTATTTCTGCCTACCCTAATGGGAGATAGGCGTGACAGATATGTATGTATGTATGTATGATAATTTTATCTGCTCGCGTGTATAGAAGGAATATTAACAGCTGCTCTACGGCAGAAACATGAGTGGTACAGAGATGTCCATGCCATCTGCATGGGTACTTCTGTTTTACTGGGATGAGAAAGGACTGTTAGTAATGGGCATTGGTAATCCCATTGCTAGCAATATACTCTATAACCTCTCAAGTTGACCTCCACACGGTTCTCCCTAGAAACCATAGTGCTTAACTCTTGGATTCGTCACGATTGACCAACTAACTTGCTTTCATTCTCAACTATATTCTACCATTGGTGCCCTGACAAGGTATACCGATAGCGCAGGCGGAGTTATCATTCCATTTTCACCCTTAATAAAATCCTGTGTTGATCATTTATTAATTTTGTAACGATAGAAGCTGCAATTCTTCTTTGCGGAGCAAAAAACTGTTGCGTAGCAAAATTTCCTATTTCACGACTATTTACAAGACACGCGAATTTAAATATTTTTTATAGTAATGGGTTTACAAAACATGTCGTCGTTCTTCGGGATATGTCATCATATCGGCCATTCCGCCGTTCACTGCTGAAGGTAGGACTCCCCTATAAGAGGCGTTTTGCCAGTAGTTGTCACGTTTGGCAGACGGATTAGCAACCGCAATTTTTTTTTTATGGGTAAAAATAGTATGGTAGCCCCGCCTGCGCTAACGGTATACGCTGGCGGAGCACCAGTGAAGGGTGATAGATGAGAATGAAAACAGGCCAGTTAGCCCATCATGATGAATTTATCAGGAATTAACCATGTTAGTTTCCAGGGGGAACCGCGAGGAGGTCGACCTGGTTGGGTATATTGCTAGCAATAGGATTCTCAGTCTCCATTACTAACAATCCCTTTCCCCCTATAGCAACCGCAATTAAGCTTTTGGTGATGTTAAGAGAGTGACGCTGCTGTCCATTCCTCGACTATTAACTTCCCTTAATCACGGCACAGAAAGGGAATTCGAAATATGTGAAATCGTGTATAAAGCCTCTTTTAATTGTTTTATTTCGAAATTTTATTCGATAACGTATTTCATAACTACATGGGACAGATAAAAGAAACACTAGGTGTCTCGTCGTATAGGGAGATCAAGGATATGGCCTGGGATAGAGCTGGCTGGAAGAAGATGCATGAATTAGTTGCACCGACAAGAGGAAACTCTTAAATGAAAAGAGAGAGAATGTTTTTCAAGCTAAACTTGATTGCGAGTATAATACTGTTTATATTATCTGTGGTTATAAATTTATTCAATTAAAAAATAGCATGGCTACCTACGCGCGTCTGCCCCTTTATTTGTATTGGATTTAATTCATCGACAACCAACCTAATTGTTCAATGAACTCGGAAAAGAAATTACTGTTGTTGGTTATCATGAAATAATGTAAAAATACAAACGTTAAGCTGAAAATAACAGCTTAACGTTTGTATTTTTATTATAATATTTGAAAGAAATATAGAATAATGATCAGTGACACGAAAATACTAGTCTCGGATACTAAGATTTTTCAAAGAAATTTCACAATTAAATTACTGATTCGTTTTTGATAAAATTTCTATTATTATTCCATTACTAACAAACCATTCTTTACACCAGAGGAGATTTTGTGCAAAAATCGTTTGCTTGGGTACCTCTGTCCCATTCGTGTTACAACCGTGAAGCAGTTGTGTTTGCATGGCTGTGTTTCGATTTGAAGGGTGGGATATGGCATGAATTTACAGGGTACAGAGGAATAACATCTGAGCCCTCAGGAATGGCAACGCATGGGGGTATCATGGGCGAAACAGTATGCTCTGTTATGTCCATGACACTGCTCATGTCTATAGACGACGGTTACCACTTTCCATCAGGTGGACCGTCAGCTTGTTTGCCATTCTAAGTAGTATAAAAATAATCTTCAAATTCTATTGATATATAAAAAAATTTGGAAATTGGTTATGGATGTCGGATGATTGTAATGGGGACTAGCGTCTCCATTTCTAGAAGTGTACACAATCAGGTTGATCTCCACGTGATTCCCTGGAAATACGCTAATGTGCAGACGGGGTTACTGTTCCATTTTCATCCACAAAAAGGAGCACAGCAGTGGCATCTAGCTACCATTAATAGAATCATAGCGATCACATGCATAGTAGAGCTACAGCATTGAAATAATGTATTAGCAATAAAATGCAGGGCAACTTCGTGTTTTGTTGCATTTGCACCAGGTTGCGCCACTTACAAGATATGTATATATATTATTGTACTAATAAAGCAGTAGATTTAATGACTAGGCTTATTTATTTATGAGAAATACAATAATCATAAATAATTAAATAAAAAAATGTTTTTTATTCGTGTAAAATTAATTAGAAATAGAATTAGGCTCAAAATACCTTCCTAATTCCTTTCTCATTGTGTCAAGGTATGGGCGATAGGGACGCTGTTCCCTTTTAAAACATTACCATATGGACTATATGGACATAACAGAGTATACTGTTTCGTCCATGATACCCCCCATGCGTTGCCATTCCTGAGGACTCAGGAAGTATTAAGATCAGTTCGAAAGAGTGACGAAGACGTGCTCGCATCAGCTAAAATATATATTATATGTAGATTATTATTGAAATATAAATATACACAATTAGTTACGGAGAGATCGCACAAAGAGCAGCGCTGAGTCGTATAAAGGAGTAAATACATTTGTGATTGACTAGCAAACTGTAACAAATTGTTTTAACTAATTCCATAACATTTGTCATCATTAGATGGCGCGGAGGCGACGTGATGTCAGGGTTGTCGGATGCGTATTTTCATTTTTACCACAAACGTCAAATATTTATTCTCCAAGTCGGTATGATTTTCAGAACTTTTAGCCAATCACAAAGTTGTATCGTTTTTTACTACATTTTGCTATGTGCCACAAAATGAACAATGGAAAAAAGGTCATTCTATTTTTCCCTCTTCTTCTATTTCCTTTATGTACCTTCAGTTATATATTTTATTACAATTATGTATATACATATATTTCTCTAAAGTTTCGCGCAAAGAAAAAATTTTACATAAAATTGCGAAAAAAACACCTAACCTGGCAACCCTGGGTGACGCAACGCAGTCAAATAAGGCAATTCGTCGAGTCGTATATCCTTCGGATGGATTTATTTGCTTGTTTAGTAAAGGTTAATTGAAATGGACATTTTTAATATAATTCAATTAGAAAGAAAGAAAGAAAAGGCCGCAATCGAAATACCAATACGGTGAGATTTTTCGTGAAAATTGACTGTAAGAAGCAGAAGTGGGTAATAAATAGGTATGTAGGGGTAGGAACAACAAACAAATATATTTTAGTTTTTTTTATACCACTGAAGTGGCAAACAAGCATACGGCCCACCTGATGGTAAGCGGTTACCGTAGCCTATGAACGCCTGCAATACCAGAGGTATTACGCGCGCGTTGCAGACCCCGAAGAAACCTCTTTACTCCCCTTTTGAAGAACCCCATGCTGTAGTCTCTTGGGAAAACCTCGGCAGGGAGCTCATTCCATAACCTGAGTGTTCGTGGGAGAAAACATCTCTGAAACCGCGTTGTACGTGAACATTTAGGCTGTAAGGTATGAGGGTGAACTCCCTGTCGATGGCGAGCCGTACGATGATAGAAAGTGGCTGTAGACATCATATTGAGTTTTTTTTATACAACTTAGAATGGTAAACAAGCTGACGGTCCACCTGATGGAAAATGATGACCGTCGTCTATATGGGAGACTTTGTACAAAAATCGATTATTTGGGTACCTCTGTCCTATTCGTGTTTCAACCGTGAAGCAGTTGTGTTTGCACGGCTGTGTTTCGGTTTGAAGGGTGGGATATGGCGTGAATTTACTGGGTACAGAGGAATAACACCTGAGTACTCAGGAATGGCAGCGCATGGGGTGTATCATGAGCGAAACAGTATTCTCTGTTATGTCCATGGTACTGCTCTTGTCTATAGGCGACGGTTACCACTTTCCATCAGGTGAGCCGTCAGCTTGTTTGTCATTCTAAGTTGTATAAAAAAAGACAGCTAAGCGCCATAAAATCAATTTCATTTTCACACTATACTCAAATATTTCTTTTAATTAAAAGTTCTATTAATTAAAATTCAATTTTTTTTTACAACGCAGGGGGCAAACGAGCATGCGGCTCACCTGATGGTAAGTGACTACCGCCGCCCATGGTCACCCACAACACCTACGGCATTGCAGGTGTGCTGCCGGCCTTTTAAAAAGGAATATGCTCTTTTCTTGAAGGTTATGTTGTCGTATCGGTTCGGAAATACTGCTGCTGGAAGTTGATTCCAAAGAGTGGTTGTGCGTGGGAGAAAGTGCCTTGAAAAACGCACGGTGGAGGACAGCCACTCGTCCAGATGGTTGGGATGAAATTATTATTATTAATATTCTGATTTTCTTCAATCTGGTTTAAAATAAGAGATAAGATATATTTATTTAACAAAGTATGTTTGTATTAGCACAGAATTTATCATTGCTCCCTACACTAGGCTGAGCCTGTCCTGTAGGAAGCAGTACTCGTGTTACCATATACATGCATATAGATATTAAATAATATTAAATATAGAATATTGTTCCATATCCTTGACAAAATATTAGTTTTTTGTAGTTTCCTGAACATTTGACAGACTTGGATTTAACTGTCTGATTTTATAGTATGCATATGTGACACGCCGAATACAAAAACTGAACTAAGGAGTCCACACACGACCAAATAGAGCCGGACACGTTTCCCTCTGAGTAATTGTTTCGGCTTTATTCAGTGAATCGATCTAAATTAAAGTTCTAAATTTATCTTCTGTAAGGACCTTTATTTAGGCCACTAAATCTTTGGAAAAATATATCAGGAACTTTATAAAGTTTTTAAAGCAAACTAAAACAGCATTGTTCTTAAAACAAAAATATTTACGAATCTTATATTTTTACTTATAAATGTTTTATATATATTCTTTATTGCACTAAAGCATACAGTAACAACTATATGTTAATAACAATGTTAGCAAAGGCGAACTTATCTCTAAAAGAGATTTCTTCCAGTCAACATAACACAGTGACATATATATTATATATATATATATATATATATATATATATATATGATGGCCTGTGACGAATAACAGAAGAATTAACCGCGATGGCTTCCAGGAGGAATTGCGTGGATAATATATTGCTAGCAATATATAGGTGTATGTAATAAAAAAATTTTATTACTCAAGTAAGTTATATTTAATTTTTCTTTTTTTTTTTATAAAAAATATTGTAACCTTAAGATTTTTAATACTATATATTTAAAATAGATAAATAAATCCTATGTTTACGAATACTTTTTACACACACTGTAGGTAGATTGTCTTAACGTAACCCTTTTTGGCCGCAGTTGGATAAAAATATTTTTACACAAAACCAACTTCAGTATTAAGTCAAAATCAGTACGGAACCATCCTGAAAACATCCACCTGTGTCTAGTAAAATTAATTAGTGGACAGTCATTGAACTAACTAGCATGTGACGCGACTCTCTCGACCTTGCACAGAGAACAAAAAAGAACCTAATTACAACCAACACATGGTATTATTTGTTTTAAATCACTGCAAATTATTATTTCCAAGTAAGTACTTAGCTAATTATTTCTTGCAGTTGCTTTTCTTAGACACATTAGCTTTATTTGCTCGCTGCATTTTACATTTGCCAAGGATAAACAATGTTAAAAATATTTAAAGAAATAAGTACTTATTGCTACATAAAACACACACACAGAGAGAGATGCATAGACGCACACATACATATACATACATATGCGTGCGTAAACACAAACACTACATATATTTTGTAGACCATTTTTTATGCAACTTAGCATATATGGGCGAAACAGTAGGTATACTCTGTTATGTCCATGGTACTGCTCATGTCTATAGGCGACGGTTACCACTTTCCATCAGGTGGGCCGTCAGCTTGTTTGCCATTCTAAGATGTATAAAAAATGTCCTTCTTTTTTAAATCAGCTGAAAAACATCGACTTCAATTGTACCAGTCAATATGATTTAAAAACTAGAGTACTGAACCGATTTTGATAATATTTTTATGGGATCAATCTGTAGGTATATCCTTTCAAATAAAGAGGGAATTTTCTAAATTGGTTTAAAACTAACGGAGTTATGAGGTAACAAAAATAAGAAAATATTAGTAAATTGCCTCGCAAATATTACCTCCTCATTTTTGGTCGATGGAAAATTAACACAAAAACAAGACGCATAAATGCATCCAGAAGAATTTCCGAAAAGTCCCATTGCTCGTCTACTAGGCACTAGTGCCCCATAAATGGAGAAACTATCTCAGCTTGGGTACGCTTCTCCAATAGACTCGATCCTTCACCATACCCAGATAGGCATTTTTGGCGACGATCAAGGGTCTATTGACGATATGATATGACCCTCTGCGCTTGCTCATTGCTTTTGTTATGGCATAGTAATGAGGAGGGAAGTATTGTTGGTAATGGGGTTAAACAGCCTCATCAAATCTACTACTACGCGGTTCCTCCTGAAAAACCATCGTTTTTCGAATGGCAAACAAGCTGAAGACGGCCCACCTGATTGAAAGTGGTAACCGCCGCCTACAGACATGAGCATTACCATGGACATAACAGAGTATACTGTTTCGCCCATGATACCCTCCACGCGTTGCCGTTCCTGAGGACTCAGGTGTTATTCCTCTGTACCCTGTAAATTCATAGTGCTCCGCCAGCATATAATGTAAGCGTAGACAGAATCACCATTCCATTATCATCCCACTAAACAAATTCTGGCTGTCACCACATAAATATTTATCATTTCATAAGTAAATTTATTAATATCGTCAAATATAAAAAAGCTAAATGAACTCCGCAGTACACACAGCACTCCAGATAAGTTGAAATCAAAGCTATGACGCCGTTGTAATCTCGAGTGGCTGTTGATAAGTGATGGTATTGGGCTGATTGTTATCGGTTTAGGTAGGTGATGTACTGGTGACATCCACCAAGCGAGAGCTTTCTGACTTTTTTTAAGGAATGATATTTTTTTTTATGGATCTCGATGGCGTGGTGACCACGCATGCGTTACTCTGACGGGGCACCAGTGAGTTATGAAAACGCAGGTTAGTTAGCCCATCGCGATGAATATACCTGGAATTCAACACGATGTTTTGTAGAGGGGACCACGTGGAGGTTGGTCTCATAAGGTGTATTGCTAGCAATGGAATTGGTGGTCAGCATTACTAACAAACCCTTCCTCCCCGGATAATAATGGTTTCAAAGATGTTTTTTTCCACGAACACTCAGGATATAGAATGAGCTCCCTGTCGAGGTTTTCCCAAGAGACTACAGCAAGAGGTTTCTTCAGGGTCGGCAACGCGCGCAAAATACCTCTGGTATTGCATGCGTTTATAGGCTACGGTAACTACTTACCATCTATTGGGCCGTATGCTAGTTTGCCACCTCAGGGATATTTTTTACAAAGACTTTTGTACAAAGACTCCCTCTGGCCGCATGCTCGCTTACGCCCTGTATTTGTTAGTTAGTAAGCCCAATGAAGGATGATAAGTGAAGATGAAAGCAGGTCAGTGGGCTCATCGCAAAAAATTATAGTAAATCAATTAATACGAATCAAGAATCAACCATGATGGTTTCCAGAGGATACAGCATGGAAGTCTACCTGATAGAGTATACTCGTCTTGCTAGCAACAGCAATGAAGCTGCTGGATTGCATTAGTTACAATCCTTTCGTTTTTTATCCCTTTGTATTTGAATCGTTTCAAAATAACAATTTTGAATTTAGTTAGTCAATACGAATTCTCTAGGGAGGAAAGGGATTGTAAGTAATGGAGAGTGAGAATTCCATTGCTAGTAATATACCCGACCAGATCGACCTCCTCGCGGTTCTCCCTGGAAACTATCATGGTTAATTCCTGATGAATTCATCATGATGGGCTAACTGGCCTGTTTTCATTCTCATCTATCACCCTTCACTGGTGCTCCGCCAACGTATACCGTTAGCGTAGGCGGGGTTACCATACCATTTTCACCCATCAAAAAAAAATACGAAACTCCTTTAGTTATAAACCGATTTGGAATATTCTTGTTCTATCTGAAAGGATTTACTTCCATACCGGCCCCATAAAAATTTTATCAATATCAGAGTTAAGTAGTTTAGTTTTTTCTTTGCAACATAGAACTGCAAACAAGTTGACGACCCACCTGATGAAAAGTGGTAACCGTCGCCTATAGACATGACCAGTACCATGGACATAACAGAGTATACTGTTTCGCCCATGATACCCCCCATGCGTTGCCATTCCTGAGGACTCAGGTGTTATTCCTCCGTACCCAGTAAATTCAAGCCATATTCCACGCTTCAAACCGAAACACAGCCATGCAAACACAACTGCTTCACGGTTGAAACACGAATGGGCCAGAGGTGCCCAAGCAAACGACTTTGAAAGTCTCTGGAAAATCCTTTTAGTTTTAAAATTATAATAACAATAATTGCTTTTTGCAAAACAAAATTTACTAATCAGGGACAAAAAGCTTCTGCTGAATTAATGGACTCAAACCGCATGACTTACAAAGACATTATATCATTTATAAAGCTGATCTCCAGAGGTCAATTTTTCCTGCTCCTGACCTTTACGTCAAGTTAACAAAGCGAATTTTTAAAATTATAAAATGGAGGAAAGAATATGTTTTTTGTTAATTAAAATCATTGTCTTGTACGTGACTTAATTACTCAACATTTCAACCTCAGGTTAAAGTTGGTTGGTTTTTTTTTATGGATGATAATGGAATGGCCACTAAGCTTAATAATGGAATGGAAACCCAGCCTTTGCTATTGCTATACGCTGTCGGGACACCAGTGAGATATGATATAATATATATTATAGTATATTTTTTTATGCAACTTAGAATGGCAAACAAGCTGACGGCCCACCTGATGGAAAGTGGTAACCGTCGCCTAGACACATGAGCAGTACCATGGACATAACAGAGTATGTTGTTTCGCCCATGATACCCCTCATGCGTTGCCATTTCTGAGGACTCAGGTGTTATTGCTCCATACCCAGTAAATTCACGCCATATCCCACCCTTCAAACAAAACACAGCCATGCAAACACAACTGCTTCACGGTTCAACCACGAATGGGACAGAGGTATCCAAGCAAACGACTTTTGTACAAAGTCTCCCTCTGGTAGTATATTTGCCATTGTTAGTAACAGGATCAAATTGTCCCATTGTCAGTCCCATTGCTAACAATAGAGTATATCAGGTCGACCTTCACGTGATCCCCCCTGGAAACCGTCATGGTTAATTCTAGTGGAATTCGTCACGATGAGCTAATTGGCCGGCTTTCATCCTCACCTGCCATCCCTCACTGGTGCCTATACCAGCGTATACCATTAGCGTAGGCGGGGTTACCATTCCAATATCATTTCATTTCATTTCCTATTTAAAAGCTGCGATTTCAATATCGTCTATAATTAATTAAAGATTATGTCCCGCAAACGACTAGTGGAAATTACCCTTGAAAATTTGAATAATAAAACATATCCCTTACCGGTCCTCCGTACACGTATCCCAGCTCCAAAGCGATCAGCTGCGCTACTTCATCACCACCATCCACTTCGACCGTCCATTCGTTGACGAAATGTTTCGCGTGCTCAACACCGTTATGCACTCCGTGATACCCATGATCCCCTGGTACCCAAGAGTCATATACCAAAGGATAGTACAATACATCCTCTGCAGAAGTCAGAATTGTTTTCAAAAATAGAATGAGATAAACGAACATGTTTGAAATTTAAAAAAAAGAATGTTCAGTACTTTTATTTTTATTGTTATTTTTTAATTTGGTCAAGCTACGGCGGTGTCTACGTAAATACTAACGGTCGCATTGAAAACAACAGAGAAAAAGCGTGAATTTTCCCGGCCGCCTGCCGTTCTAGGCTATACTCGACTGAGGACGGAAACGCGTAATGTCGTCGTACACGTTACGTGCCTTCGAAAATTATTATCTATAAAATAAGTATAATATTTTTACCATATTAAATGTAATGTATGTATTGCATTATTTTTATTATATATATTTAATATTATGATGTATTGTAGTAATAATTACATTTATTCCCCTTACGAATATATTTCAATCGTGAAAGTATTGCGTAATGTGCTCATAAAATAAAAATCGGTAAAAAAACTTTTAAGTTAAACGGTTTTATTTTATGTGCACTGAAAACTACAAAATAAATAAATAGTTACTTACCTATCAACCTACGTAGGTGATCTCGGTCATTAATATCTCTGATGGTAGTGGTTGTCATAACATGAACCATGTCAGCGGCCGAAAGGCAGTTCATGAGAGAACACTAACACCAGGGTTTGCTTGGTAGGTAAACTAAGCAGCTCACACTATAACAAGTAGGTATTTTGACCTTCTAGTTCAGAAATATTTTAGTACTAGGCAGAATAGCTTTTAGGCATATTAGATATTAAAATAAAAACGTGGGGCCCATTAACTATTTCTGTATTACTTTCTACTATACTAAGTGTGGATTGCATCGATTTATTATAATCGTCATCATCATCATCCTAGCGGTTTATCCTGGTCGCATCCGAAACCTCATAGCTCCGGAGTCCAGGGTCCGCTGAATCGACTTACTATAATCGTAACTGGAAGTTTTGACCATCAATAACCAGCCGTTACGGCTTCACCAGCGAACGCCGAACTCATGATCTACCAAAGTATAAGATATGCTCTGCTATAGGTATGATTTCAGAGGGGCCCCACGTTTTTATTTTAGTCTAATATGCCTAAAAGCTATTCTGCCTAGTACTAAAATATTTCTGAACTAGAAGGTCAAAATACCTACTTGTTATAGTGTGGGCTGCTTAGTTTACCTACCAAGCAAACCCTGGTGTTAGTGTTCTCTCATGAACTGCCTTTCGGCCGCTGACATGGTTCATGTTATGACAACCACTACCATCAGAGATATTAATGACCGAGATCACCTACGTAGGTTGATAGGTAAGTAACTATTTATTTATTTTGTAGTTTTCAGTGCACATAAAATAAAACCGTTTAACTTAAAAGTTTTTTTACCGATTTTTATTTTCTTGTTTTTAGTATTTAGTGAAATTGTTTACCGAATATTCCTCATTCTATTTAATTCATTCAGTGCATCATTATTACATGGTTTCTTACCTGATAATTTAGTACAATCTAATTCCTCAATACATAGCCCTTCCAGAGACTTGACTCGACTTAGAGCCACGTATGCTTGTCCTTCCTCAAACCATTTTGAGCCCAAATATACTACTGTATGGTCGACGGTGCTGCCCTGCATTTTATAGACGGTGAATGCTCATGACAAAACTAAGGGTAACATCCTTTTTTCAGCCGTACCATAATTGAATTTTGCTGGAAACTGTATGGCTTTAGGGTAAATAACGTGCATGCCGTCTGTGCCAAAGTCAATTAAAACTGATGATATATCTGTTTCGTACATTTGGGTTCGACGGAACTGAGGCCAAAAAATTTCTGTAATGTGGCCTATAGCGTCATTTACCAATCCTTTTGTAACGTCAATGTTGGACTGCAACATTACTTTTGCATCTACAAATATTTCAAGTACTGATGGTAAGCCTCCAGTCTTATTTATATTTGTTGGTATTTTTTGTTTATTGTTACCATGTTGTTCCCACGATTAAGGGGCATTTTGACGGTCGACCCCCCCCCCCCCGCAGTCCAGTAAAGGGGCAAGGCTTAATATACAACAAGATGCGCCCAATCTTGAGGGGGAAGCACTTACGACATTACATTTTTATCCACCCTAATGCCATACAGTCCTCGGCACGTTTTAACCTATTACCTTAACTTGGGTGGTATAACTACCGCTTACTAACGAGGTATCTAATTACCTATTTTTTTTTATCTGCCCCTCTAACGTCACACAATCTTAGACGCAACTGTTCTCGATACGACGAATCATGCCCCCACCTAATACGCCATTTTGTAACAGCGTCCATCTTGAATTTGAAATTTTGACATAATGACAGTATTCTGCAGTGTAGTCCTATTATTTGATACCCATATTGTGGTGGTTGTGGAAAAATATGTACCTAGTCCGCCATATTGGAACGGCGTCCATCTTGAATTTTAAATTTTGACATAATCATCGTGTTTTACTAGTGTAGCCCTTTCATTTGATACCCATATTGCGGGGGTTGAGGAAAAATATGTAATCCGCCATTTTGTATCGGCGGCCATCTTAGATTTATAATGTTATTGATTTTATTATATTGTATTGTCATCTAAATTAAATGTGTGTACCAAATTTCAGATCAATCTGACAACGGGAAGGTGCTTAAATTCCAATTTCTAATTTTGACCCAAATAAATAAATACCCTACAGGTTGAGCTAAATAAAACCGTTTAAATACAGACAAATTGAAAGCTATCTCCTATTTAAAGTCACTTAAAAATATAACAATTTTTTTTAACATATAGTTAGTTTAGTGAAAGTATTTTTTTTATAATATTCTGAATGGCAAACAAGCTGATGGATAATAAAGTGATTGTTTATTACTGAGGTTATATGCACTCACTTTGAAGAGGAGAAATTTATCAACTGGACTGTATTAAAATATGGGTTACCTATTTTATTATATTGATACTTCTTTTCGATATCGATAGTGTACTGACTCCTATATTAGTTCCAATCCTTTTCACAGCCAACGACGTTCTTTTTTGCGACGCGATATTTTAAATTACCATAATAATGTAATTTAGTATAATTTACTTATAGACAACTTTTTTACATAGTAACATCTGTTAGAAAAAAGTTTATTAAATTCTAATTGTCGAATTATTTATAAAATTAAAAATCTTCAATTTAATAAATACAATTTAGTACTTACTGGCTTTTACAGGCGACTTCGTCGTGTGCCCGGGATATTTATAAACCGAGATAAAGAATTGCCTATAACTTTCTCTATCCCATACAATACGTGTATATCAAATTATATAGTAATTGATTAAAGCGTTAAAGGGTAACACACAAACTTACTTGCACATTTATAATACACAATCATTATTTAAACAAATCGGTTATAACCCAAAAATGTTGACGCCGCTACCCATGGGAGCATTTGCGCGAGTAAGCTAAGAGACAGGACAAGGAATACATTACATTACATTTGTAGACACATACAATTTTAGACACAATCTATTTGTATAGTATTTGTTTATATAAACAGGGTGAATGCGAAATCGTTAGCAGTATCTAAAACTAATTTCTTTTTTACAACACGGAGCAAACGAGCATGCGGCTCACCTGATGGTAAGTGACTACCGCCGCCCATAATCACCCGCAACACCAAAGGCATTGCAGGTGTGCAGCCGGCCTTTTAAAAAGGAATATGAAAGAAAGAAAGAAAGAAAAAAACTTTATTTTACAAGAAATATGCGACGGCACCCACACAGGGGTTAAAAAAAAATCCATATATTAAGAATTATAATAAAGAAACAACACAAAAAAATATTTATAAAAAAAAATATATATATATAAAATTATAAAAGAAAAATAAAACGATTCGTATTATAACAATTTCATCAAAAATGAGTGTGTGTGTGCGTCCGTCGCAATACCTGCAAAATGAGGCGCGTGCTCAGCATTATGCTGTAGTGTCAGGGACACTACAGCGCTGATTTTCAGCACGCGCCTCGCCAACCCGCGGAGTCCTAATAATAACAATAATGTTTGAAAACTTGACCAACACAGTGGTGTGCTTAAAGTGTATTGTGTAAAAAATAAAAATAAAATAAATATAATAAATTTGTAGTGGGTATATATTGAATGATAAATTGTGACGTTGTCAATGTTGAATAATAATAATCACACGAAAAACATAAAATACGTATAGAATAAGTATTTTCCTTTTACGTAGTAATACTACAGACGCTAAAGAAACTAAATATCGAATATAGTTGAATCATCCCCACATTCAATCGAGGAATATGCTCTTTTCTTAAAGGTTACGATGTCGTACCTGTTCGGAAATACTGCTGTTGGAAGTTGTTGTGGAAGAGTGGTTGTGCGTGGAAGAAAGTGCCTTGAAAAACGCACGGTGGAGGACCGCCACTCATCCAGATGGTTGGGATGAAACTTTAGTTTGTGGTGGATTGTGCGGTGGTGAAAATAACAGCAGGTATCAATGAGAACAATTCTTAATATGCCAGGTTGTCTGTAAGAGATCGCTTTTAGCGATAAGGCCTTCTGTATATGCACATTCTGTATAAATACTCCTTGTATACATCTCTACTGTGCGCAATAAAGAGTTTTTTTTAAGGTTTGCGGTACAATATTTAAGGCATCCCGTCCTCGCTATTGAATACGGGTGACGGAATGCCTATACGAGAGGGTACATGGTGGACGCAATTTAGACGTAATATTTGAGGAGCACTACCGGCCGGATACTGCAACAAAAAAAGAGTATGTGGTCGACCAATAAAGAGTTTATTATTATTATTAATAATTAAAATAAAACCCATGCTCTGAAACATCATCTCAGCTATTAACTGTCCTCTGATGAACAGGTAAAGGCTGATATCAAAAAAATAATGCCATGTAGCAGGGAATGCAGATAATTTGGTATCACCTTATATAAATAATAATTAATTGTCGAGCGTTACATACGTTTAGTGCGTCACTGCAGTATGTCTAATCCTTTTTAGGGTACAACTAAAAGGGTAGCACTAAAAGGTACGAAATAACTCTTCAACATCATCATCAGATCATATTAGCCGTTAACTGTCCACTGCTGGGCTTCCTATAGGCTTTCTTCCATAAGGACGGTTTTGGTAGTAGTTGCCACGCTTGACAGGTGAGTTGGCATCCGCAGTTAGGTTTTGGTGAGGTTTTAAGAGGGACGCTGCTGCCCATATCTCGACTATTAAGTGAAACATATATATATATATATATATATATATATATATATATATATATATATATATATATATATATATATATATATATATATATATATATATATATATATATATGTGGAACATGTTGAGATAGAAATTTCGTGAAATCAAAATTCAATAATTAAAAATTGTCCCACAAAAATAAACCGACATTAATTGTTATGAAACCAGTTATTTTACTTTTAAAAACTAAACTATAGTTTTTGATAAAATTTCCATGGTAACAAACTGTAAGTATTTACTAGAACCGCGAAGCAGTTGTGTTTGCATGGTTGTGTTTCGGTTTGAAGGGTGGGATATGGCGTGAATTTATAGGGTACAGAAGAATAACACCTGAGTCCTCAGGAATAGCAACGCATGGGAGGTATCATGGGCGAAACAGTACACTCTGTTATGTCCATGATACTGCTCATGTCTATAGGCGGCGGTTACCACTTTCCATCAGGTGGGCCGTCAGCTTGTTTGCCATTCTAAGTTGTATAAAAAAATCTAAGTCAGTATTATAACTAACGGAGTTACGATCTAAAAAACATTAAAAAAATACAACTAAATTGAAAACCTCCTTTTTTTGAAGTCGGTTGAAAATGTGCTATAATAATTCCTAATACACCCTGTATAAACAGCAACTGTAGGTACACAACACACAAGGTAGGTAGGTGCACGTTTGAATTCGACGCGTGAAAGATAGGCCTTAATTGTGGTATTTTTACTGTTATGTATAAATATATATATATATATATATAAATATATATATATATATATATATATATATATATATATATATATATATATATCTTTATTATTTCTTCCAAAAGATTACAAAAGTTAACTTTATATAAATAGATAGATAGATAAACACTTTATTTGAACCCTTTATGACACACGTAAATTAACAATTCCATCAGGTGGGCCATCAGCTTGTTTGCCATTCTAAGTCGTATAAAAAAAATGAGTTTATACAATCAAATTAATTATTCTTTTTTTTATTATAAAACAAAAGATAAAATACGAAAATACGTTTACGCCACGTGTGTCGCAGTGACCCGAATAGGCTACAGCTCAGTGATAGTTTTAAATACAAACAATTATAAGTAAATATTACACTGAGAAAACAATGGGCGGCCTTATTTACACTGAGAAAACAATGGGCGGCCTTATTTACACTGAGAAAACAATGGGCGGCCTTATAGTTATATATGTATGTTATTTTATGGGCAATGGTTTATTATATTACAACCTGTTTCATTGGTTTATTTTTAACCAATCGATTGGGGGAAGATATAATGGGGACTAACGGCCCCGTTGTACCGTGTAATCCCGGCATAGAATGGGCCACTCCTTTCTCGTGAGTATCGTAAGAGGTGACTAAGAGAGGACGAGGGATGGACAGCAGCGTCCCTCTTTAAACATCACCAAAATCTAACTGCGGTTGCCTATCCACCTGCCAAGCGTGGCAACTACTACCAAAACTCTCCTTATGGAAGGAACCACTTACTTTACCAGAGGGAGACTGTTCAAAAGTTGATTGCTTGGGTATCTCTGTCCCATTCGTGTTTCAACCGTGAAGCAGTTGTGTTTGCATGGTTGTGTTTCGGTTTGAAGAGCAGGATATGGCGTGAATTTACTGGGTACAGAGGAATAACATCTGAGTCCTCAGGAATGGCAACGCATGGGGGGTATCATGGGCGAAACAGTATACTCTGTTATAATATCCTTAGTATTGGTCATGTGTAAAGGCGACGGTTACCACTTTCCATCAGGTGGGCCGTCAGCTTGTTTGCCAGTCTAACTTGTATAAAAAAAAAAAGATACAGTCAAAATAATTATCATTTATATAGAAAAGTGATCCTTGTTGTGTACAGTGAACGTAATTAGTTGTGAAAGAAATACATGAATATTTTAAAAGAGATCTGATTATACTGAACGGATCTGTCGACGTTGGCAATTTGCATAACTTTGATGTAAGTACAGTCCGCGAAATATATAACTGTACACATTTACACGGCAACGCGAGACTTTTACGGCGGCACGCGGCTAAATCGAGTTAGTTGATCGTAAATAGGTACACGAGATCCGCGTCTATCTAAAATATTTACAGTAAGTTTATTTCAGTACTTATCTAATTTTATCGAACAAAAATATTGTATTTTATTGATTATTATTTTTAGAAAATTCACATCTCCCCTTTTAAGGAGAGGAGATGGTAACTAACCCCCGGCAGAAGCACAGTTGGCCGGGGTTCAGGGCCCCAGGGAGAGAAACCGGCGTACAATGCGGACAGTATCTAAGAGCACCGCTTTCTGCATCTTTCCCGGGAGTAAGCCGCCTCGGAATCCCAACCGTCTGAGATGTTGTTCGAGATATTTTCTCTTTTTCTCGGTTTCGGCTTTTACGAGGTTCTTGTCATGCGGTATGATTATTATTATTTATTTATTATTATATTAATCGTTAACTGACCACTACTGAATATAGGTCTCCCTCTATTGGAGTTTTGTCAGTAGTTGCCACGTTTGGCAGGTGGATTGGTAAGTACAGTAAGGCTTGGTGGTGTGTTAGGAGGGACGCTGCTGCCTATCCCCAACTATTACGAGTAAGCTCCCTTAGTCGCCTCGTACGACACTCGCGGGAAAGGAAGTGGTGGCCCATTCTATACCGGAGCTACACAGCATTTTATTCATTTCAGTTTTGTTGATGGATAAGCGAAATGTCTATTTGTATTTTAGAGCCATTTTTTTATTTAGAAAAAAAATTCTACTAGCTGTATCTTTATCCCTCGCCCCGATATGCTCTCGGTGAAGCTGTAAACGCTATCTACAGCTAACAGCAACAACAGATCGAAAAAAAAGAAAGCAAATCGAAACTAATTTTTATAACACGCACTAATCCAAAATGTGCCTGAGTGTACTCTAATAAGAATTGTAGTGGAACTTTAGTTTTTTTTTTTTTTGGATTTTTCCACTCATTATCGCGTATAAAAAAGAATTTAAATAAAGAATAAAAAGAAATGTAAACATATTTAAAAATGGAAACTGTATCAATGACAAAACGAATGTTATTGCTGATTTCGAACATATTAAAAAGTAAAAATGGAAATTTGGAAATATCTGTATCAATGACAAAACGGAAACTTTATCAATGACAAAACAAATATTATTGCTGATTTCGATTCTCTTTTTAAATATGGAACGACTTACACTTATAAAGAAGTGCTTGAGACCAAAGACGTATTGCAACATACTTAAGTTTTAATCTAAGCTTGAGTTTTGAGGAAGTCATTAGGCCAAATCGACAGTATAATTCCGGTCTTGATTCGTTCTCGGTCCGATCTCAGACAGTTCAAAATTGATCGTGACTGCAACGGAACTGCACTGGACTGCAGCATGAATACATACATTGGGTCGATTCTGAGGCGTCATTTTTTTTTTTATACCACTTAGAATGGCAAACAAGCTGACGGCCCACTTGATGGAAAGTGGTAACCGTCGTCTATAGACATGAGCAGTACCATGGACATAACAGAGTATACTGTTTCGCCCATGATACCCCCCATGCGTTGCCATTCCTGAGGACTCAGGTGTTATTCCCCTGTACCCTGTAAATTCACGCCATATCCCACCCTTCAAACCGAAACACAGCCATGCACAGACATGCATGAGCGTGACCCCGCCTGCGTTATCGGTATACACTAGCGGGGCACCAGTGAGCGATGATACGTGAAAATGAAAGAGCAAGTCAGTTAGCCTATCGTGATGAATACACATGGAATTCAGCAGGACGGTTTCCAGGGGGGACCACGTGGAGGTCTACCTGTCAGGGTATATAGCTAGCAATGGAACTGGTAGTCCGCATTACTAACAAGCCCCCCACCCCTCCAGCAGCACAGGCTTTTAGGCCTTCTTGTGTATTCTGCAAAGTCCACGCTTCTGTTCCTGACTATAGGCGACGGTTACTACTTTTCACCGTGTGGGCTGACAGCTTGTTTGCTATGTATATTATGAAAAAGTTTCAGGTAATAGACAGCTGATCGTTGCACAACAGCAGTGTGTCAGTGGAGCAACGGTCGGCGCGGAGCGGCGCGGCGGCCGTGAGCCGGCTGCGCGTGCGCACAGAATACAGTAAACAAACAATCTCACAGATAAACTAATGCGTCCGCACGCGGCATTTGTTTTCAGGACTATTTTGTATCCGGTAACGTACTTATATATATTTTTTTTTGATGGGTGAAAATGGTATGGTAACCCCGCCTGCGCTAACGGGATACGCTGGCGGAGCACCAGTGAAGGGTGATAGATGAGAATGAAAACAGGCCAGTTAGCCCATCATGACGAATTCATCGGGAATTAACCATTATAACTCCATTACTAACAATCCCTTTCCCCCCACGTACTTATATTTAAGATGGAAACTGAATAAGTCGTGCTCAACGCAGAATTATCTGATACTCAAACAGCTTTTATAACTATGTATAGAATAGAACAGAAATAATCTTTTACCAGAGTAAGACTTTGTACAAAAGTCGTTTGCTTGGGCACCTTTGTCCCATTCGCGTTTCTACCGGGAAGCAGTTGTGTTTGCATGGCTGTGTTTCGGTTTGAAAGCTGGGATATGGCAGTGAGTTTACAGGATACAGAAGAATAACACCTGAGTCCTCAGGAATGGCAACGAATAGGGGGTATCATGGGCGGAACAGTATACTCTATTATGTCCATAGTACTGCTCATGTCTATAGGCAACGGTTACCACTTTCCATCAGGTGGGCCGTCAGCTTGTTTGCCATTCAAAGTTGTATAAAAATAAATCTTTATTCGAATATTTTACAAGCTCTTGTGATCGCAATTTTTTAAGATAACTGTTGGAAAGAATCTGCAACTCTTTTCAAATTATTACGTGTAAGATAATTTTACATTTGCATGGGAATTCTGACTATAATTAGAATTAAGTTCTATTTATATGTTATTATCACCATATCGTCGTCGTCCAATGCTAAACATAAGTCTCTCCCATAAAGGGGTATTTTACTAGTATTTGCCACGCTTCGCAGACTGGTTGGAAACTCCAGTTGGCTTTGATGGTCTTTTAAAAGCTGTTGTCCATTTATCTACTATTAAGTTTACTTAGTCGCCTCTTACAACACTCATAGGAAAGGATGGGATGGCCCATTCTATGCCGGGACCATACGAACACGGGCGGTAGGCTCCCTCCTTCCACAGTCTCTACACAGTCTCACGTCGCAGTCTTCGTTGAAAGAATAACAGTGACAAATGCTGTCTACCCCGTTAAAAATTATAATCGTGAGCATATTCATATATTTTTAAATATACCACTGTCCTGTTCAAATCATGGTCACCCTACATACAGCGGGCACGTCCCTGACGGCCGAAATACTTACCCACCCTACATTAAATATATTTTCATAGTGGAATCTATTTACGGTGCGCTACCAACCACTTTTGACAGTGGTACTAAAACTTTCACCAAAATAGATAATAGGTATTCAATGTGAACTGCATTACAAATAATAATTGAATTTTGTATATATTAAACATTTTATAGTTTTTTTTTTATTAAATATTTTTAAAATGTCACGATGTTTGTTCACGTTAATCTCCGAAACCGCTCAATAGATTTTAATAAAATTTTCTAATTTGTGTTATTTATTCAAACTTGAGAGATGGGATTGTTTTTATTTCGATAAGTAAAATAGACGTCATGCCTCATGATCGCATGTCTATAGGCGACGGTTACCACTTTCCATCAGGTGGGCCGTCAGCTTGTTTGACATTCTATGTTGCATAAAAAGACTCTGTAGATCTCACTAGACGGCTGAATATTATTGTAAACATTTAATACCTACTGTATTTGTGCATACCGACAACTACCGGGATTAGTTTTTTATATTATATTCTTTAGGTATTGCTCCATATTTAAGTTCCAAATAAAATACTATACCAAACCACCTGGCCACTATGGGAACAACAGTTCATTTAGTTTATGGGTTGGCCGTGTGTTTCCGGAATAGAATAGGCCACTCTTTTTCCTGTAGGTGTCGTAAGAGAGGACTAAGGAAACTTAATAATCGAGTACGGGTAGCAGCGTCCTTCTTAAAATATCACCAAAGTCTACTTGCAGTTGCCAACCTACTAGCCAAGCGTGGCAACTACTGGCAAAACTCCCCTAGTTGGAGAGGCCTATGTTCAGCAGTGGACAGTTAACGGCTGAAATAATGATTACGGTTCATAAATTATTATTTTGAGATGCTTTCACACTATTTAGCTGAATTTGTCTTAGCAAAAGTGACTCACACGAGGATGTTTGTTTTATTTATAAAATTTAATTGGCATTCGAGGCCAATTGATATTAATTGCTTACCTAATAGTTTGTGTTAATCGCATATTTCATTTAAGGTTTATCTCCAACAACCAGGATATTTTATGAACTCTATAACTGAATAAGGCCTGTGACGAGAATGGGTGACATTATGAGTAATATTTGAGCTGTGTATTTGTATGTCACGTCAAGAGATAGTGCATTGGATGGTCTCATAATTTCGTTTTCCTGGACGACGTGGCGTAGTGACAAGCACATTTACCAGAGGGAGACTTTGTACAAAAGTCGATTGCTTGGGCACCTCTGTCCCATTCGTGTTTCAACCGTGAAGCAGTTGTGTTTGCATAGCTGTGTTTCGGTTTGAAGGGTGGGATATGGCGTGAATTTACTGGGTACGGAGGAATAACACCTGAGTCCTCAGGAATGGCAACGCATGGGGGGTATCATGGGCGAAACAGTATACTCTGATATGTCCATAGTACTGCTCATGTCTGTAGGCAACGGTTACCACTTTCCATCAGTTGGGCCGTCAGCTTGTTTGCCATTTTAAGTTGTATAAAAAAAATGCCGTACGAAATGAGATCCTGGATTCAATTCCTGGTCTACGAAGGAAATAAACATTTCTAAATTGACTCGGATCTGGGTGTTCTAGGTTGTGCTCCCTAATTCTCGTCGCCTGGTTCCTCACAACACAAGGTATATCTTTTTAAAACGATATCTTCACGAAAAAAACGAAAATTAACTTCAAAATTGATCTAGGACATATATATTTGCAAATAATTTACGGTTCATGCTATGCTAGTCTGTGGAACTTTTTTCCACTGCGCATTCGCGAAAGGCTATCGCTGAATAAAAGAGCATCTTCTGTCCTCGTAAACCTACTCGTATTATTAGTGTGTATGTATATGTACGTATTTTATATGTGTAAATATAATATTTTATACGCATTTATTATTATATACAGATATGTGTGCGTTTTAAATGTAAGTATATAAGTTAGTTTGTGTTTAGGTAAGCATATTGATTATTTATTAGCAGAAACAACCATACTGTTTCCTGTTCTTATTGTACGCACACTGCCTGCTGGTAATTAATGCTCTTTTCCTCTCAGGATTTGCTTTTTTTTTTCATATGACTTAAAATGGCAAACAAGCTGACGGCCCACCTGATGTAAAGTGATAATCGTCGCCTATAGACATGAGCAGTACCATGGACATAATAGTACACACACTTACTGTTTTGCCCATGATACCCTCCATGCGTTACCATTCCTGAGGACTCAGGTGTATTCCTCTGTACCCTGTAAATTCACGCCATATTCCTTCAAACCGAAATACAGCCATGCAAACACAACTGCTTCATGGTTGAAACACGAATGGGACAGAGGTACCCAAGCAATCAACTTTTGTACAAATTCTCCCTCTGGTAGAAGATAACTCTAACACAGTTATGCTCGCTTATTGTACATATTTATTCAAAATATACCAATGTAATTTTTTTTAGCAATAAAGTATAAATAAAACTAATGATGGTTTTGACTTCATTACTTATTTTCATTATTTATGATTTAGTAATATTATTTTTTAATGCATTATTTTTATACGAGAATAAACACTATGCTATTTATTAATAACATAACTAAATGTAAACTGCGCATGTCTACTTACAAGCATAGGACAATAAAGATGCTTCGCTATAAATATATTATATGCGTCTATCAAATGTTAAACGGTGGGCAGATGTTCCGAGGAATGCATCTATCGTGATCCGTGCAGCTGTAATTGTGTTCAACGCTGGTAAACTTTGAATACCTCTGTACAAACGCATATCAGCGCGCGCGCACCCGCAGTCGCGATGCGTGCGCCGCTCGGCTCCGCGGCCTGCGCCGCCTTCCTTCTCTTCTGCGCTGCGAGCCTAGTACTCAGCTACGATGACAGAGGATACCATCCAGAAGACGGGTCGTATCTCGACGACGCATTGGATGTGTGAGTGACCTATGTTTTCTCTAGTGTGGATAGGCAGTGACTTTGAAATATTTTTATATTTTACTCCAGGAAGTGAGTCTCGTAAAATAATGTCTTGTATGTATTATTTTCTTTCTTTATTCATGGTGTAATCTGAATTCTGAATTTTCAAGATATTAGATTAGTTATTATGAATGTAAATGTTTGTAAGCGCATCATTTAAAAACGGCTCGACGAATTTAATGGGATTTTGTTGTAATTTTTCGTAATAGTAAAATTGGAGAAATGAAATTAAACGGTATAATATTACTAGCTGACTCGGTAAACGTTGTTTTACCATGTACATTATTTCTAGAACCATACATTAAAATATATCGTACTACAATTATTATATTCGATTGTCATCTTGCAACCCTATTGCGGCATATAAAAATCGCGCTTAAAAAACAGGGGTTGATCGTAAAAGCGTGAAAATTGGATTTTGTATGTATTTTTCAATGCTAAATCATAATAAAATAAAAATAAAACAAATTGACAAATAAATACGAAAAATTTTTAAGGGTGGGTCACCCTTATCATTGAGGGGTATGAAAAATAGATGTTGGCAGATTCTCAGGCCTACCCAATATGTACACAAAATTTCATAAATATCGGTAAAGCCGTTTCGGAGGAGTTTGGTAACAAACACCGTGACACGAGAATTTTATATATAAGATAATCGATATAAAAATGAATGGACATGACATTTGTTAGTTTAGCTAGTTAGTAAAAAGTAACGTTTTTCACTCTACAGTTATAATAGAAAAATATCTAAGTAAATAAATTATTATGCCATTCATATAATAATTAAAAAAAATAACAATTTAATACCAAAATTATCAATATTTATAAGCATAAAATTAAATGAAACACTTTTTTTTTTATACAACTTAGAATGATGTTGTGTTTGCATGGCTGTGTTTTAGTTTGAAGGGTGGGATATGACGTGAATCTACAGGGTACAGGAATAACACCTGAGTCCTCAGGAATGGCAACGCATAGGGGGTATCATGGGCGAAACAGTATACTCTGTTATGTCCATGGTACTGCTCATGTCTATAGGGCGACGGTTACCATTTTCCATCAGGTGGGCCGTCAGCTTTTTTGCCATTTTAAGTTGCATAAAAAACTTAAGCACAGCTGATTTACAGAAGAAACACGAGTGAGACAGAGTTACTCACATTTAATAGCTTCTTATTTCGATTTATATTCAGAAATTAATAAATAAAATCAACATAATCCTAATGGGCAGTAAAATCCCTTTTAAAACAGCACCAAATGCTAACTGCGGTTGCCAACCCGCCTGTCAAGCGTGACGACTACTAGCAAAACCCCTTAACAGAGGAGACCTATGTTCAGCAATGGACAATTATTTATCTAAGTGCAGTAATTCATCTGAATTCTGTAATATGCTTGAAAGTGTAAGATGCCAATTTTAATCTCGAAAGCGTACTCTGTTATGTCCATGGTACTGCTCATGTCTATAGGCGACGGTTAACATTTTCCATCAGGTGGGCCGTCAGCTTGTTTGCCATTCTAAGTTGTAACAAAAAATAAGTTCCAATTTACAATGAATATAGAACTTTTCCGGTGCATTATCATTGTGAAGTGACGAAGCGCATGCAAAATGTAATGTAAATTACACTAATAAATACATACGTTATCATCATGAATCAAGGCAAAAATCAAGTTGTAAGGTCAATGACCGCATATGCATACGACAATATATCAGAATATGATGTAATTATACCAATATTACAATTATTCGTAGTAATGCATTATAATCGATTATTATTTTAATCGATAGTGGTTACTCAGAATAAACTACTGTATCTATGCAATTTAATCGACTATTCATATAAAGTCATAACCAATTGAAACATTTTTAAGAAGTCTCTTTTTTTTTAATTATTATATATTACGGTTATATTGAGGTTTAGCTAAATAGTATAAAACAATTCATTGGATTAATTAATATAAAATTGATAGTGTTGTTACGGTACCTGCTATTTATAATATCGATTTTATCGATCAATCGTTAGTACCTAACAAACCTAGTCACTCATAATCAATATATTTGTAACTAGCTGTATACTGTGGCTTCGCTTGCGTGAATCAATACACAAAGTATCTTATGTATGTGCTGAGTTAGGATATGCCCCACTCGTTTACCAAATTTCATTCAAATCCGTTCAGTAGTTTTTGCGTGAAAGAGTAACAAACATTCATCCATATTTATAAACTTTCACATTTATAACATTAATAGAATAATCGATTATACGTATTCGAGTTTATTCGATCATTTATGTTACTAGGTATTAATAATTACATGGATTCATGTTCAAATAATATATTGCAGTAAGATATAAATAGGATGCAAGAGAATCTCCCCTTTGATCTTGGTTCGTGGAACTGAAACGCGAGACGTGAATGATGAAACGCACTCTAGTAAATGATGAATGGCCAATAGATAAATATATACGAGTATATACATAAAGCTTACCCAGTTGTTGTTGTATAAATGAATAAATAAATATCTTTTTTTTTTTGTTCAATTCTGTTTTCGTTGCTTCATGTGCAGTGTCTCTATTTTGTTAGGTGGAAAAGGAATTGTTAGTATAAAGGGCTCTATTACTAATGTAATGTAAATAGGACTATTTTCCGCACTTAGCCTCTCATTTGGGCCGTTGTGCGTATGAGTTGTAGCTAGTACAGCCAACCTAGCTCCGCCCAGAAGCTTCCTGGAATCTTCACAGGCGTCACGGAGCGACCTCACCGTTCCGAGGATTTCTAAACGTTGCTGGACCACAGCTTCACATTTCAGGATTACGTGAGCAGCCGTTTCTTCGGCGTCGAAACAGCCTCGACATAGAGGGGGGCCCTATTATTAACAATATACCCTATCAGGTCGACCTTCTCGCGGTTCCCCTTGGAAACCATCGTGATTGGTTGATCGGTGATTCTGTTACACGGATAGGTTATATCCTAACCAAGGAGATAGAATACTTTTCTTCTTGCCTCATGGTTAACTAATAGAGAATGCCGTTAGGTGTTAAGTCCGGCATATGTACACTCACTTATATAATTGTGCATTAAAGTTTAAATAAATAAATAATTTCTACACTGATTAACGCAGACGAAGCCGCCAAAAACAGCTAGTATAAAAGAAAAGAAATAATATAAAACTAAAATTTGGATACATATTTCTACTAGTACGATCACGAAGAGTTTAAACCCCACATCATCACACATTTACCAATTTGTTCTTATTAATTTTATGACACGAGTGCATCATGAGTGCACTGCGCGTCAACGAATCGAATCAACGCAACGCTGCATACAAACACGCACACACAATATGAGATCACGTGTAAAGTTAAAAGGGTCTTTATGTATTAAACAGATTTCTACTGTTTCAATTCTCTCTGAGCACTTCGTAGCTCGGCATTAAAATTTCTTTGACTTGAAAAAGTTATAATAAGCTTGCGCATGAGGTAGTTTGAGAGGTTTTTTCGAACTACTCTAATGTTGGACTACTTTGAAGACCATTTTTTTTATATACAACTTAGAATGGCAAACAAGCTGACGGCCCACCTGATGGAAAGTGGAGTGAAGGATGATAGGCTCTCGCCTATCATCCTTGACTGGTGCCTTACTCATGAAAAGGCAGGTCAGTTAGCCCATCGTGATGAATACACCTGGAATTCAGCACGATAGTTTCCAGGGGGGACCACGTGAAGGTCGACCTGACATTGCTAGCAATGAGACTGGTAGTCTGCATTACTAATAATCCTTTCCCCCCTCCTCAAACGCATTGCAGGGAGTCACTGGAAACAGGTAGATCAGGGCCATTATTATAGCAGTGTATTGGGAAGGCCTATGTACAGCATTGGACGGACAATGACTGAAATGATGATGATATTGATGAGTCGTATTAAAAAGCTTTAAATTATAATTTGCATGAATTTAAATTAATTAAATTATCTAATATATAAAATTCTCGTGTCACGGTGCTTGTTACCAAACTCCTCTCAAACGGTTTTACCGATTTTTATGAAATTTTGTGTGCATATGGGATAGGTCTGAGAATCGGCCAACATCTATTTTTCATACCCCTCAATGATAAGGGTGACCCAACCCTAAATTTTTTTTTTTAATTTCTCGACAAAATTTTTTATTTTTATTTTACTATGATTTTTAGCATTGAAAAATACATACAACTTCAAATTTTCACGCTTTTACAATCAACTTCTGTTTTTTAATCGCGATTTTTATATGCCGCAATAGGCTTGCAAGATGGCGATCGAATATAATAAATGGAGTATGATAAATTTTCATGTATAGTTCTCGAAATAATGTATATGGTAAAACAACGATTGCCGAGTCAGATAGTTAATATATAAATAAAAAAAATTATTAAATTAATTTAAATTTTAATTAGCTGAATATGGAAATGTTTATTTATTCAATGAGAACTTTGTTATCACCTATTTAAAGCAAATAAAGAATTCTATTATTTTTACAAAAATATTAAATTTAGAAATAGAACGGCACCTTAGATTAGTCCCCATTATCTGGGCTTAGTACATTACACCATGTATATAACGCATAGGACAATGTTATTGTTTAATCGACCCCATCCTTCACAACGTAACAAGATAAGATATCTAATGTTTTCCACAATACTGTAATACTAGGACATGTTTGCAGATGGTAAAAGAAAAGTAATTTACTTGTAAATCATAAGACTTTCCACAAAAATATATTTACTTAATGGCGTATAAGGTGTCTAATGGGTTGGCAATACGCGTTGTTCTCTGGTGTTACAGACGTTCGTAGACGACAGTAACCCAGTTTGCCATCAGACGGGCCGTATAGTTAGTTGCCAGCATAGTTGTATAAATAAAAATTCAATCGCGACAAAACCTGTTAATTTAATTTAAAAACTAAACTACTCAACCGATTTCGATAAAATTTCTATTCCAGTATATGCATATTCAGATAAAAAATAATTTTCCAAATATGTTTATGACAGAATTACAAGAAACAAACATAAAAAAAATACAACCGAACTTGAATACCTTATGTTGTCTCTTTTGTTTATGCAACTTAGAATGGCAAACAAGCTGACGGCCCACCTGATGGAAAGTGGTAACCGTCGCCTATAGACATGAGCAGTACCATGGACATAACAGAGTATACTGTTTCGCCCATGATACCCCCATTCTTGTCACTGTTGAGGACTCACGTGTTATTCCTCTGTACCCTCTAAATTCTCTATCCCAAATACCATATGCTTGTCAAATTTCTCTACGTTTGGTAGAGCCGTTACAGCATCAAGAGGTAACAAACAAACACTCACTAACGCATAACTTCTCTGGGGGGAAAGGGATTGTTAGTAATGGAGATTAAGAATCCCATTGCTAGCAATATTCCCAACCAGGTCGACCTCCTCGCGATTCTCCCTGGAAACTATCATGGTTAATTCCTGATGAATTCATCATGATGGGCTAACTGGCCTGTTTTCATTCTCATCTATCACCCTTCACTGGTGCTCCGCCAGCGTATCCCGTTAGCGCAGGCGAGGTTACCATACCATTTTCACCTATAAAAAAACGCATAATTTCTAGTGAGGAATATTCTTGTAAGAAATATAATAAATAATACTAGCTTTTACCCGCGACTTCGTCCGCGTCACCGAGATATGTTTATTAACCGAGATAAAAATATATATCTTTCTTTATCATACATAGTACGTATATACCAAATTTCATAGTGATTGGTTAAACCGTTCAGACGCTATACAGTAACAAACATACAAACAAACTTATTTTCACAAGAATATCAATTACCTATTCATTAAAGGTACAGTCAGCAACAAAAGTCGTTGAACACATAAGATATAAGCATGCATAAGTCGCTATAAGGTAACAAATAAACTCACTTTCTCATTAACAACATTAGTAAAAATGAGCTGACAGCGTAATGTTATTTGCAGAGCGGACACGAGACTGGAGTGTCCGACGGACCGGCTGCTGCGCACGCGCCAGACTTGCCACATCAATGGCGCCGACATCGAGTGCATCAAGCTACAGTGCTGCGACACGCACGTGTACATAGCGGGCAGGTGAGCGCACGCGCATTAGTATAATATTTCAAAAAGGGTTTGTATTGAAATGTGGCGACATCACATTCACTTTTAATCGTTCACTGCTGACCACCCCCTAGGGGCTTTTATCAGTAGTTGCCACGATTGGCACGCGGATTGGCAACCGCAGATAGGCTTTGGAGATATTTTAAGAGAAACGCTGCTGCCCATCCCTCGCCCTCCCTTAGTCGCCACTTACGACACCCACGGGAATGGAAGAAGTGGCATACACTACGTCGGGACCACACGGGAAGGAAATGAAATGTGACAACGTAGCCGTTATGTGTTAATTTTTAAAAACAACTGATTTTTTTATACGACTTAGAATGGCAAGTAAGCTGACGGCCCACCTGATGGAAAGCGGTAACCGTTGCCTGTAGACATGAGCAGGACCATGGACATAACAGAATATACTGTTTTGCCCATGATACCCCTCATGCGTTGCCATTCCTGAAGATCCAGGTGTTATTCCTCTGTACTCTGTAAATTCACTGCCATATTCCATTCTTCAAACCGAAACACAGCCATGCAAACACAACTGCTTCACAGTAGAAACACATATGGGACAGAGGTACCCAAGCAAACGACTTTTGTACAAAGTCTCCATCTGGTAATTTTTTTTTTAATGAGTGATAATGGAATAGTAACTCTGCCTGCGTTATCGGAATACGCAAGCGGGGCACCAGTGAGGGACGGCAGGTGAGGATGAAAGCAGGCCAGTTGGCCCATCGTGACGAATTCCACTAGAATTAACCACGACTGTTTCCAGGGGGAACCGCGTAGAGGTCCACCTGATAGGGTCCATTACACCACATTACTAACAATCCCTTTCCCCCCTCTGGTAAAATTTGATTTACTATTGCATACTGCTATATTAAAGGTGCATCCCAAAAGCCGTGGACCCGTGCAGTTTGAAGTTGTGCGAGCAGGCGTGCGAGGTACGCGCCGACCGCGTCTGGTGCACGTGCCACAGGGGCTTCGAGTTCCACCCGGAGAACTACAGGAGGAAGACGCAGCCCTATTGCATTGGTTAGCGGGCAACGTAACTTTTTTACTACTACCATACTATTACATCATCGTCTTCCTAACCTTATCCCAATTATTTAGGGTCGGCGTAATATTTATTTATTTATAGCAAGGCAACAGATTACAAATTAATACATTTATAAAATAAATATTACATAAAACAGCATTAAATTTGCACTCCAATAACTGCTCTGCATAACATTCGATATTATATACATTAAAAAAATGACGACTTTAAATTTGAAGTAACAAATTCAAGGATTGTTGGAAAATATCAAGGTCCTTGCATACAAATTACAAATCGGTATATAAAATAATTTTTGTATTCTTTTATTACTTGTACGAATATGTTTTTTATCCATATTACAAAAAGATTTGGCTTATAGTTTTACGACCGGCCGTCTGCCTAACTTCAACCCTCTTTGGGAATGTATTTGTTGGTGGAATTGGTAAACAAGGCGAATAAGGGACTTATGTAGTAAAGGAAAGGGGACGACACTGCAGCTGCAAAGAATTGGGACACAGCAGCGGTTCGGAAAACCAGGGTCGCATACCCGTATGCTCTTTTTCTAGAATGGGACAGATTTCTAGAGAAGGACACACAAGATCTACTACTACCCTCTAACATAATATTACACACTTAAAAATTTCATGTTATAAGGATTCAGATGGATTGACTACATAGACATAATTGAATAATTTAAGATTTTGTTCAATCATGGTAACACCAGATATTATGATTTAAAAATTAAAGTACTGAACGGATTTTAAAAAAACTTCTATGGGACCTGTACATATTGGTTCAGATAAAGTAACTGTACCAATATTTACAGTTTCTTTATCTGTACATAACCTTACAGATAAAAAAACAATAATTTCTAATTATTCTGATAAAATTAAGAGTATAATTATGAAAAGATTGATGAATGTGGAAGAAGCGATAGAGGTTTGTTTGAATCGAAGCATTTGGCGTTCCATTGTTTCTGCCTACCCTAATGGGAGACAGGCGTGACAGATATGTATGTATGTATGTATAATTAATTTAAGTACCAGGACATCATAAATGATTAGCACATTTATACTAACGTTTCCAGACATAGATGAATGTGAGAATCACAACGGTGGGTGCGAGCAGCGCTGTGTAAATGACCCGGGAACATTCCACTGCGAGTGCCTGCCTCCAATGGTGGTGGGCGCTGATGGGAAGAAGTGCGAACCTCCCGTGCCTATTGCTATCCCAGTAAGTCATATGAACGTACATATATTTTTAAAATTAAATTACTATAACTTAGGGCTGCCAATCGTCCTGTTTTTCCAAAACAGGTTCTGCTTGATAGAATGTCCTGGGGTATCCTAGATAGTTTTTGAGCAACGTCCTGATAAGGTCATGTATTTTAAAATTCGCACACCTTTATTATTTAATTATCGCTACTCAATTATTACATCCTGTTTTTAAATTGTCCTAATTTTTCCAACTTTAAATCCTTGATATTCTAGAAACAAAAAGAAAATGTCTGACGATTCAGAACTATCCAAGATATTATAATAAAATACGATTCGAGAACGTCCTTCTACTACTGATCAGTAGGGGGAAGGAATTGTTAGTAATGCGGATTACCACTTCCATTGCTAACAATATACCCTAACAGGTCGACCTCCCCGTGGTCCTCCCTGGAAACGATCATGCTGAATTCAAAGTGTATTACGTGTAGTACATCACGATGGGCTAACTGACCTGCCTTCATTCTCACCTATCATCCCTCACTGGTGCTCCGCCAGCGCATACCGTTAGCGCAGGCGGTATGGTATTCCATTATCATCCATAAAAAAAAACTACTGATCAGTAAAAACTAGAACAAACAACATTAAAACTATTTGATTTGGGGGGAAAAGGATTGTTAATAATGGGGTCAAAGAGCCCCATTACTAGCAATATACCCTGTCAGGTCGACCTCCACGTGATTCCCCCTGGAAACCATCGAGACTAATTCTAGTTGAATTCGTCAGGATAGGCTAACTGATCTACTTTCATCCACATCTGTCATCCCTCACTGGTGCCCCGCCAGTGTATACCGATAGCGCAAACGGGGTTACCACACCATTATCACCCATTAAAAAAAAACTATTTAATTGATAGGAGCCGTTTTTTTTTTTGATGGGTGAAAATAGTATGGTAGACCCACCTGCGCTAATGGGATACGCTGGCGGAGCACCAGTGAAGGGTGATAGATGAGAATGAAAACAGGCCAGTTAGCCCATCATGATGAATTCATCAGGAATTAACCATGATAGTTTCCAGGGGGAACCGCGAGGAGGTCGACCTGGTTGGGTATATTGCTAGTAATGGGATTCACAGTCTCCATTACTAACAATCCCTTTCCCCCCTGATAGGAGCCGTTGCCATTGATACGTGCGTCGTCACGCTGCTACGCCACGTGCGACACCGTCTCCTGGCTGACGAGGAAGATGAAACAGCTCACCGACCAGCTGCACGCCACGCAGGCCGCCCTCAAGAAAGTGATGGACAGCCCTGCTTTTAAAGCGGACGGTAAAACAATACATACAATAAAATCGTAATTGATTGCCGTCTGTACATAAGAGATATAAAAAGACCTATTATTTTCATATAGGGGGCTTTATGAACACAATAGAACCCAAAAAAAATATTTTTTGAATTTTTGCCTGTTTGAACGTTTCTGCACGCTAATCTCAGGAACGACTTAACCGATTTGAATGCGGTTTTCATTAATGTGTTGCGGTTTGCTTCACTTAACACTGAGTGTTTATTTTATTTCAATCGGTTCATAAATAAAAAAGTTATATCAATCTAAAGAATCACATATAAAATGCTATAAAATAACCGATCAGTTGTATTGGCTGAAACATTATAAAGGTATTAGGTACGTAATTGTCATTTAAGTATATATTACAATATAAGATAGGATTCATAAAGAGTTCCAATGGGAATGATATACGGGAACTACATAGACGCGAGCAACGCCACGGGAAATGGCTAGTACTACACATGCATGAGGAGAGGATTTTTTAACCGTTTATTACATATATAATTGTTTATCATCTTTATGGTACAAAAAAAAACTATAATTATATATATGTTTATTACATGTAATAAATTAATAAATTAAATAATTTCAGATGGCACGTATACGTACAGAGTACTGGACTCAGTGGCGCCGCTAGAGGGCGGGTATTGTCGATGTGAAAGAGGGCCGAGGGTTAGTCCCAAGATATCTAGTTATAAACATTTGGCTGTTTACATATTTGTTCAAAGAAATCCTTCGGGCCGATTAACATTGGCATCACATTAGGCCGATTTTGGGTCGCCGATCATCCGCGATGGTGCACGAATACATAAAATTGCATACTTTGATACACTACCCGGAAGATCGGTTATTACGTCGAGAGAATGCTAGCGCTCGGCGCCTGATTCGTGGCGCCAGCGCGCAGATCTGTCGATGGAAGATCGGCAACACTGCATTGCATGATTTGTTATGCGATACTCCCGTATTTGGCGGACGGTTGCGTCGCCTATTCATGCGACGGAAGATCGGCGACGAATTACATTACCTTGAAATATCCGAACTTTCACATTTATTTATTTATTTAAATTTTATTGCACCGTTTATAAAAATAATAAACACACACAGTTAATTTTAATAAGAAGTGATAAAAAAGTGGCCTATAGGAGGAGAAATTATAGTGTCAACAGCTGGAATCAATTTCCCATTTTCTGGCACAGGGTCCACCTGGCGCACCGGGCATGGAAGGGCCGAAGGGTGCGACGGGACCGCGCGGAGCTCGCGGGCCCAGGGGACCTGAAGGGTCTTTGGACTTGATGCTATTGTTACTCGCAGACATGAGACATGACATCAACAATTTAGAAGGGCGTGTTTATAATAAAGGCGAAGTGTGAGTATTATCCACTTAATCTAGAAGTGCCATGTCTTGTGGATTTTTTTTAGTGAATGATAATGAAATGGTAATCCCATCTATGCTTACGGTATACGCTGACGGGGCACCAGTGAAGGATGACAGATGAGGGTGAAGAGGCAGGTCAATTTGCCCATCGTGATAAATTCATTCGGAATTCCATGGGAACCGCGAGGTCAACCTGACAGGGTGTATTGCTAGCAATAGGGTTACTAATCCATTACTAACAATCCCTTTCCCCCACTATACATGTTTGTTTCGTTTCAGACCAGAGAGATTCAATCTACAAAAGGCTTGGCGTCACCAGCAGAAGCAGGAGAAGCAAGAACGCGAGAGTCGCACAGAGCAAGCGCTGGAAGCATACACCGCCCCGCCGCTAGAGGGTGCTATGTATGATCCCGTCTTCATATCACCGCGAGGTCAATACAAATAGGTTCTATATATCAGATATCAAGTAGATTCTAAGGCACTATTACTTTAAATCTATTTCTTAGCCTAATATTTTAATTTAATAGTTATACCACAAAGAAGGCAATAAGCATACAGCCCGTTTGATGGTAAACGGTCACTGTAGCCTATGGACGCCTGCAACACTAGGGGCGTCACGTGTCAGTTATGTGAAATTACTGTTTAATGGGCCATCATAAATAAAATTTATAATAATTTTGACTTAAATCATTTAAACCAGAGGGAGACTTTGTACAAAAGTCGATTGCTTGGATACCTCTGTCCCATTCGTGTTTCTACCGTGAAGAAGTTGTTTGCATGGCTGTGTTTCGATTTACAGGGTACAGACGAATAACACCTCGAGTCCTCACGAATGGCAATGCATGAGGGGTATCATGATACCCCCCATGCGTTGCCATCGTGCAATTCGTCCATGGACGAAACAGTACACTCTGTTATGTCCATGGTACTGCTCATGTCTATAGGCGACGGTTACCACTTTCCATCAGGTGGGCCATCAGCTTGTTTGCCATTCTAAGTTGTATATAAAAAATAAAGTTAATTTGTTCTTTTATATAATTTTTGGGCATTCAATGTTATGATGGAAATTTCCACCATTATGCAAAGAAGAGTTAATAGTGAGAATGTCGACCTGATAAGACAGGGGTGGCAGACTCGACTAGACCCAAGATCCACTGTTTACTGAGGAAACCCTGTGCAATCTGCCAATTACATACTTCTTGAAATCTCAAACGAAACAACATAGTTCAGTAAACAATTATGTAGTATTGTAGTATTTTTTATTTTATTAAGAGGGAAAACATAAAATAGAAAATTATTCTTAGTAACTATGTACTTGTTTATTATTATTATTTTTCAATTTTTACACAAATTCTCATGTCCCCTCTTAAGGAGAGGAGATGTTAACTAACCCCCGGCAGAAGTACAGTCGGCCGGGGTTCAGGGCCCCAGGGAGAGAAACCGGCGTACAATGCGGGAAGTCTAAGAGATCTAAGCGCACTCTAAGAGCAATCTAAGAGCACCGCTTTCTGCATCTCTCCCGGGAGTGAGCCGCCTCGGAATCCCAACCGTCTGAGATGTTGTTCCAGACTGGTTGGGATAAGACAGTTCACCGACAAAACGATTGGAATTATTATTTCTATTATATATTTTTTATTTTTAGTAACTATTTGTTTTTTTTTTTTGTGTGTGAGCAATGCATCTGAGCATCTTCCGTTTGATTAGCAAAATATAATATTTTTTGCCTTGCCACGATCGACTGTACTAGTCGCGATCGATCGGTTGGCCACCCCTGTAATCTTAACAGTCCCTTCTCCCAACAAAGATAATGGATTATCATAAATGGTGAATTACCACTTTATTTCAGGTCTAACAGGCGAGATTCCACATGAGAGCACGACAGATTGGTCCCTGGTCAAGGGCGAAACGGACCCATCGGATCTGCCGATGGGGCTGACTGAGGACATGAGTGGCATGGACGAGAAACTCCGCCAGTTCTACATCCTTGCCAACATCACCAGCGCCGGTGAAGAGGACCGGACGGGTGATGACGATGATGATGATTATAATTATTAAGATCTCATTAAGGGAGTTTTATTGAACCCTATATTTATATTTTTACCAGTTAAACGAGATCGCTAGCATTTGGTTCTACCTGCATATGCTGCAAGTTAAAATCACATAGCTGTATAGCAGGGGTTCCCAAACTTATTTTGTCTACTGCCCGCCCACTTTGAGAATAAATTTTTTAGCGCCCCCATTTTTTCACCTACTTAAAAACCACTATTACTTCAAGATCAACAAATCACCCTCCAAGCCTCTAAACAACGCCCCCATTTTTTTTTCTGTGTCTCTTACCGCCCCCCTTTAGGCCTGCAGCGTCCACAAGGAGGCGTTATCGCCCACTTTGGGAAAGGCTGCTGTATAGGTACTAGAATATACTTTTTTCAATGGATGACAAAGGAATGGTGACCCCGCCTGCATTTACGGTATACGCTGGCGGGGCACTAGCGAGGGGTGATAAGAGCGAATGAAAAGGCAGGTCAGTTATCCCCTAGTGATTAATACATCTGGAATTCAGCGCAATGGTTTCCAGGTGGGATGACGTGGAGGAAGACATACCAGAGTATATTGCTAACAATATACCATTGCTAGCAATGGGACTGGTTGTCCGTATTACTAACAATCCCTTCCCCCTCACGAGGATGTAACTGTACTTGCCGTTTGATCCCGACATAGAACGGGTTACCCCTTCCTTTCCCATGGGTGTCGTAAGAGGCGACTAAAGGAACTTAATACTCGAGGGATGAACAGCAGCGTTCTTCTTAAAACATCAAAGCCTAACTGCGGTTACTTACCCGCCTGCCAAGTGTGGCAACTACTGGCAAAACCCCTCTTATGGGGGAGACCTATGTCCAACAGTGGACAGTTATCGGCTAATATGATGATGATGAGAGAACCCTTTTCTCTCTACGTATCTCTATTTTACCGTGTTAGTTGATTTTTTTTTACAACAGTGGGTGCAAACGAGCATGCGGCTCACCTGATGGTAAGTGACTACCGCCGCCCATGATCACCCACAACACCAGCGGCATTGCAGGTGTGCTAAATTAATTAAAATCGCTGCTCGGAATTTAGCAAAAGATGCCTCGTTTAGAAATGAAACACGTGTACCAAGACATGCGTAGACTGAATAATGGTCAGAGATTGATAACCAAAAGGGAAGGTTGTAGAATTTTTACTAATAATAATAGTAGTCAATTCTCAAATGTAAGCAGTGGCATAATTGCTAATGGTAGCAGAATTATACAAAATAATTCAAATCAACTAACCAGTGAGTGATATGGAGTTCCATAAAATAACACCTGGTTCAGTAAGTCGGTTACTTGGGTACCTCTGTCCCATTTGTGTTTCAACCGTGAAGCAGTTGTGTTTGCATGGCTGTGTTTCGGTTTAAAGGGTATGGCAATGAATTTACAAGGTACAGAGGAATAACATCTGAGTCTTCAGGAATGGCAACGCATGGAAGGTATCAAGGGCGAAACAGTATACTCTGTTATGTCCATGGTACTGTTCATGTCTACAGGCGACGGTTACCACTTTCCATCAGGTGGGCCGTCAGCTTGTTTGCCATTCTAAGTTGTATAAAAAAAGTAAAATATCTCTGTCTTACCTATTTATAATGATACCTGTACTATATCCGGCACTCAAAGGACCAGACAATGGCATTGAAATTATTCAACATCCTCGGATCATAAAGTGATAGGTACGTTTTTGCAAGAGTTTTTGAGTTTATAAATACAGGACAACTAACTCCCCTATTTTAAAATTACTTAAAATTCTAATCTGTCTTTCCAGATAATTGGCAAACCAATCAACGATAAAAATCGTTATTACTACCGAATCAATGAGACAGAATGAGATAACGATGTACACTGTCTTATTCTTTCTCAGGCAAGTGCAAATTGAAACATGTTTATCCATAAATTTATTAGCTGCTTGGTAAAAAAACATTCCATTATATTCACAGTATATAAAAAACTAATAACATAATTGTTTTCCATAAAAAAAGTCTTCAATTGTGTCAAAACGAATTATTTCGATTTAAAACCTAAACTACTGAACTAATTTTGATAATATTTCTATGCAAACAATCTATTAATATATCCTTTCAGATAAAAAAAGAAATTTCCAAATCGGTCTACAACTGATGGAGTTATGAGGTAACAAACATAAAAAAAAAACACAATATTGAGAACCTCTTTCATTTTGAAGTCGGTTGAAAAGATGTTAGAATAATCCAAATAGAGATAAATAAAACTTCGTGCTACAATATAAACTTTCAATAGATATAATTAGTAGATACAATACTTGCGACAATCGACTCTGTTACGACTGCGTAAGGTTTAACTCGCCACGGAGGGCTGGTACTGGGCCGTGAGCCGCTTGAACTCGTTGGACTTGGCATTGTACTCCTTGGTAAATGGATGCTCAGGGTGGCTGTCCAGCAGTTGGGCCATGTAACGGGAAGACACCTGAAATATCATTATTAAATATATTTCATATATTTTATTTTATGTAGTCCCAGCATAGAAGGCCGTCCATTTCTTCCCCGGAGTGTCGTATGAGGCGACCAAAGGAACTTAGTGATCGAGGGATGGGCAGCAGCGTCCCTCCTAACACATCATCAAAGCCTAGCTGCGGCTGCCTGTCAAGCGTGGCAACTACTGGCAACCCCCTCCCCCCCCCCCCTTTTAGGCCCGTATTCAGCAGTGGACAGATAACGGCTAATATGATGATAATCATGGTGATGAATGTAATAAAATTGTAACTAGACAATGTCTTTACATGGGACATATTTAAGAAAATGTAATATAAGGGATGGGTTTATTATATGTGAAATGAGTAAATGTGAAAAGTGTGTGAATATAAAAATAAGTTTGTTTGTTACCTCTCAGCGACTTAACTAAACCAATCATCATGTACTTGGAATCATCACTTAGTATTTCGAATGGAGAAGGCCATAGGATACTTCTTATCATAGGACCCCGCGGGTTGGCGAGGCTCGTGCTGAAAATCAGCGCTGCAGTGTCCCTGACACTACAGCATAATGCTGAGCACGGACCTCATTTTGCAGGTATTGCGACGCACGCACACACACACTTATTTTGGATGAAACTGTTATAATACGAACTTTTTTTTTTCCTTTTTAATTTTATATTCATTTTTACATACATATAAATATTGTTTGTAGTTTCGTTGTTATAATTATTAATATATGAATTTTTTTAACCCCTGTGTGGGTGTAGTCGCATATTTCTGTAGAATAGTAGAATAAAGTTTCTTTCTTTCTTTCTTATCCAAGTCCATCAAGATATCCTTCACGCGGACGATGTCACGGGTAAAAACTAGTTGTGCATACATATCTCAACAGTAAGGTGTGCGACGTACCTCGGGCGGTTTCCCACTGTGAGTGGCCGTGACCGCCAGCCCGAGGAGCAAGTCGGGTTGCTGAGGTACCCGAGCCATCGCCTCTGTCAACATCTGCTCGGCTTCCTCCCACATACCTGTACACAGTAATTGAAACAAATCGACAAATAAATAGGTACTCTCTATTTTTTCTTCCAAAAGCAAAAGCTTTTACTCTTTGGCTGAAGTTGTTAAGACTCGATGCAGTTCATGGAAGGTGGTAAATAACGAGAATAATTAAAGATATAAAATGTAAACTTGTATATTGAATAGACTGGCTAGCACAGAGCACAGTATAGCGAGTGTGTATAAGATAAAACGTTCAAGTTACGTTGATTAATTTAGGTCACTTACAAATTGGGGAACAGTGCAAAGTTCGCTTTGGCATTATGAATAATCATTGTGCATTTAATATTACATGTAGGCACAACTCTGTAGACGAATTTTTCAAAAAAGAATACATAAATATCTAATATAGTTGTCGATGCATAAATTAATCAGTTCCTATCAAAATGGGTCATTTGCATGCTATTCTGTAATGGTTAAATAGGCATGAACCTCTATGTAATAAAAGACCACCGATACCTACCCTATTTAATGCAAATACATTTATAGAGGGAGATTTTGTACAAAAGTCGATTGCTTGCGTACCTCTGTCCCATTCGTGTTTCAACCGTAAAGCAGTGGAGTTTGCATGGCTGTATTTCGGTTTGAAGGGTGGGATATGGCGTGAATTTACTGGGTACGGAGGAATAACACCTGAGCCCTCAGGAATGGCAACGCATGGGGGGTATCATGGGCGAAACAGTATACTCTGTTATGTCCATGGTACTGCTCATGTCTATAGGCGACGGTTACCACTTTCCATCAGGTGGGCCGTCAGCTTGTTTGCCATTCTAAGTTGTATAAAAAAAATATAATAATTACAACACACTAAGAAATCAGTGAAAATTTTGAATTTTTTTTTTCTAATAATCAATAAAGTATCTTTATTTAGTACAAACTAAAACACTACACTGATTACTGTAAAAATCTGAGAGGAGGCATTTACAACTGAGTCATTCATTCGGTAGATGGCGCAAAAGCGGTTTAGCTGAGTACTTAAAAAGTTTTAGTAGATATTGATGTAATTATCAAACAATATCGAGCAAATTAGACACAGGTATGGGTACATATCAGCCTTTAAATATCCACTGCTGAACATAAGCCTCCCTCTTGGGGTTTTGCCTGTAATTACCAAGTTTAGCAGGTGGGTTGGCAACTGCAGTTAGGCTTTGGAGATGTTTAAAGAGGGACGCTGCTGCCCATCCCTCGCCCTCCCTTAGTCACCTCTTACGACACCCACGGGAAAGGAAGGGGTGGTTTATTCTACGCCGGGACCACACGGCGACACATGGGACCGTAAAAATAGTTAAAATACTTTTTCTATACATACATGCGTGTTACACATAGTAAACATCCAGACAAATACAAACAGATGTGCACATGAATAATAATGTTTTTTTTTTTTTATACGGGAATCGAACTAGAGACTATTGGAAGGCGGTGTGTTAAACAGCTATATATATATATATATATATATAGATAAAACATGGACTTTCAAAAACGGGACAACTTTTTATCAGCTAATTGTCAAATTAGCAGACTCGTTTTTTTTATTAATGTTCTTTATACTTTTTTGTATATCACTGAGGTGGCAAACTAGCATACGGCCCACCTGATGGTAAGCGGTTATCATAGCCTATGAACGTCTGCAATACCAGCGGTATTACTCACGCGTTGCCGACCCTGAAGAAACCTCTTTACCCCCCCCCCCCTTTTGAAAAAGCCCATGCTGTAGTCTCTTGGGTTTTCCCAAAGGCAGAAAGCTCATTCTATAGCCTGAGTGTTCATGAAAGAAAACATCTCTGAAAACGCATTGTACGTACCATCTAGGCATACTTACGTACACAATGTATCTTGACGTATCTATATTTGATTATTTAATAAATAAAATTAGTTTTTGCACATTAAAAAGGTGCAGAATTTAAAAGATAAAATAAATATAGAAGTTATAAAGGAATCACTCATTTATTTACCACGTAAAATTGTATGTAAAAGCTGACCTGCTTTTCTCGAAGCATTTGTATGGAAACTATCTATATAATCTAAGGTTACAAGTTACCTCTAGAGGCGGCGGCGGCGGCGCCGACGGCAGCCGGTCCAGCGCCCAGCGCACCCAAACGCTCCGACAGTTCCATGACGCTGTAGTGGGCATCCTGCACGCCTGGACCACCCTGTATATGAGACATTATGATTTTTAAATAAGATTCAAAAGTGACAAGCAAGCTTATGGTTCTTGACATAGAAAGTGGTATATAGTGGAAATCGCCTATAGACATGAGCAGCCCCTTAGATATTACAGAAGATACCTCTTATGTGTTGCCATTCCTGAGAACCATGGTGTGGTCATACAAATGACTATTATGGGGAATGTAAAAGTTGGAATTTTAGCGATTCCTATAAATATAATTTAAGTGAATTCCAGTGATTTAAATAAAAACTTCTAGAAAACAATATAAATGTACAGAATATTTTTTTTTTTTAATGAATATTCATCCCTTAAGGGTAGGATATTTGCTTTAGAGTTTTTGTATCAAGTCATAATCCTTATTAACATAATAAATGTGAAATTTTGTAACGATAAGATTGGTAGACAGATCAACGTTTGTTATTCATGCAAAAACTACTGAACAGAATTGTATGAAATTTGGCATATGTGTAGGTTTATATCCTAAATTAATACAAAGGATAATTTAAACATTGATGCTTGCGGGCAAACCCGCGGGGAATAGCTAGTAATATTATTAATGTAAAAATGAATTTGTTCATTTCTCTTGTTGTTGTATACTACTCCAACTACTTATACTATATGAGATGGGTACAGAGGAAAAACACCTGAGTCCTCAGGAATGGCAACGCATGGGGGGTATCATGGGCGAAACAGTATACTCTATTATGTCCATGGTACTGCTCATGTCTATAGACGACGGTTACCACTTTCCATCAGGTGGGCCATCAGCTTGTTTGCCATTCTAAGTTGTATAAAAATAAAAAAAAAAATTATTGGTCAATAAAACATAATTATTTGAAAAAATGTAATAAAGTAGTTTAATAAATTATATGTATTTGATATTTTTGTGCATTACATGTTTTTGTATTTTATGCACGAAAATTATTAATTCACTCTTGCGCCACCTGCCCTTTTCTATCTGTTCTCCCTTAACTAAAGGTTGTCAGTAAGAGATTGCCCTAGCGATAAGACCGCCTTTTGTACCTTTATGTGTATATTTCAATCTGTATTTATATTACTGTATTTCATTTGAATTATTCACTTGTCATTGTATATTTTTATTTATGGCGCAATAAAGAGTTAAATAAATAAATAATACAAAATAGCAAGTGAAGATATATTTTACTAGCTGTACCCCGTGGCCTTACTCATGCGAACCAATATGTAAGGTATTATATGTTCTAAATTAGTATATAACCTGTTCATATACCAAACTTGATTTAAATCCATTCAATTGTTTATGCATGAAATAAAAAAAGACAAAAAAAAGCAAACATCCATCAGTTCATTCATACAAACTTTTACATTTGTAACATTAACAGGATGTCAGTAATACCTGTGACAAGTTGAGCCAGGCCTGTGCCAGCTGCGTCAGAGTGCCGTCATCTTCAATAGCCTGCAACAGCTTGAGCTGCTTGCGCGCCAGATCAGGCCTGTTCATAGCCAGCAGGCACTGCAGGGTGAACGCACGGAGTTCCAGAGACTCAGTGCCATGGAGAATCCTGGAAAAAATACAAGTACCATAACATATAAAATGGCAAATATTAAAAAAGATGACTATTTAAAAATGTTTAAGTGCAAGTTTACTTGAATAAAGATATTTCTTTCTTTTTATAACAAGCTGATGGTCCACCTAATGGAAAGTGGTAACTGTCACCCAAATACATGAACTGCAGTATGAACATAACAGAGTATACTGTGTAGCCCATGATACCCTTCACATGTTGCCAGAACTAAGATGTTATGCCTCAAAATACTACAATTTTTTTACCATATTCCATACTATATGTATTATATTTTTAATTTTTTGTCTAATCATTTCTAAATTATGCACCTTGAGGCTATAAGTTTAATTTCATCTTCTGAATGCTTTACTCAATATAATTAGCTTTATTAATAAATATAAAAATATGTAGACAAATAATTTTACATTTATTTCATACAAATTGAAGATTCCAAAATATATAATTTCACTTTCATTATAACTTACTTTAAGGCAGCTTCATAATTGTCTTCGTGATAATAAATTGTTGCTGCTACCAACAAAAAGATTTCATTTGTAAGTTCTGTTCCCTTCGCCACCTGGAAAAAGAAATGTATGTGTGTGTTTGAATGTATTTTTTAAAAGGATCATAATGAAACAGTAGCCCTATCTGTGCTAATGACATATTCTGGCGTGCTACCAGTTTTTTTTTTGATGGGTGAAAATGGTATGGTAACCCTGCCTGCGCTAACGGGATATGCTGGCGGAGCACCAGTGAAGTTGATTGATGAGATTGAAAACAGGCCAGTTAGTCCATCCTGACGAATTCAATTAGAATTAGCCACGATGGTTTCCAGGGTGAACCGTGTGGAGGTTGACCTGACAGGGTATATTGCTACCAATGGAACTGATAGCTTGCATTACTAATAATCCCTTCCCCCCAGCGTGCTACCAGTTTGGGACGATGGGTCAGGTAGCCCATTATGATAAATACACCTGGAATTCAACAGGATGCTTTCCAAGGAGACCTTGACTGGGATTATGGAAGTTGACCTGATAGTGTAAATTAAGAATTAGCACTTGAGTTGTTGGTCCCTATTACTCAGAATCTTCATCCTTCTTTTTTTTCATTTATATGCTTTGACCCACTCACTTATAACATGGAATTAATGAATGTTATTGATCCAGACTCCAATAACGACAAGAGATTGAGTACTGACAAGAGTTAATGTCAAATGTTTTTATATTTTCATCAAAAGTTTGAATCATGGACTAAGGCCTTGCTGAATTTCTTTTGCCGCCCGTTTTTCAGTCCCATTAGTTTTTCTATTTAATGAATTTTTAATTCAAATCACAAACATACATATTGAGAATTAATTATTAACTGCCAAACTAGTAATCATGTTGCATGCAACAGAGGTAACTGTAGTGATGCAGAATAAATAGGAGGGGAAATTTTAAAAGAAACTATTAGTTCTAGAACAATAAGGAAAGTAATAGATCTTTTACTAGTGGTGGTCAGTAGTGCAAATCAAATTATACTGCTTTCACAGATAAAAACTATAGTAATTTCAGCTAAATAATAACAATAAAGGAATCTATCACACTATCTTGAACATCACCATAGTAATCAAACAAATCATACCCTTGCATCAATATCTGCGACAATAGCTGGTCTATTTGCATCAGGTGCGAGATATTCCACCAAACTCTTCAATGGCTGAAGCATGGGATCTGCTGTTTTCAACTCTTGCAACACCATCCTGTGGTTGCCTTGAGCGATATACGAACGGAACAGGTAGGCATCGCGTTCAAGAGTTATTAGGGGTGTAGAAGGCTGCAAGAGATGTACTTAATATATATCTATGAAGCAATACTATTATATTGTTGTGTCAGACAATAAAAGTGGCATTAATGTTATCAACGCATATAAATTATGAAATACAATAGAATTATTGTGTAAAAATGCTAAGTATGAAAACATTGCTCATTCATAACATTATTAAAATGTAATAATAATATAACGTTACAAGTACTTTTCTTTACTGAAAATGACTGATATGGTTTCACTTACGTTAATACTCAACGCTTCGTTGATGGCCTGTTGGTAATTTCCAACATAGAAAGAATTTTTAACATCGAAAAGTTCATCCACATCTTGTTGTTGACGTGCCATTTTAGCATATTACTATTTTTTGACAGTTAGATATGACAACATGATTTCTTATTACGTGTCAACTTTGAATGACAGTTGACATTGACAACATTTTTTTTACACATTTTATTACTTATAAATAATAATAATAATAAGCGACAAAACTAAGTAAAAAAGTGATATTGTCTTAAATCATTCTATAAATAATTCCAAATTTGAAAACAACTGTACTAATAATGAAGCCAGATTATAGCGAACTAGATTATTCAGTATAGAGGCAACGCAAGTGCTTAATATTTTCGCGAGATGGCGCTGTATAAAAAAAAATACATTAAATAAATATTTCACACATACTTTCGTAATTTATGTAATTTTATTTTTAAACTCTGTTATATTTTACAAAATTTATGATGGCATAAAATTAAACAGTAACAGTTTTTAAAACTACATAATGTTTATTACTAGTTGATTGCAATTTGTAAAACAATATCCAATAAGCATAAAACAAGAAATTTAGCGATATGTATGTAGTCCATGTAAAATATATACTACAGTACGATTTAAGATTTTGTTAAGCGTGAAATCATTTCAGTTCATTTCCGATGAATTCGTCACGACAGCGCAGATGGAGTTCCATCCTATAAATCTTTTTATTTTTGTTCTATAAAAAATCGTCATGACAATAAAAAGAAACATATATGCAGCAGTAAATTCATTACCTTCTATCATAGAATAGAGTAGAATAAAAAATTCGCTAAAAACGAATAGATATCATCATAAACAAACAGAAAAACAAAAGAGACAATTTTGTATACAATTACATAATTATTATTAGCTTTACTGTTATTTCTCTTAAAAACATTGTGCCTAATACCTTCTCTAGTCTTTGATTCATTTACAAATTTATATATGCACAATATCTATTCAAAAATGGGAGGAAAGGGATTAATAGTAACAGAGACTTGAGCCTATATTGTAACAATATACCCTGACAGGTTGACAGTCGTGATTTGTTCTTGATATATTCGTTTGGACTAACTGGCCTGCTTTCATTTTCACCTATCATCCCTCACTGATGCCCCCGCCAGCGTATACCTACAGCGCAGGTGGTGTTACCATTCTATTATCATCCATTTAAAAAAAAATCTATTCAAAAAGTGAGAACCGAAGTAATACATGAATGGATAAGATATAAGTATTAACAATACCAACTTTTTATATGGTTCTATTATTTGTATGAACGTATTTATGTATGAAGAAAAATGTGTTTTTGTGCATTATGCAAAGATTGAATTGTTTAGTAAATTTTGTACTTATGTACATTTAACAAGTAATTATGTAAAGTAATAATATTTTAAAACAGATATTTTATGTATTATTTTTTTATGCAACTTAGAATGGCAAACAAGCTGACGGCCCACCTAATGGAAAGTGGTAACCGTCGCCTTTCTGTTTCGCCTATGACGTCCTCCCATGCGTTGCAATCCCTGAAGACTGAGGTGTTATTCCTCTGTACCCTGTAATTTCATTGCGATATCCCACCCTTCAAACCGAAACACAGCCATGCAAACACAACTGCTTTACGCCAGGTAAAACGAATGGGACAGAGATATACAAGCAAAGGGCTTTTGTACATAATCCTGTCTCTGCTAAAGTTAGCTTATGTTCATGATTTCTTGCAAGTAGATTTTGGAAGTAGATATACAAATGAAATAACTAGATGACATAGATATAAAAATATAGCAGATACGCCAGATTTCAAGTTAGATATTCTGGAATACAAATGTGAAAATTTAATGCAATAGTTTTTACATGGTGCCTTAATAAACACACTTATAAACGGGCATACAAACAAAAATTCTAAGAAATATTTCTTTTGTATTCCATAATATTCGTAGGCCCATAATTCTTTTATGTCTATAGGCGACGGTTACTACTTTCCATCAAATGGACTGTTGGCTTGTTTATTCTTTTAAGTTACATAATTATTCTATATTCTATAGAGGTACAGAATAGACACAAATTGCCATGTGGTCCCGGTATATAAAAACCAACCCTGCCTTTCCTATAAGTGACGTAAGAGGCAAATTAGGGAACTTAATTTCCAAGGGACGGATAGCAACGTCCCTCTTAAAACATCACTAAAGGCTAAATACGATTGCCAAGTCGCCTGCCAAGCGTGGCAACTACTGGTAAACCCCCTCTTATGGGGGAGGCCTATATCCAGCAGTGGACAGTTAATGGCTGATAGAGATACATACATAAAGATTTCTCTTCAATTAGAATTAATAATAAATTTTAATTTGATACTAAAATAAATCCCAAGAGTTAGTAGGCACAGAATAGAATTTTATTGCAATTCTGTGCAGTAGGTAAACAAATAAAATAATAAATTATAATATCTTTATACATACAAAGGCCGAGCGAGTCCTTTAATGCCATAAATAAATCAATATAATCAACATTGCACCCACTCTATTATTCGATTTAAACTCCAACCGTCGAAAAAAAAAAATAACGTCTTAAGGAGTCGCATTGAATGCCCGTTGCAACGACAGATGTGTTCCAAGGGTCTGGCCCTGAGGGAAGGGCGAGACAATGCACTACCTTCGGGTCAATGCAATGTGCATAAAACTACACCGCGAATTCGTATAGGAAACGGGGCGTTTTGTCGATGGGAACGTTTCTTTGGGAAATTTGCGAAATGGGTCATGGGAAAGGTATGTGTTTATGTTACAAATTACTAACATTTACACGCTGCTTCGCCCGCGTATCCAAGGTATATTTACTGATCAGGATAAAAGGTAGCCTATTGCCTTTTCCATCTCAAATATTATTTGTATACCAAATTTTATACTGATTGGTTAAATTATTAAAGCGCTGTAAGATAACAAAAAAGGATGGGAAAGGGATTGTTAGTAACGCGGACTACCAGTCCTATTGCTAGCAATATACCTTGTCAGGTCCACCTCCACGTGGTCTTCCCCTGGAAACCATCAAGTTGAATTCCAAGTTTATTCATCACAATGGGCTAACTGATCCGTCTGTTCAGTCTCACCTATCATCCCTCACTGGTGCCCCGTCAGCGTATACTGTTAGCGCAGGCGGGGTTATCGTTACATTATCATCTATTAAAAAAAAAGTTAACACAATACTTCACTTTCACATTTATAAAATTTATAAGGATTTTTTATCTTTGACTTTGTCCGCGGATTCCGGGCAAAGAAACAAACAAACATACTGTCATATAATATTTATAATATTATTAGTTTTAAGCTAAGACATCTTCCGTGTGACTGGAATATATAGACTGATCGTGGTAAGATGTAGCAGATGTCTATTTTTATCCCAAATAGTTACTACTTGTTCCTATACTAAATTTCATAGGTACTAATTGAGCTGTTAAGACCCTAAAAGGTTAGTAACAAATAAATAAGGAAGGAAAGAAGGAAGAAGTTCATAAAGAAGGAAGTTCCCAATTCGGTTCTGTGTTTCTTTATGTTTGTTACCCCATAACTCCGTCAGTTGTAAACCGATTTGAAAAATTCATTTTTTTATTTGAAAGGACATACTTACAGATTGGTCACACAGATTTTAATTTTATCAAAATCGATTCAGTAGTTTAATTTTTAAATCAAAATAATTGGTTTTGTCACAATTGAAGAGTTTTTTTATGGGACACAATAATTGTTTTTCTCTTTTACGATATTAATAAGAATATATATAATTATATATATATATATATATATATATATATATATATATATATATATATATATATATATATATAGTAGTATCTATATAATAGTTCGCTACCTGAATATGCAACCCTTTGTCTTTTTCTCAATGTTCTCTACCCAAAAGTTGTCTGGAAGAGATTGCTTAGCGATCAGCCCGTTTTGTATCACTTCTCATTAATATTTACTGTATTTATTATTATTTATAAATGGTGCAATCAAATGTAAATAAATTAAATACGTAATACCTTAAGAATACTATACTTATGTTAATATCTACTCCAGTCGATATCGTAATGTTATCAGACAGAGTAAGGAATTTGTTGTAGATGTAAATTTAATAGGTAGGTACATATTCAGTGGCAGAATTAGCGCAAAGTTCATTGAACCCGACCAGCTGCCGGGCGCTAAGGGCCGTGTCCCTATTTCTCGAGCCTCCCTGCAAGGGTCCCGGAATCTTTTGTGGCACAATCGTAAAGTTATAGATTCTCCGTAATCAGTAGCTAATGTGGTTTGGAATGAATTTTTATAATTTTACTAGCTGTGTACCGTGAAGTTATTCACACGAATCTAGCCGTGTGTAAAAATTTTATTCAATTCTGTTCAGCGGTTTAAGCGTGATTGTGTAACAAACATCTAAAGTATTTTTTTAAGAAGGTTTACTCTCACTTTTTTTTTTTATGCAACTTAGAATGGCAAACAAGTTGAAGGCCTACATGATGGAAGTAGTAACCGTCGCCTATAGACATGAACAGTACCATGGACATAACAGAGTATACTGTTTCACCCATGATACCCCTCATGCGTTGCCATTCCTGAGGACTCAGGTGTTATTCCTCCGTACCCAGTAAATTCACGCCATATCCCACCCTTCAAACCGAAATTCAGCGATGCAAGCACAACTGCTTCACGGTAGAAACACGAATGGGACAGAGGTACCCAAGCAATCGAAAAATCAATCGAAATTGTAAAAAAAAACACAATTTATTTTGATACTCCTTTTCCCAGCAATGGTACGTACCTGAATAATTTGTTAACGCAATGTGTCCAATTTAAAAAAAATATTGAGAGGGTTAAATTTACTCAAAGGGAGTAGTTGTCACACTTAATAATAATAAGGGTCACACTGTCCCATCCATCCTCATCATCCATTAAAAAAAAACAATTACAACATGCAATTCTTAAAAAAAAGGGATAAAGAGGTTTCTTCAGAATCGGCAACACGCGTGTACTGCCCCTGATATAGCAGGCGTTCATAGACTACGGTAATCGCTTACCATCAGGAGGGCCGTATGCTTGTATGCCACCTTAGTGTTATAAAAAAGCAACATAAAACTCGTCTCCTAAATTGACCCGACCTTGTATCGAATCTAGAACATTTACACTTTACGCACAGTAACGTGCCCACCACTGCACTCCGGAGGTCGTTATACACATTTTATCTTCTTTACCTCAATTTTCAAATCGCACAACCACTCTTTGGAATCAACTTCTAGCAGCAGTATTCTCGAACCGATACGACAACATAACCTTCAAGAAAAGAGCATATTCCTTTTTAAAAGGCCGGCAGCACACCTGCAATGGCGTTAGTATTGTGGGTGATCATGGGCGGCGGTAGTCACTTACCATCAGGTGAGCAGCATGCTCGTTTGCCCCTGTGTTGTAAAAAAAAAAAAAAGTTTTGCAGAAGTTCGAAAAATGGCGGCGCAATTAATACGCCATTCAAATAAAACCTGTAGGGGTTTTATTTTCGCCACGTGTACGTAATCCGCTCCTATCAATCAACAAGATGAATTCGTTAGTATTGCCGCATAAAATGAAAACAATGCCATTATGTTACATTTGTTTTGATGAATTCAACAAACTAATAGATTACAAAAAAAAAAACACTTTAATCCATCTGACCACTCTCGTTAGTATTTATTTATTTATTTATATGCTTTTGTACATTCACTTATTTTTTTTTATTTTTTTTTTTATTTAATACTTCATTGTACACATTAGTTATAGAAATATGACAGAGGTAAACAAAAGTACAAAAGCGAGCTTAACTCCGATAGAGTATATAATAATAATAAAGATAGAGTATAGCTCTTATAGTATAGATATGAAGTTATATCAAAATGTACACAAACGGATTTATCCGTTGAAGGGATTTCTACCAGTCAACCTTGAGAACCCGAAAAGAGAAAGTATTTATAGAGTTTTTATATAAAACATAACATATATACATGACACATATAAATATATGTATTTTCTTAAACCAAATAAGTATACAGCCCGTCTGATGGTAAACGGTAAACTAAAACCTATAGACGCCTGCAACACTAGGGGTGTCACGTGTCGTTTATGTGTCTTTTTTTTTAATAGCAAACAAGCTGACGGTCCACCTGATGGGAAGTGGTACCGTCGCCTATAGACATGAACAGTACCATGGACAGTACAACAGAGTATACTGTGTCGCCCATGATACCCCCATGCGTTGCTATTCCTGAGGACTCAGGTGTTATTCCTCTGTACCCAGTAAATTCACGCCATATCCCATCCTTCAAACCGAAACACAGCCATGCAAATTGATTAAAATAAATATATTTATTCCTTTTCTTGTGAGAAATTATTGCATGCCGTGGTAACCAGTAATTAAGCTAACACTATATACCTGAACTATTTGCAAAAGATAAAAATATGTATATAATTTTGTTATTTTATATTAACAAAATTTACTACGCATGAACGAAAAGAAAGGAAATTGTTGGTTTATATATTTTGCTTTTTGTTTTTTTTTTGTTGCTTTTTTATTTTCATTCTTTTATATCTTTTACTGTGTATTATGTGTATGTCTGTATTGTAATTTGTGTGCTGTAAGTAATGTAAATAAATTATCTATCTATCTATCTAAATTTAGAAAAATAACACCTCAGTATCAGCCCTACTATTCAAACGTCAAACAAAACATTGAATCGTGTAAAATTAAGTTCATTGGAACCTCATTTTTTTTTAATAAAAACGCATATAAAGCCAGCCGGAAAAGTTATAGAGTGATTACAGATACATTGTCCTGAATAGCTTTGTGTTATTCTCTCTGTAGGTAGATACCTTACCAATTGTTGTATTCATTATAATGGCTCTCACCAGGGTGACGTCACAAGGAGGCAAAATTCTAGAAAAGTTAGTAATAATAAGAAATGTGTAAATATTTACGAATTACTCATTCATGGGTTATGTTCACTGACCGGAATAAAAAGCCTATATTGTTTTCCATCCTATATAGTTCGTGTATACCAAATTTCATAGTGATTGCTTAAGTCTATTAGGGAGGATAGGAATTATATTAGGGAGGATTAGGCGACCACTTCCTCCCGTTCTACCTTTCTCGTGGGTGTCGTAAGAGGCGACTAAGAGAGGGCGAGGGATGCGCAGCAGCGTCCCTCTTAAAAGTCTAACTGCGGTTGCCAAGCGTGGCAACTAATAGCAAACCTCCCCTTATGGGGAAAACTTATGTCCACAAATAGGCAGTTAACAGCAAAAATAATAACAATAAGGGTATGGTTTAGTACATGAGTTCTACTATGAAGTAAAATTTTTGAATTCAAAAAGTTATTGCAGGTTTTCGTGACACTTATTGCATTAATAATGACATACACTCGTCAGAACAAACCAGAATCCAAACCTGGTGGGGTTTATTGTATATTGGGGTATTTTTTTACAACACAGGCGGCAAACTAGCGTGCTGCTCACCTGATGGTAAGTGACTACCGCCGCCCATGATCACTCACAACACCAAAGGCATTGCAGGTGTTCTACCGATCTTTTAAATAGGAACATAATCTTTTTTTGAAGGTTATGATGTCGTATCGGTTCGGAAATACTACTGCTGGAAGTTGATTTCAAAGAGTGGTTGTGCGTGGAAGAAAGTGCCTTGAAAAACGCACGGTGGAAGACCGCCACTCGTCCAGATAGTTGGGGTGAAACTTTAGTTTATGATTTAGGGTATGATTCCGTTTGATTGATTTCCCACTATCAATATCAGTTCCATTTATAAATACCACAGGTATAATGTGTGTGATACTATGTATTGTCCCCAGAAATATCTATGTACAGGTAACCTAACTGAATACTATATTGGGTCTAATAGTAATGTAGTCTAACAGCTCATTTGCTAGCAATAAACCTTGTCAGATCGATCTCTACGTGGTCCCCCTGGAAACCATCATGCTGATTCCCAAGTGTCCAGGTGTATTCATCACTGACTTGCTTTTTCATTCTTACCTACCACCCCTCACTGGTGCCGGGGCATCAGTGTACACCGTTAGCGCCGGCGAAGTTACCATGCCATTATCATCTATTGAAAAAGAACTAGATATTGTATACTAATCAGATATCCAGTTAAAATTTGGTATTATCAGAGATATTGATATTTCATTAATTTTGTTGGTACTGGACTACATTAGTAGAAAATTGAACCCTATAAATAAACGAAATAAAGTATTATTTTTAAATTTATGACCATTTTTCAATAATATAGATGTACCCCGGAGTGTGAGAGAGACGCTGCGACGTAAGCGTCGTACTCACCCTGAGCACGATTTCCGGATGAAGTTAACGAAACAATTTCCATTTGTAGGTAACGACAAATACACACACACACACACACACACACACACAATTAAAAATATATACATTCCCTTCCCCCTTCCTTTCCCGTGGGTGTCGTAAGAGGCGAATATGGGAACTAAATGGTTTAAATGGACTACCCTTTCTTTTCCCATTGGTATCGCAAGAAGCGACTAAGGGAACATAATGATCGAGGAATAGGTAGCAGCACCCCTTTTAAAAATTCTACCATAGGCTAACTGCGGTTGCCAATCCGTCTGTTAAACGTAGCAACTACTGGCAAAACCTCCCTTGAGGGAGAATTATGTTCAGCAGTGGACAGTTAAAAGCTGATATGCTGGTGATGATTAGAACTCGTTGTCTATTTCTATATAACATAAAAAAAAAACTATAGTTTTTAAATAATAAACCGCTAGAATGTAATTCAAATTTTACTAGGCCACAATATAGTTCATAACGTAGAACGTAATTCAAATTTGGAACATTGAAAAAACCGTGAGAATTATCCCCACGTCCCCTACCAGCCAGTTCACCCTACAAATCCTACAATACTCACATTTCAAGTTCACGAATAAGTACTTACTTACATCAAAGGACAATGTGAGATTGCAGGTAGTGATTTTTTCATCGGGCCCTCCAGACAGCTGCTGTGTCCCGGATAGCAGATGCGAGATGCCCTATTGTGCGTGTACTATATTTTTTTAAATTTTTTTTTTCGCCATTTACAAACTCTTTTGAGCTCACGCTCCCTCGTCTTTAAGATAAAACGGATGTGTCTGGAGAATCGATTTTTAAATATTGCATGTAGTTTCCGGTACCAGCACAATATCTATTATTTCCTGATTCATAAATAATAACAGATGCAATACCTCTATCCACTTTCTGTTCGCCTAGTAACGGATATAGTATGAACATAGATAGTACCAAAAAGTATATGCTCAAAATCATTATCGAGGGTAATTAAAAAAAAATACATATTATACAATTTTGTACACAAAAAAAAACATATTTATAGATTAATATAAAAAAGGTATTGATTAAAATAACAAACGGATACTTTTATCCCTGATTATTACAAGCAAAGCTGTGGGATAGTGCTAGTAACATAATAAATATGGCGGTAAAAGTTCTGAAAAATTTTAGTCTATAATTTATCGGCCAAATCAAATAAACGGACGCATAGCATATAGAAGTAGCATATGAAACGGAAATATTTCCACTAACAAAAATCTAATTTATGCGTAGAACAACCGCAATGCAGTCATTGCTTAATCACATAAAAAAATATATAGTACAAGCACCTAATTTTTACTAAATGACTAGAGACCAAAGTCCCAAAATCCAAAATGATCACCATCACTGACGTGTGGGCATTCAAATCTAGGCAGGTGACCACCCTCACAGTTCAAAGCTCCGGGCAATAACCCTGCCGACCCACTGATACCTATCCCACAGCCAATCGTCCCTCCCCCTCCCCCCTCCAACCCTGCCAGCTAACCTCGACCTACTCTGCACTGCAATAAAGACCATTTTAGTAATTTATAATGCATCAATCATTCGAAATTGTACCCTAAACAAATACATTTAGACCTCGTTGTAAAAATAAACAAATTGAATATTTGATTATTGGTTAATTTAAAGTCAAACCTACAACAGCAATAGGATGCATATAGTTAAACACATGTCCAATACAAATTTTCATCCCCTTTGTCCAAATGATTGGGATATATTTGTTATCCGGGATAAAAAGTAACCTCTCATCCTCCATCCCAGGTACTATATGATTACTCGATTTCATGACGATTGGTTTTGCCCAAAAAATGTAATATAAAGTAAGAAAAATTGTATTTCACATATTTGAAAACATATCACGAAATAAATAGAAAAAATTCAGACGATATAAATATGCAGGTCAGTCGGCGCATAGGGACGAATTCATCAAAAAATAATCAAAATTGTTTCCAGAGGGGCCGCGTAAAGGTCTTTTTTTAATAGCTGAAAACGGAACGGTAACTCTGCCTTCGCTATCGGTATACGCTGGCGAGGCACCAGTGAAGGATGACAAGTGGGATGAAGCAGAGGGCCTACCATGAAATATTTTCCGAAATTTCGGGGACGAACGAAATAGAAATTTGATGTTAAAATGCTGTTTAAAATTATTAAAAATATTAAAATATCGTTCCTCTGGACTATTAGGATAGGATTTATGATGAATGAAACGTTAAGATCCATTTACTGGGTCGATTTAGGTACGAACAAAAACACGAAATTGTGCGCGAAAATTCGGAATTTCATTTCATAGTAGGCCCCCAGGTCAGTCAGCCCACTGTGCCAAATCTAACAATAAATCAGCAGTGGGAACCATGAGAAGGTCGTATATAGTATATTGCTAGCAATCCCCATTACTAACAATCTCTTCTTCCCCCAACTGACTCGCTTTCATCTAAATCAAAATCAATGGGGGAAGGAATTGTTAGTAATGGGGAGGTGAATTCCTATTGCTATTAACATATCCTATTAGTTGTGGATGATCATAGGCGGCGGTAGTCACTTACCATCAGGTGAGCCGTATGCTCGTTTGCTCCCTGTGTTGTAAAAAAATAAACATAGATTACAATTTATTATTATTTATTCGCATTTTTAGAGTCCCATTACAAAAAGTTACAAAGAAACTTTATGGCGCGTGTTTGTCAGTCAATCACGCGGTTGCCCCTGGAAACCATCGATGTTTTCTTGTGAAATTCATCACGATGGACTAACATACCCTGCTTTTTTTAATGGATGATAATGGAATGGTTACCTCGCCTGCGCTATCACTATATACTGGCGGGGCACCAGTGAAAGATACAGGTACAAATCAACATCATTGTCATAATCAGCTTTCCACTGTTAAACTCTCCTCTGGGTAGGGGGGAAAGGGATTGTTAGTAATAGAGACTGAGAATCCTATTGCTAGCAATATACCCAACCAGGTCGACCTCCTCGCGGTTCTCCCTGGAAACTATCATGGTTAATTCCTGATAAATTTATCATGATGTGCTAACTGGCCTGTTTTCATTCTCATCTATCACCCTTCACTGGTGCTCTGCCAGTGTATCCCGTTAGCGCAGGCGGGGTTACCATACCATTTTCACCCATCAAAAAAAAAAAACTCTTGGTTTCATGTCGTTTAGAGAGGTCAAAAATATGTCCTGGGATAGAGCTGGCTGTCAGAAAACATGTTAATTAGTTGTACTGACTGTAACTTGGAAACCGTTAAATACAGAGAGAGAATATACACATATTAGTCGCTGAAAATGTAGCTCTCTATAGGTGAAAGAATTTTTAAAATCCGTCGACTAATTTTTGAGTTTATCCATTACAAATAAACATATAAAATATACATATCTATGTAATATTTTATTATATATTTTAATATTTTATTTAACTGTATATTTGTTTATGTATTAATAGTTGTAGCACTTCAGCTGCCCGCTAACGACATGTTTTCTCACTGTATTGGGTTGACTGGAAGAGATCTCTGTCAGAAACAAGTTCAGCCTCGTTTACAACATTTATAAATGTTGTTTTATATGTAAGTTACAAGTGCAATGAAGTGTGTATATATATATATATATATATATATATATATATATATATAAATATATATTATAATTGTACACTTGATTTAACACTATCATCATTTAATATATTACGTTACTCAGAAAGATGCAGAAAACAGAAGGAAAGAGATAGCAATAAAATTAACAAATTATAATCATAATTATGTACACCCCATCGTTGGGCAAGTGTCTCAGATTAACAACAAACGATATTAAGAACATAAACCAAGTCCAGAACCCTCAGAGGTACTTATTGGTTAATTAAACGTACCTTAGCGAGTCCATGATTACGGTGTGTCCCACTTTCAACAATGGTTTTACTTAAGTTACAAAGATATTTAAATAATTTACAAATAAGTTTCTGGTTGGGCAGGTGTTCATATCAAAAGCCTATATTTATTTATTTACAAGATCACCAATTTATTATATATATACCACTTTTTAACATCGCACGGCTCGCCATCAACAGGGAGTTCACCCTCATACCCTACTGCCTAAATGTAACAGTTGTACATGCATGAAGGGAAAAAATTGTTACTAATTTTATGCATTTTGTTTTTATTTATTTTTTTAATTTTTTGTACATGTATCTTTTTTTTATCTTTTTTTCACTGTGCATTTATGTGTGCATTTATATATTGTTTGTGTGCTATAAGTAATGCAAATAAAATATTTATCTATCTACAACGCGCTTTCAGAGATGTTTTCTCCCACGAACACTCAGGTTATGGAATGAGCTCCCTACCTAGGTTCCCCGAGAGACTACAACATGGGGTTCTTCAAAAGGAGAGTAAAGAGGTTTCTTCAGGGTCAGCAACGCACGTGTAATACCCGTGGTATAGGGGAGAAAAGGGATTGTTAGTAATGGGGATTAGTATCCCCATTGCTAGCAATATACCCTGTCAGGTCGACCTCCTCGTGGTTCCCCCTGGAAACCATCGTGATTGATTTATTGTTAGATTCGTCACGGTGGGCTAACTGACTATCACCACTCACTGGTATCCCGTCAGCGTATACCGATAGCGCAGGCGGGGCTACCATTTACTACTTCATAGGATAGGGTAACTGCTTATCATCAAGTGAGCCGAATACTTGTTTGCCACCTCAGTGATATAAAAAAAAGAAACAAATAAGATACAGCGAAGAATTTTAAGTAAAATACTAGTGGTATTGCATTCGCCTGCGGCTTAGATAGCTCTTACATTTCGTCCCATTTTTCATCCCTTTTGGGATGAGTTCTTAAAAAGCCTATAAACATATTAATTTTTGTTTTAAACCAAGAGCCTAAATTCATATATCTAACTTTTATACTGATGAAATTCCATAGAAACTTTCAAAGGGCGTTTTAAAACTAATGAAACCGGTGTACCTCAAGGAAGTATACTGGGTCCGTTACTATTTCTTTTATACAAAAATGATCTTCCAGATATAGTTGATCAAAAATGTATTTTATTTGCAGATGTACATTACTATGCAAATATAAAGATTTAGACACTTTCGAAAATTGCATTAAGGATATATTAAATAAAGTAATATCATGGTTGACATGGGTGGGGGCCATTGCTAGTGATATACCCTATAAGGTAGAGCTCCACGTGGTCCCCCTTGGAAACCATCGTGCTGATTTCCAGGTGTATTCATCACGATGGGCTAACTGACCTGCCTTTTCATTCTCACCTATCATCCGTCACTGGTGCTCCACCAGCGTATACCATTAGCGCAGGCGGGGCTACCATTCCATTATCATCTATAAAAAAAATGTATTTGAGGTCATCACTCCATCTAGTGGAGGGGAGTCGTCCTACACTGCGTTTGCCCGTACGAGGTCGCCACTTAAGAACCTTTCTTCCGTACCTGGTATATGTTATACCAGGCGCAGGCAATGTTTCCATTTCATCATCACCCATTAAAAGAATGACCATAATCCTCAGGAATAGCAATGCATGATGGGTATCATGGGTACCACAGTATACTCTGTTACATCTACAGGCAACGGTTACTATTTTACATCAGGGCTGTCAGTTTATTTGCCATTCTAAGTAGCATAAAAAAATGTAGACAAAAATGTATGACGTAATTCAAACTTTAATTTCTAGTGTTCAGCATATAAAGTTCTCAGTACCGGCAGACTTTCTTAGAAATCTTTATTGATATGATTGTGTTATCAATGTTAGTGTTTGTTATTCAACTGAGGTCGCGTGTTTGCGCGCGGTCACAGGGGGCCGTTTAATGTGACCGCGGACAGCTGACCTCACTTCCGGCCATGCTGCGCAGGCGCCAAGAGATTAACGGCTTGTTAGTTTGTCTGTCAAATTTTATAGCAGAACACTAAGAGGACGTCTAATCGTCTATTAATTATGTAAGAGGAATAGGGATTTTATTTTGTAACAATCCTGATTCCTTCCTTGGTGAGATCTAATGAGTCTCCTTACCCCCTTATGTGAGATTAATCGTAAGACTTTAATTGCCTAATTAATTATTTTTTTAATTCCTTGATGTATTTTATTTTATTTGCTTGCTAGCTTTTACCCGCGATTTCGTCCGCGTGTAAAAATTGCCTTTTTTTCATTATTTTAAGTCTCTTTTACTTTTTGCTTTACTTTTTCGGAATATATCAGAATTTTATTTCACAAATGTTACTAACTAACTGTCGCCCGCGATTTCGTCCGCGTTTCCGTTGTTTTTCGTAAAATAAGTAGCCTATGTCCTTCCTCACGGTTCAGTGGTTTTGATGTAACAGATACATTTCCCTTCACTGCACTGCTCCTATTGATCGTAGCGTGATGAAAAGTATACTATAACCTGCCCAGAAGTATGAAGAATAATTGTACCAAGTTTCGTTAAAATTCGTCGAGTAGTTTTTGTCTCTATAACGAACATACAGACAGACAGACAAAAATTTTACTGATTGCATTTTTACATCAGTATCGATCACTAATCACCGCCTGATAGTTATTTTGGAAATATATTTCATGTACAGAATTGACCTCTCTACAGATTTATTATAAGTATAGATAGAAGATTACTTGATGTACATATATTTAATTATAACCTTATCTGTGTTGATTGTCTAAATTTTACTAATTACTAGTTAATAATTTACTAAATACTAATTACTAGTTACTAATTACTAATTACATACATTCAATTATAACCTTATCTTGTACTGTGCTGATTGTCTTAGACTGTAAACTATTGGTTTGCCTCAATAAATAAATAATACTACAATTAAATTTCAATTGGGGTGTTATTAATAAAATAATTATTTTATTATAAATAAATAGTAATTAAATAATGAAATAGAAAAATTAAGGCTGACTAAACATTGGTTTTAATATGTTGCATGTAATAAGCTCGCGAATATATGAGTATATGGGTCACATTTTATACCACTGTGGTGGCAAACAAGCATACGGCCCACCTGATGGTAAGCAGTCACTGTAGCCTATGAACGCCTGCAATACCAGAGGTATTACGCGCGCGTTGCCGACCCATTCATCATAATGGTGTCTAATGAAATTAAAATAAATGTAACGAAATGAAACTAAAAGAAACGAGATGAAACAAAATGAAACTAAATTAAATTAAATGAAATTAAACAAATTGAATATTTATTTGCCGAAACAATATTAAATCGATTATTAATTCTACGAATACGTACACTAGGCATGCAAGCCTGTGTGGTGTAATTCAGAAATGTTGTACAGCCATAGTGCTAAGTACATTATTTAACAACATACCTCTGACTACACTCTATCAAAGATTATAGGCGTGAGGATTTTTACTTAAACTGGATTAGTAAGATATTTAGTTGAAGAGATCGCTTTTAGCGATAAGGCCGCCCATTGTTTTCTTACTGTAATCATTTCTTGTAATTGTTTGTACTCGCATTTATAATAATTTTACTAATGCAATCTTATGGAGGAAACAATACAGAGTATCTATTTATCAATCTATTTAATATAATAAAACTATAACTAGATAATATGTATTTTTACATGATTATTGAAAAAAAAATGAACAGTCTTCATAATTTATAAAACAATAATTGTTGGAAAGTCTATATGCCTGAAAGGTTTGTTCTGAAATAACGCAAAAATTACTGCACCAAATTGAATGCAATTCTCACGTTTGCATTATCGAAGGTCGAACTTAAAATCTATTGTATATTTTATTTATTTATTATAATTATCAACTAAGGGAGCTTGACAATTTCCCTTGCTTACGAATCGCCATAAACAAAACAATAAAGTTTAATTATTGGATTATATTTCTAAATAACTTATTGTCCTTCTGCGAAATTCGACAAGTTTAGAAATTAATATATCGAAGTCCAGACACTGGTTCATCTTAATATGCCATGAAGATGTAGTCTATTTCATTTATTTCCTAATTTTGAAATCCATGCGAAGTAGCGGCAAAAAGCTAGTTAAATAATTCATTTCTGTGTACTAGAGTCTTTCAAAGAAATTGAATCTATGTAAGTTTCATTCCAATTGATGTAATGCGTGTTAAATGCACATTTTGCGATAACGTCTCGTCACCGTCACCACACAGCATCCAGTGAGCGCGTGTTCGAAGTAATTACCTGCGGTAGGTGTTAAGCACGGTACGTGGTGGCGGCGGCACCGTATACCGTACGCTATACAGGGCGGGCGGAAGCTGCGGCGCATCCCGCCCTCGATGCAGTCACCCCGGCGTGGCCCGGTCCCCGGCCGCCGCCGGTGGAGCGCCGGCCCGCGCCCGCACCCCGCCGCGCCCCGCCGGGCCCCGCGCCCCGGCCCCCGCCAACAACCCGGCACAGAGCGCGTGCGCCCGCCGGCCGGCACTCAGTTCACCGCCGCGTCGCGCGATCACCACACGTGTGAGACACATGACAATTCGCGGCGCCTAAAACGATCGAACGCTTAATTTTTACCAGTGACCGAGAGGGCGACCTCTCGTAGACGACAAAATAGCTTCACAAGTGGAAATGCCCTCAAGCCTGTTCGGAGACCTGGGCGGTGGCGGCGGCCTCATGGAGGACCAGCGGGCGTTCCAGCTAGCGCTGGAACTGAGCATGCTGAGCCTCGGCGAGAGCCTGCCGACCGCAAACCCGCTGTCGAGCCCGCTCGGGTTCGCGCCGCCACCCGATGACCGCGCGAAGAAATCGCAGAACATGACCGAGTGCGTGCCGGTGCCGTCTTCGGAGCACGTCGCGGAGATAGTTGGACGACAAGGTAGGTGGCGAGTGGTGTGGTAGCCCGGTGGCCGGTTGTGAGACGGACGGGGCCGCGACGCGAGCCCGGCGCCGCGAGCGCCACCCTTATGTAAGGGCACGTGACGCGCCGGCTCGCTAGGTTATGTTCGATCACAACCAACACCCTTAGCGACCGGCATTTGCACGAAATCCGCATGAGAAACGTCAAAAAGCATGCGTTCTTTTTATTTGTTTACCCCCCATGTGAAATGTGCGGTGTAACCGTTTCGTGTTTTGCACGAACTTGTAACGGCCCTGCGCTACGTAGATAACAACGTATTATATATACATTTTAAAATATCGTTGTAGATAGTGCAACGTCGGAAAGCTCGTGTTTACTTATATACCTTGTAGATAACTCGCTTTTTCATATAATATTATCCATGTTAATATAGATGGAGCAATATCTAGCTAGTAGACGTCTGTCTGACTTTGATCTTTGCGAGGTAATACCTAAGAAATGAAGGCCAAGGACATAATTTTTCAGCCACGAGTAACGAACAATTATTTAGATATATATATATTTTAAATATCTGCCGTTTACATTACATTTTGAAGGTATTAATAAATTATATTTATAATTATAAATAACTTTAAAGTCGACTCTAGTCCTAGCGTTAAGACGGCTTTTTCAACTTTTTTTTTTGTGTTTCTAATTTAATCTGTATTTTATCCTACTGTATTTTATTTAAAATCTATAATTGTCATTGTGTATTTTTATGTATTAGATGCAGTAAATAGTTAAATAAACAACTAATAATGCCCGCGTCTTTGTATGATTTTTGACTTTAACGTGTTTTACTCTATAAATAACACTTACTAGGTATTCATTATGCCAAATTTTATATAGCAATTGTTTAAGTTATTAAGATGCCAATGGGCAATAAATAAACAAACCCATTATCACGTTTATATCTACTTAATAGGTATTAATTTTGCCCCGACTTTGCCTGCGTAATCATTAGAAATAATGTGCCTGGGATAAAAACCCTTGTTACTTTTCCATCCCGATTACTATATGTATGGTAAATTTCGTTATTTTCATTTAAAAGCTAACAAACTCACTTTCACATTCATAATATTAGTAAGTAAATATTAGTGCGGTACCTAATTGCCCCATTGTTAGTAATATACCCTATCAGGTCGACCTCCACACGGTTCCCCCTGGAAACCATCACGGTGACTTGTAGTTAAATTCGGGGCCTAATCGCCCCGTTGCTAGTAATATACCCTATCAGGTCGACCTCCACACGGTTCCTCTTGGAAACCATCATGGTTACTTCTAGTTGAATTATAGTGTAGGAGAGTTCAATATTTCCTTTCAGTCATTAAAAAAAAAAGTAAGAATTAATAATGCTAGGGATATTAGCAAACTAAATATCTAGTATAACACAAAGTCTGTTTGTCCGCGTCTGTTTGTTTATCCGCTTATTTTTTAAGATTTCACAATCACTTAAAATTTTTTTAATAATTATTTTGTGTATAGACAAAATATAATATCTATGTATCTTTTAAATCATTCCCTAATGTATTTAACCATTTATTACATACATAATTAGTGTTTTACATATTTACTTTATAAACTTTACTATACTTAGTGTAAGTGGCGGACTTAACACCGTATAGCTTAAAGTCCGCCATTTACAACGTGATAAGCGAATAGAAAAACAAAAACAATATTAAATTAAAACAGTGATTTAAAAATAACATACATATTACCTGTATATTTTTGTACAAAAGTAGATTGCTTGGGTACCTCTGTCCCATTCGTGTTTCAACCGTGAAGCAGTTGTGTTTGCATGGCTGTGTTTCGGTTTGAAGGGTGGGATATGGCGTGAATTTACTGGGTACAGAGGAATAACACTTGAGTCCTCAGGAATGGCAACACATGGGGGGTATCATGGGCGAAATAGTATACTCTGTTATTTCCATGGTACTACTCATGTTTATAGGCGACGGTTATCACTTTCCATCAGGTGGGCCGTCAGCTTGTTTGCCATTTTAAGATGTATAAAAAAAAAAGATGAAAACAGTAAAAAAATCTCAAGGGATATAAGTATTTACAAATTGGTCCCATGCATATTTCATTCAAATCGGTTCAACAGTTTAGTTTTGAATTCAAAATAACTGATATTTGCTATAAATGTTTGTGGAATGAAATACCTACTTTTTGAAGTTAAAAAGAGTTTATCTTTGCCTGTTGTCTCTTGACGCCTTAACGGCTCAACCAATTTTCATGAAATTTAGTATATACATGTATAGTTCTAAAAAGCTGGTATTAAATAAATTCTTACAATTAGATCAACTGTTAATTGTCCAAGACTGAACATAGGTATCCCCATACCAGAAGTTGCCATTTTCGGCAAGGGGTTGGTTACCGCAGTTAGGCTTTGGTAATGTTTTAAGAGGGTCGCTGCTGCCCATCCCTTAATCATTAAGTTCCCTTAGTTTCCTACAACATCCACGAACAAGAAAGAGATGGCCCATTCTATGCCTGGACCATAAGGCTTATTAAAACTATGTACAAATTTAATATTGTTGATGAGAGATGATGAGAGAAAATTGAAGAACACGTCAAATTAATAAAACCCCCGGGGTATTGAGGGATTTTAAATCACTATGATTTGCAATTTAAAAGTATTAAATAAATTTTTCGCGCCGCTGGGTAGGTACTGCGAACATTTGGGAAAAAAAAAGGGAGTCTCAGATAAGTCCTACCAAGAATCACTTTGTCGGTGTTTTTTGTTCAGCCCTTAAGGGAAAAAATTGTTACATCCCTTACCGGTGGGGCAACCTTTTTGCTCGAATGGTACCATTTAATTAAGGATGAAGATATTTTTTTTTATTCACATAGTTATTCGAATTTTGAGAAATGTGTTGGTCTTCAGTTTTTTTTTTTATGGTTTGAAATCGGAATGGTATACCTGCCTGCGGTATTGGAAAACGCTGGCCGGGTTCCAGTGAATGATGATGAAGATAGCCGGTAATTAAATTAACCATGATGGTTGGGTGGGGCCGATGGGGGGGGTCGGACTAACTTTAACATTAATTCTAGCATTATTTATTTATTTTTAATTTATTTATTCACAGGAAAACTAGAACTACACTAGAGCAAATAGATACAGCTTAGGATCACAAAATAAGCCACTAATAGGTTTTCACAAGTAGCAACAGTATGGATAAAAAGCGCTGTACACAAAGCAACCAAATTGGAGTTAACAAAAAAAAAAGATATGTATATAAACAAACAAGACGAATAAAAATAAAAATAACTAATGATGAATAAAATACAAAGTAAAAATATTTTATTAAAATATGGCCTTTTTATCCATACAATAGGTATTCAAATTATGAATCAAAAATAGGTTAGGTTTATTGCTAGCGAAATTTACAATATTCAATTTTTTATAGTATAAATGTTTCTATTCTATTCTATTCTATAATAACATTTCTGTTTCGACTGGGAAAGAATGCTATCTAGCATTAAATCCGCCTTTTGTAGCAGACATTTGTTTTTAATTTGGCCAATAAAAAATAAATAAATACACCCAATATTGCTAGCAATGTAGCCGCTAACGTCAGTAACTAATAAACTCTCTCTGTCTCTCTCTCTCTCTACTCCCTCCAGTCTCCAATCAGATTTCAATATTGTATCAAAGGCTTGATTATACAGGATGTAAGCTCGAACTCGAGCATCCATTTAAGAAATTTTCTTCAAAAGAAACTGCTGTACATTCTACCCACAAATAGGTGTAATATTTGAAAAATGTCAAATTTAGTATTTCGTCAAATTTTTAACCGACTTCAAAACGAATTACTCAATTCAGTAATGTTTTTTTTTTATACAGCTTTGAATGGCAAACAAGCTGACGGCCCACCTGATGGAAAGTGGTAACCGTCGCCTATAGACATGAGCAGTACCATAGACATAACAGAGTATATTGTTTCGCCCATGATACCCCCCATGCGTTGCCATTCCTGAGGACTCAGGTGTTATTCCTCTGTACCCTGTAAATTCACGTCATTTCTCTTTTATATGTAACCTATTAACTTAGTAATAAAACTATTTGGATTTTTTTTTATCTAAAATGATTTTACAGTTTGGTTCCATAGACATTTTATCAAAATCGGTTCAGTTATTTAATTTTGAAATTTGAAATATAAATAACTGGTTTTTAACTGACACAACCGTTTCCGTTTTTTGTGGAACATATTTTTTTTTTTTGACCAGTATTCCCTTGGAAACAATGGTACACTGGTATAATAAAATTATTCCTTAAAATAATGCTATCCGATTTTATCCTGTTATATATACTCAACATATCGACCTCTATTTTGGGGGTTTTGCCAGTAGTTGCCACGTTTGGCAGGCGGATTGGCAACCGCGAGGATAGGCAGCAGCGTCCCTTTTAAAACATCTCTAAAGCCTAACTGTTATAACTTAATTGCTAACAATTCTTTGCGCACTTCAATCTCATCGGTGATACTGAAATCACTGCGTGATCACTTAAACGACAAGTCGTTTTTAAGTAATTATTTAAAAACGAGCTCGTAAATTGCTCTAAAATTCCACCCTTTATTCCCTGGGGAAAGTATCTAGTTTAATATCATTCAATTTCGGTTCGGTATGACCCTTTAATGATGATTGATTATTAGAGTGAAAGAGATGGACTGTGGCGTAAACATGGACTGGATGCGTGAGTGTGGCGTCATCAAAAACTGCGAAACAATGACGCGTATCGTATATGACTTATACGTAGCTTATGTTTTTTATACAACTTGGAATGACAAACAAGCTGACGGCCCGCCTGATGGAAAGCTGTAACTGTCGCTTATAGATATGAACAGCACCATGGACATAACAGAATATATTTCGCCCATGATACCCCCGATGTATTGCCATTCCTGAGGACTCGGATGTTATTCCTCTGTACCCTGTGAATTCACTGCCATATCCCATCCTTTAAAACAAAACAACCTGCTTCACGGTAGAAATTCGAATGGGACAGAGGTACCCAAGCAGACGACGTTCGTACAAAGTCTCCCTCTGGTATGTGCTGCTCCACCTCAAATACTACATCTGTACTGAATTTAACGACTGTCGTATGAGTCATTAAGGCGCTTAGATGTAACAAACAAATAGACACTTTGATATTTATAATATTAGTCAGTATATATAATGCCGTTAGAAGACGTTCCGATGTTTGTTACCCAATCATATACGGCTGAACTGTTTAAAATAGAATTTGAGATAAAGATAGACCGTAACAACCCGGATTGACACAGAATCTTTTATTCCGGTAACCCGTTGCGATGAGATAATTGAAAACGATACGAGTCTAGTCCCTCGCACATTTAGTAGATAACGTGGTATAAAATGGTCACAAATGGTCACCATGGGGGGGGGAAGGGATTGTTAGTAATGGGGTCAAATAGCCCTACTACTAGCAATATACCCTGTCAGGTCGACCTCCACGTGGTTCCCCCTGGACCATCGTGACTAATTCTAGTTTAATTCGTCAGGATGGGCTAACTGACCTACTTTCATCTTCATCTGTCATCCCTCACTGGTGCCCAGCCAATGTATACCAATACACTGACGCCGCCAATGCGCAGATGGGGTTGCCATACCATTACCACCCATTAAAAAAAATAATGGTCATCATTTATGTCTGCGTGTATTGGCACACAGGTAGAATAGGCGCAAGATGGATTTAACGGCTGTTCAAATTTTTCACAAGTCAACCTTTGAACTTAGTTCAAAAATGGAACGACTAAAACATATGCAAATATAATTTAAAATTGTGTTCCAAAAAAATCAAGACTTCGATTGTGACAACCAGTTATAATAATTTAAAACTGAACTTCTTGACCGAATTTCGAAGACGTCTATAGGACCAACCTGTAAGTATATTATTTCAGAAAAAAAAAAGAATTTTCCAAATCGGTTCACAACTGGCTGGGTTTTTTTTTTATATTATTTTAAGGGTTTTTACCTTCTTCAGGTATATCAGTCCTATTGTACCCTGAACTGATTTCTCAGTTATGAGGTAACAAACATAAAAGTAATGCAACCGAATTGAGAATCTGCTTATTATTTAAGTCGACAAAACTAGATCGATAATTTGACGTATTATTGACATTTCAAGCAGACGAAACCGCGGCGAGGGCTAGTTTAAATCAAATTGAGCTAGTCCGTCTATAATAAACGATGCAATTTAAATATTTTTTACAATATCGTTATACTGATCACTGATTACCCCCTAATATTAGATTGTGTAATAGTACTTTGTTATGTCTAATTTTAGTTACACATATCCTTAATTTACAAATGGTAATAACGTCTTTATAATAATCGGTTATTAACCGTTAACGGACCGAAGTGTTCGTACACACAAAAATGGATTATTAAATAGAACCGGCTCGCTCGTAGGGCCCCTACAAACTACCTACCTATTATAGATACGACTAGTCTTCGTAAAGCAGTGGCTCCGTCTCTCCATAGTTCGCTTCGCTCCAAAACCTTTCCCATAACTAGAGAACAATACGATATAGACAGTCGACTATAGATATAGACACGCCGTCCCTTGCATTTCCAGACAAGACTCGTAAAACCGAAGCAAAAAAACGCAGCTGCTCCACTTGCAACCTTGTCGAACCACGGACGGCACCTTTCGGCCAACGATCTCAATGGCGATATTCCAGCCGCTCAATGTGACACGGTACCATCGCGACGCATTTCATGTATTGTTATGTAGGTTACGTTATATTTAGGGCGTTTCGTTCTGTTTATTCGTTTTGTTTGTGGATTTTTGTTTTATTTATAAAATTATCTGTGTAAATCGACGTTTAGGAGAATTAGGAGCTGCGCTTTCGAAGCTTGTTCGCGAACTGAAACAATGTTTTTTTTGTTGGTCATACAAGTAGTTCTTGAATGTGGTTTCAACTTTGGGAAAGGTCACGGGAGCTAGACAGTTGCGTTCTTCTTTTTCTGTCCTTATCACACTCATGTCTTTTTGAGACAGCGAAATGTATTCTCTTTCATTCATCTCTATGTTGCAATCATTTTAATTTTCTTTTTATATACAACTTAGAATGGCAAACAAGCTGACGGCACACCTGATGGAAAGTGGTAACCGTCGCCTATAGACATGAGCAGTACCATGGACATAACAGAGTATACTGTTTCGCCCATGATACCCCCATGTGTTGCCATTCCTGAGGACTCAGGTGTTATTCCTGTTCAGGTGTTCTGTACCCTGTAAATTCACGCCATATCCCACCCTTCAAACCGAAACACAACATACAACTGCTTCACGGTAGAAACACGAATGGGACAGAGGTACCCAAGCAATCGACTTTTGTACAAAATCTCCTCTGGTATTTTCACTTCTTTTCTAGCTATTTCATCCATATTTGTTTAGGTTTTATATCTATCCTTTAAACCATCAACATCTGTACCCACTAAATATTTTAATCCTGCACTTTACATATAATGTACATATCCCTATTCATTTCATGCAATATTTGCAATTTTTCATTTAATATTTTTGTAAATATTATTAAGCAAAGGCAGATCCACACTTCTTGTAAACCCTCAAAATAATAATATTAATACGTTACTGCCAAGAGCAACAAAGCTTTTTTCAATTTAACACGCAATCATAAACAACACGAAAACAAAAATCCCGAAACGACGTTCTGAGAACGTCTATAGAAAGTTTATTTTTTTTTTTTTAGTCAGCGCTGTGTACAAAGGATGGCTAGAAACCCAATACTCCCGCCAAATGTTCCCTTTACTGCAAGACTCATTGTAGGACGATTACCTGCTGTTACGACAAGACAATTATAAATTGCTTATTCTGTTGAAAATTTCTATGTTCACATTCAATTTTGGATGTCAAAAGGACCGTACTTTTGTAATGATAATGGTCTTTTTTTTTTTTATTTTAGCAACGGTTGCACATTTTGTTTGTCGTTTCCTTTAATCTTTCTCGCTGTAAGTAAATGAAAAGGCTCAAACCCGGGACCTTGATCGATGCATTGTTTGCCTTTGGATGGACTCATAAATAAATTGAAACACTTTTCAATAAGATGAAGTATTCTTTGAAAAAAAAAAGATTTATTTCTTATACGTATTGATTCTTTTTTTTTTCTCTGTTGTTGTTGATGCTCATATTGAAATCGTCAAAATTTCGTCCCTGACTTTCTCTAAAACAACTTTAAGTTTACCAACAGTTGAATACATGATCAAAAAAAAAAATAAAACAAAATGATATCAAATATGAATTATGCTTTAAATAAATGATGATTATTACTAAAAACTCTTTTATAAAAGAATTTATAACTTATACACCATTAGTTTTGTTTGCGTTATGGTTATGCGAACCTGAGGCCAATAGTGACATCATGTAGGCAAGTTACAATATTGAAAATTCCTATTCGAAGTTGCTTCGACCTTTTAACTACGCACTTCACTTACGATGAATATAAAATAATCCCATATGCTCATGTTCACAATTGTGAACCTTAGTGCGTCCGTAAAACAAATAAAAAGGCGACATCTTTGTTTGTACCAATGACATCTGTTCGAGACGGCGATGTACCAAAGCTTGTTTAAAATGGTCGCGGACATCGCGTGACGTCACGTCCGGCTGTCGACAATCGTGTCCAGCGCAGACTATCGATGTCGATATGATGTATCGACGTCGATCGTGTCTCCTGTCGGCATGTTTGTTCTCACATTTACATTGAGGTGCTGTTTTGCATCTGTAAAATTTAATTTTGTTCCGCGTCCTTTAATTCCTAATATCAAAAGTGATTCACGACGTTTCCACGAATTTGTGCATCTTGAACGAGTCTATTTAATCTTGTTTCAATACACGTGGTATTTGACTGCACTGCTACACAGTTCTGTCATTACGTTTAATATTATCTAAATAGAACTAAGCGACTCGTAACAATGTTACCAAACCGCGGTGTTACGCTGAGTAATTCATCCCTGTCCATCACAAGCCGGTTCCAGTGACGGGTCGCTAGGACCGGTTCCACATCAATGACTGCTACCCCTCTCCCGACCTCTATTTACTTCTCAACTCTTGATAGTTGCCTATATTTTTTTGTACACAATAACTCTCGATTTTGACGTTACCCGTCCGTTTCAACGCCTGGTTTTAAAGATATGTCGTTGTTGCTTTACCAATGGTAACTAATATTCAATAGCTACATAAGCCGCGATTGCAAATAAAACGTAATTAAATTTTACGCGTTAACGAAAGAGAAAACAAACGTATCTAGTAATACACACGTGTGAACGGAATGTACTAAGATCGCAATGTTAGCTAGGCAGTGCGCGAGTATCGGCAAGATTCGCAATATGCCTCAGCGTGCGTTCCGGTCGACGCCACCGCAGTCAGGGTCAAGGCTTCCACTCCTGCACACTGCTGCATGCCTAGTACACGCGGAAAGCACCGACTGACTTGTTCTCGCCGCACCAAGCGGAAATGGGACTAAAAGCGAAACTGATAGGAAAGGTACCCACCCGTGTTTACGACATTTTCCCACGTCTGTTGTATTTATTGTATTGAAGAATTGTCCCTTTCAAATAATACCTTATAAACATCATGTTTACTTGGAGACTATCAATTTTATGAATGTTGTTGTAAAATAAAATCTGTGTATGTTTTATAAACGATAAAAGCTCAGTGTGCTTTATAAACGAAGCAGTTATAAATGTCACCAGAGATTGTAAAAGCTCTTAAATGATCGCTAAATTGGCTGTTAAAGGTCTAACTCCTATTACTTTAACAAGATTACACAAATCTCTCTACCCGTTGACAATTTTTGAATGAAACTACTCAGAGGTAAAAAATAAACGAGCATGTGTCCCGGCGCTGTCGAGACGTCCCGAAATTCCAGGGTTCCATTTTTTGTGTACCTTGACAGATGCATTCTGGGATGCCGCTAACCATATCTTGCATCCTTATCGCGCTTTCGGAAATGAGATCTACGCTTGTATCTACTACGATGAATTTGAGGGTTATTTTAAGGTACATTTCTCCGTCCTTGTCGCTCACCGTGGCGCCATTGCCTCGGAAAGAGGAGAGCTGCAAGTGACTCGCTCCTGTTTGTATAGTGCGCTCCGTCGCTGTAGCAGCATTCTTAAACATGGCTACTTTTTTTGTTTTACAGTATGAATGTAACCAGACTACTAGTCGAGTCAGAAGAAAGAATTAGAACGCATTTAAAATTGTGGCCTGTTGCGAAAGAAGCAGTGTGACGTAACAGTGCGACGGCACCCCCACGTCTGCGAAACTTAGGGACCCTAATGAATGACTTCCTAATTGCCGCGGCAGCACGAATAAGCCCGTAATCCGGAACGAGAACTGATACTCCGTTTAATTGTGGACCTTGAGCCCTTTTGTTTCTAAGTTTGAAATCGATTGTCAAATGTCTCGCGACATGTAGTTCTGGATGCGAGTTGTTAATATAAAGCTATTCAGTCACAAACGGTATAATGTAGTAAAATGAAATAGAGTCTTATTATTTGTGTCGCTAGGTTTATTTTAGAACGGGTCGTCTCGTTATTCGCCCATTGTATCCTGCGCAAGATGGCTGAAGCGTTATAAAGCGACAAGTCGATATGCTCCCGCACTAATGTTGACGACTATCCATCTCGGGCTGTCAGTGTTGGCACCCGGCGCCGCGAATTACACTCAGTCCCATTTCGATTTACTTCTCGTCCAGAGCTGTAATAAGTGACCAGCCCGCAGACGTCTTTCATTACTCCGCTGCCGGTTGTTCTGTATCAGAATCAGAACTATGCGGGAGCAATTTCTGCTTGAGATTAATTTGCTTCGAACTACATTGTTGTTGAGAAAAAAATATGCGTACGTATTTCTCGCAACCAAAGGTTTAATGACAGGATATGATGTTAATGTGTTCGTCTTGGAGTCGGGTGGGCAGATGTGCAAAATGTCGCCATGTCGGTTCTGCTCTAGCACATGTGTTCATTATTGAACATGTTAAATGGTTAAATTATCTACACAGCAAAATATTTTTGAAATTACAGATTTTAAAAAAGTTGGTTGTGATTTCAATCTAAATTCAAATTAAAAAAATTATCTCAAATTAGGAAGATTATCAGAGGGAGACTTTGTACAAAGGTCGTTTGCTTGGGCATCTTTGTCTCATTCGTGTTTCTACCGTGAAGCAGTTATATTTGAATGGCTGTGTTTCGGTTTGAAGGGGGGATATGGCAGTTAATTTACAGGCTACAGAGGAATAACATCTGAGCCCTCAGGAATAACAACGCATGGGGACTATCAAGGCCGAAACAGTATATTCTGTTATGTCCATGGTATTGCTCATGTCTATAAGCGACGGTTACCACTTTCCATAAGGTGGGTCATTTGCTTGCCATTCTAAGTTGCATAAAAAAAAATGGTATTTTTCCTGTAATAGAGTTTAAAATACTTTCACTCACACCTCTTAACATTAGCTTACTATAGCTAAATTATTATGTTATCGAATCGTAAGTAATAACATACGACGTTACGACAAACATCTGCCAACTGCCGCGACGCGGTGGGTTCGACCAACCGTCATTGCACACACACACCTGCCGCGAACCCGCTGGGCCAACCGTCTCAACTCCTGAGGAACTCTGTTAGCCTAATAACTAAGTAAATAAATTACAGAACTGTTACCTTTTTGGCCTTTAACTAATTCAATTCTTTCTATAAAATTCATGTTTTAACAATTTCCGAGGATTTACATTAAAATAATTTATAATATTTAAATGTTTATTTACGTTTAAATGCCACGTCAATTTATATGCCATACTTGAACATGGTTTAAAAGTAAAAATAGGCTTCGACGGCGCGGCAGGTGTACCGTACACATGTGATTGGCATTATACCAATTGCGGAGTGTTCAGAGCCCTTGAATGCCATTCATTTACTGTGTATATTTATAACTTTAATAGTTTCAGATAATGATGGTATTTGTGTGTAACTCCATCTATGATGAACATGGCGTTGACTTTACAGCATTAGCGTCATGATCCTTATCTATCACGTAAATCCGTTACTAAATTTGAACTAAACAAATATAAAATATTCTCTATATTATTTTTTTACAAAAATGCATCTGGTCTAGTTTAGTTATATATTATATTATCTGGGGTAGGATCAGTCGGATACCTGATTTTTTTATGCAACTTAGAATGAAAAACAAGCTGACAGCCTTCCTGATGGAAAGTGGTAACCGTCGTCTATAGACATGAGCAGTACCATGGACAAAACAGAGTATACTGTTTCGCCTATGATACCCCCTTGCATTGCCATTCCTGAGAATTCAGGTGTTATTCCTATGTACCCTGTAAATTTACTATCATATCCCACCCTTAAAACCGAAACATAGCCTTGAAAACAACTGTTTCACTGTAGAAACACGAATGGGACAGAAGCGTCCAAAAAAAAGGACTTTTGTAAACTCTTCCTCTGGTATATACCTATACCTGAATCACTACAATAGATTCCTCCAGCACAATTTAATGATCAGGTAACCAAAGTTTTGTTGATATTATAATAAACACTTGCTTTAAATTTGTAGCAAGTCGATACATTCAAGTAATTGATTTTTGATTTGTACTATTATATGGACATCAACAAAGTATCTTATAGTTGAATCAATTATTTCTTTGCTTACTTTAATTTATTGAAATAATACTGTTCATCTTTGCATTTAGGTGTCTAGACTTTCTAAACTATATTTGTACACAAACGCCTCTGCCGAACGATGACTTTACAGAAAACAGTACGTATAATGTGAGGAATTTAAACATGAGTCTAAAATATTGATCTTGGTTTTATTGGACTTATCGCTTGTATTACAAATACCAATGGTCAAATTTTGTATGCAAATTTCAATACTAAAAATAAATTTTTGGTTGATACCCCAAATTTTAAATTAGACAAAGGAACACACCTGTGAAAACCGCTCCCAATTTGGTGCAGTAATTTTGATGTAATGCCAGAAGAAACATACGGATAGACAAAAATTGTAAAAAATATTGTTTTGGCATCTATTAGTCTTATCAATTTCCCTTATATATATATGTATATCCCCTTTATATATAGAAGATTTTGATTGTGTTTTTGAACTTAAGTTGTTTAGTTCCGTAGCTACTATTATTCGGTTTGGGCTTTTTTTTTTACAACACAGAGGGCAAACGAGCATGCGGCTCACCTGATGATAAGTGACTACCGCTGCCCATGATCACCCACTACACCAACACATGTGCTGACATTAAAATTAACCGTGTATACGACAACAGTGGATCTAAATATTATTTTGCTTAATTTATGGTTTCATGAAACAAGGAAAGAAAATTAATACCAATTTCCTGAGACGGGAGGCATTTTCCTTAAGTGGTTTTATTATTTTGAATTAAGAATTTAAATAATGCTCAGTATATTGTTTTTTCCTCTTTAAAATTTGCTATCTTGGTAATATGGTCGAGACATCTATAGGTAGCGATCACATTTTGGCTTCTTTTTTTTCTAATTTGCATGTTGTTATTGATATATAGCTACTAATCATTATCCTTATAAATAAAAAAATACTTATAACAATTTAGTTATTATGTTCTACATAATTGAACATAAAATGAGATTTATCTTGATCCAGTTACTGATTATATTCTTGGCTTGAGTTTTCTTCTATTAATTATTAAATTAGAATTTAATGAAGAAATAAAAATAGTAAGTGCTACGCTTTTTGGGATCTAGGGACGAACAGTGTCCCTAATCGTGTGAGCCCTGAAAGCAAATGGGATACATCGCATTCGGGTATACGTGTTTTGAGTTGGTTTTGCTTGGGTTTCCAGTTGATTAATTTTTTGGTACGTATTATAATCATATTTGATCAGCTGGTTGTAGTATTTACGCTAATGTCGTTCCAATATGGTATACAGTTTAGATTATTTATTTTCACTGTGATAAGCTTGCAGATTGTATATTTTATGCTTGTTTTTAATTAGTTTAGTTTGCTTTAGTAATTATTAATTATATTTAGATACTCTTTGTTATAAGGAACCAGGCAATTTGATGCCGACTTCTTCTATGTTTGGATCTGAGGCACACCCAGATCTGAGCCATTTTATAGAACTTCGTTTCTTAAATTGAAGTAATAAATGTTGCTCAATAAAATAAATGATAAATAAATGTTTAATCATAAATTTGCTATTGGGCCAAGATGGTTATATTTTCCTTATGTAAAATAAAAAAAAAAAACTGTCTCATTACCGCCTCTTCTTTGGCGTACGAAATAATGCAAGTCTCACCGCGATTAGCCATAACTAGTCCACGGGCCTTGTTTTACAATGAAATTTTATTAAAAAGTAGACAATGCACACGTCGTGGCGGGCAACTAACGACCGGCAAGTGACCGGCGACCCGGCGACACAGCAACAGCTGCGGTTTCCGTTACACGCACCTGAGACCGGCAACGGTCGAAACTAACTTAAATAATCATTAAGCATGATGATAGCATTACAATTATACAATTTTCATTACTAACTAAGCGGAATACTTTGTTACTCATGCATTATTAGAAATAGCTACAGGTATGGATGCTTTATTGATTTACAAAACTTTGTATTATCACATTTCAATTCGTTGGGTTGTCATTTTGCGCTGTCACGAGAAATTGGCATTATTGGAAGTTGTCATGTCGAGAGGTTGGTACTACGAGAAGCTTTTATATTGAGTAGCGAACGTTTTGTCTCTGGTTTTGTAAGAGGTTGCCATTTTGCGAGGTGAAATTATAAAAACCCAAATATTGAACGTCATAATAACAATCTGTAAGTACGTACTGGACTAACTCCCCGTAAAAACTGCAACCAAATCCTTTGAAGTTATGATCTGTAACTACTCGTAAAAACATTGCTGCGTATGCGCATGACAATTGCAGCTTTTCCTCGTGCCTAGTACAAATCTAACTCATGTGAATGTACGCGGGCCATATATCAATCAATCGTGTGATTCATTTTATGTGTTACCGGTGGCGGACGTGGGGTTATCGCGTCTTACTCGTATCACAATAAGCGGAAATTTACTATGTACTGGCACATGTAGGTATCTAAAAGACAGATCAAAGCCAGTGGACCTTCACAAAAGGGCCACAGCGATTACAAGGACGACCATGCCATTCATCTTCACGCCGACAATTTCGACACTACGCACTTAAAACTTTTGTATACAACAATAAAATATTATCTATCGGCCGGCAACGACATGTATTGTCGAATTCTTTAACACTTGTAACAAAAGGACCAACGCTTTGCCCAAACAATCGTACATAACTGTACCAAAATTATCACTGAAAAAAAAGTGGTTTCTTTGCCATCCTCACCGGCCTGTTATTAACTCTGGGTTCCTAAAATTCCCGTGAAAGGGTCTACGTTACCTGCTCGGCCGCGTGGTACCTGCGCTAATCAGCCTCATGCTATTGACGATAAATTAAATACACCTTTAAACGTTTCGGCCGAGATTTATGGGCATCTGCGAGTTCATTATTCCTGCATTTGCGTTTGTTCTTCTTTTTCTTGTTGTCTCGGGTTAGTGGACTTGCAAATGAGTAGCAGAAGGTTTTGTGTTTACTGTGCAAGATCCAGTTTCTCGACAACTGAACTAATTTCTTTATCCGTCGTCTCAGGTATTTTATTTTTAAATGGCGATCTATATAGGAGGTCGTTGTACAAGATTTTTTTCTTCTTTAGTAATAAATTTTTTATGTCGAGTTAAAAATCGGACAAACACTAGGCGCGCATACGCACTAAAGAGCTCTAGTTTTGAAAGGCTACCGTCTGCTTAGTGGGTGACGACTGCGCATGTAAGCCGATATTTCCCTCGTGAAAATATGTTCAATGGCTGGTGTCGTATTGCCCTTCACCGCGCTCTGCGTGTAGAGCCTTTAGATTTTCGTCTCGCATGCTGGTACATTATTTCGCGTCATTAATTATTGTGTACAGCTTTTTTGTGCGGAGAGGCTCGCATAAGCCACCTGTCGGTATCGGCTGCTGTAATTAAAGATTGCGCGTAGGCTTGCTTGATAAAAGAAGTCTCCGGTCTCTCCGGTAAAAATACGAGTTCACCTTCGTGAGACGAGCGTTTTAAGAATTACGATATTTATAGACGAATTGAATTTATAAAGAGGACGCGATGTAACTGTGGTTACTGAAGGCGAGCGCTCAGAACTTGGAGCTTATAGTTTGCGTTGTACATAAGCGGGAGGCGGACTTAAGTTGGACCGCTCGGTTCCGCTGAGCGGAGGCGGCCGCAGCTGGCGGAAAGGCGCCATCTGTCGAGCGGCGCCCCGGAAGCGCGATTCGTTTTGTTTTCAAATTTCGAATCGAATTCGATTCTTGGTACAATACAATATGCAAGGGAATCAACGGTCGATACTTCTGCCATTTGCGGTTCACCGTCACGTCACGTGCTCCACTCAGGGATCGGAAATAATTATGTTATTACCTAACTAGCAACCCGTCCCGACTTTGCACGAGTAACTACATATCTACCCATTAGATGTGTAGCCAATATTACTAATAATGTTGCTTTATATAGATAAAACATTTTTAAAATCGGTTAAGTATTTTTTAAATTTATTCATTATAAAAAAAAAAAAAAAACAAATATTTCCTCTTTATTATATTTATATTCTACTAAGGTAAAAGAATCTACTTTTATATAATTTTACTATGCACAAGTAATTTGTTATAATTTACACATATTTATAAAGACTTTTGTAAATTTTGAAAATTTTAAATAAACTGATATACTTATTATTTTGCGAATGGGTTTTGTTACGTGAATAATATTACACGTGAGTATGCCTAAAGGGAGTTATGAATGATATCAAATTTATTGGGTCAGATGTTGTAGGTGTTCCAAATCTTTTTTTACAATTACATTTCCGTTTACGTACATATCATAAACGTGGTTGCTAATGGACTGTATTAATGATGATGCGGTTTAACTTTTTTAAATAAATTTTTAATCGATTTCAAAAAAAGAGGTTTTCAATTCGTATTGTAAACCAATTTGGATTCGGTCTCATACTCATAGAAATTTTATCAAAATCGATTTAATAATTTAGTTTTTAAATTAAAATAATTAGTTTTGCCACAGTTGAAGTAGTTTTTTTTTTTTTGGGACACAATCATAAATATTATACAGCTAAAGCTGTTTTTTTTTTTAAGTTACCCCCAAATATTGATACTATGATCCTATTGAAAACTATAATCAATGAATCTCGAAGTTATATGGCCATACATTGATAGTGTAATATCCCCCTAATATAATCTACGCTTGTTAGAGAATTGGTCATACATTATTCAATAAAATTATTAAACCTATGGTACCAGCTATTAATAATTTTACGTCGTTGGAACTGACCGGTGGAAATTAATTTTGAATGGTTATAGAAAAAAGATATATTAATGACTTATGCCTGATATAAATAAATTAATATATATATACATACATATATAGCTTATAATTTTGGATAATTAATATAACTTTTTTTAAAAAGTATCTTTAAATCAATAAAAAAAAATGAGTATCTGTATATATACACCGACTGTTTCGATAATTTTGAACCGGTTTTTATGATTCCTTTTATATCAATATAAACAAAATTAAAATTAAAATCTAAGTTTAATACTAAAAGATATATCATAGTTTATTTCGTTTTTCCCATAACTTGAAAAATATCAATATGATAATTAATGATCCTTTCCTCTCAGGGTTTACCGAAAAAAAAAACTTATAGAATTAAGCTCGCCTTCTGTACATCTTTATTTGAAAAAATATAACAATGTAGTTTTTGTGTACAATAAAATATAAATAAATTATGTGGTCTTAAAATTATTTTAGTAGATTAGTAGTTAATTAATTAGGTACTAATTTTAATTAATTTAAAGTATAAATTAATATAAAATGTAGGTCTTATTCATTGAATTTAAAATTCATGGAATTATAAATTTTGCCTGTGGTCTGTTCTAAATTCGAATTTCTTAGATTTTAACTATTTACGTTATGAATATTCACAGCGGCAGAGTATTTACACGTATATTTAAGTTATTTTAAATATTTGAACGCTACGTGCTTCGTCAGTCGTCATAGTACTTAGTTTACATCTGCCGTCGCACCTGCCGCCCTGAACCCACTAACTTTTTTGCCATCTTACCATACTCAGAACACAACACATGGATATGGAGGGACGATGCGACCGTCTGATAACTCATATTGTCCTGGTACATTTTAATATTTCTTTTCACTTCACACACACTAATTTTATTTATTAGATTCCGTAATGAAATATAAGTTCTAGTAATTCTTCTGAGTATGTATCATTCTAATTCTATACCAATTTTTTTAAAACATATTGCACCATATAGGGAACATATTAAAATGTTATGAATTTCCAAATTAACATGGTTGCTTAAATTATAGATACCTACTATATATAAAGTACTTAATTTATTATATAATATAATTATTATATATTAATCTTTTACTACATGTATACTATACATAAATATGTATTTAAAAAAAAAATTGTTAACTACTATTATTTCTAGAAAAATTGAATAACATTAAAAATAAGTTTATGTCGGCATTGATTCACATGATGTCGGCATGACGACAAGACGCCTGCCTTTATTTGCCACGATTGAACAAAAACCCATGCACCATCTTCTGCGGGCACGCACCACGACAACCTATAATTTCGACATGTGAACATAATTGTAAAAATGTTTCCTCTGATTGCTCGATTTAATGCATTCCATTCCTTTAGCGACACGTGCTGAACAAAGCAGCGAGATCGAAGCACGTTTGTCAAAGTGGCAGCGCAGTTGATGGTGATCGTTTACAATAACTATAAGAACGCCATGAGATTAGACATAATTAATCTACAAACATTTGGGGTCGAATTCTCTGAGACAATGAGAAATAAACAATATGTATTTTAACGCCACTTTTTATTCTATTATTTAATTTCACTTTTAGTTGTAAGCAATCGAACTGCAAGATTCCTTGATGCGCTCATGTAGTCTCTTTCGAAACTAACTCAAAAAAAAAAAAAACGAAATTGTGTTAAAATTATCATCCACTATTACATCAGGAGTACTAGGACATCATATCAACTGTTTATTGTCCACAGCTAAACATAGGCCTCCCCCAGTTAGAAGGTTTTGAAAGTAATTGCCACGCTTGGCAGGCGGGTTAGCAACTGAAATAAGCTTTGGTGACGTTTTAAAAGATACGCTGCTGCTCATCCCTCGACCATTAATATGTCGCTTAGTCGCCACTTATGGCACGAAAAAGAAAAAGGTGGCCCATTCTATACTAGGACTACAAGGTATTTCTCTCGTTTAATCTAATTTCGCCTTCAGACATGAGCTACTGAATAAAAAGATCTCTCGCTGCGCTTATAATGTAAAATATTACAATCTGAAATTGCCAAACTTGATGGCAACAAGTTAATCGATGGCATGTCGCATTTTTATACCGAATCGAGTGTGCGTTCGTTCGTATAATAATGGCCGTTTTAAATAAACTATAAAACGATTATATCACCGAGCGTGAATCCGAACGGCGACGCCGGTAGAAAAGCGAGAGCCGTGGGGCGGCATTCCGCAGTAATAATCCTTAGAATCGGCCGCCCGACGCCCGACACACCGGCCGAACACATCCTTTCCTTTCCTGATACTTTGGCGACAATCAATTTCGTTTTATGAATCCCTGGTACCTACTGGCCGTAATTTATTTAAAACTAACACGTGGATTTTAGAAATAGGAAAACACTAGAAAGCGTGTTAAGCTAATTTTGATGTTAGATCTTTAGGAATACTTCTGTGTAGGAGTAAACCGCATCCAATTAACATATCTGTAAACAAATTTTCAGACAATATTTCTAAAAAGTATTGTTTTAGTATTATCCTATCAAGTCTCATGTTATTTTTTCTTAAATATCTCCCATGTACAGATATGCATACATAAGATTTTTCGTAATACATAGCTACAACATACATACATACATACATACATATGGTCTAAAATTGTTTGGACAGGGAATTCAGTTCCTGCTTATAAGCAGTACTGTTCACGAGTATGATGGGTTCCAGGTATTTTAGTATTTAATCTATCTCTGGTCACATCTTTCACATAGTCTGTCTAAAGACATTGTCAAATGCGCTCTTTGGAACCCAATTTAGGTCTATTGGAAACCAAAATATGCAGGTATATATTTAAATCTATATCCGTGGGATTTTTTTTTAGAGATTTCATCATGCCCTAGTAGGCATCTAGTATCGCCTCCGCGTCTGTATCTGCTGTAGTGTATACGTACTAAATTGCCAACCTTCCCGCTGCTTGCCGTATTGAACAACGATTTTATTATAATTGGCAACGCGGCCAACGCTTCTTGGAAATTGGCTTTTTTTCTCCCTTTTATTTTCAACATTAACCGATCTTGTTTTTGCGCCGGAATCGCTCGAATGGACCTTTGTTCTCGGCTATATTGTTTTTAATGGCGGCTGATTGCGAATGAAACTACGAAAGTTGAGTGAAAGTTCTCAATGTTAGGCAGGTGTCTATTGTAAATAATAGTGTCCAATTACAATTTTATCTGCGTATATCCTGACAGATAAAGTACAGACGAATCTATTGATAGAATCGTTATCGCTAGCGAGTCCGTGAGATAGAATGAGACGGTGACATGCGCTGTCTTGTTCTTTCTCAATTGAGCGATGAGCGAAGCGATTCTGTCGAGAGATTCGTTTGTCTAAGAATAAAATAGAAAAATTCAATTTTTTAGAATTGTTTACAATGCTTTTTTTTTTATACATGTCGTCAAATGGAAAGTTATAATGGTAGTCCATGGACATAACAGAGTATACTGTTTCGCCCATGATACACCCCAAATGTTATCTGCTGAGATGAAACCAACACGGTTGAAACACGAATGGGACAGAAACAATCGACTTTTGAGTCTCCCTCTGGTATGTTATCTTAATCCGCAAGAAACTTAACATAAGAGTACTTATAAGAAACCTTTAGAAGATAACTCGAATTAGACTACAGAAACAAATAGGATTGCGGTTGACTTTTAATTAAAGAATCATAACAATTGTACAGTTTATTATTATATAAATTTACCGACAAAGAGAGATATACTATTTATGTCTTGAATCCGGTTCTACGATGGAGTAAAACCAAGCTTTTAAATGTTGTACAACAAAGCCTTATCATCTTTAATATTGTATTGTAACATGTTCATTGGACATTTTAAAAAGATTTCATAATATACAATGGCTGACTTATTCCATAAACGGGTCTTCTTTGACAAGCTTAGTATATTTTCACAAGTGCAATATATATATATATATATATATATATATATATATATATATATATATATATATATATATAACTTAGAATACAAATAAGTGATGGCCCACCTGATGGAAAGTAGTAACTGTCGCCTATAGACATGAGCAGTACCGTGAACAGATTATACTGTTTCGTCCATGGTACTGCTCATGTTTATTCCTGAGGCTCACGTGTTATTCCTCTGTCCCTGTAAATTCACGCCATATCCCAGCTTCAAACCGAAACACAGCCATTCTAAGACAACTGCTATAATATATATATATATATATATATATATATATATATATATATATATATATATATATATATTATTGGTCTTAGATTATTGATTTCTATTATTTTTATGGGAAATTTGAAACTTGCAATAAATATATCTATACTTATAGAAAAGGTACCAGGAACACAGCGATTGACAGGTGTCCGCCGTTTTATTTCCAATTGGAGTGTTGACACAGAAACACACTCCCCATAATTAGGGGTAAGAGTGCTAGGTGCGAGTGTGGGAGCCACTGAACCAGGGGGACGTCCAACTGACGCGCCGCGGCCGGGCGGCCGCGAGCCAACCCGACCGTGAACGGTGACCGTTCGAACAGAAAATTCTATGCATCACCGATAAGTAAAAACTTAATACAAGTGAATATCATATTGGATAATCACTCATTAATATTCTGTTATAAAAATAATTTTAAAAATATAAAACGTAATTATGTTTGTATTTGAAAAATAAAAGTAAAGATAAGTTTAATATATATTAAAAAATGTTTAATTATATGTGCACTTATGTGTATATTATTTTATTTGTGTATTGGTGTTATTATAATTGTCACATATTTTTCACCACATCTGCCCTTCATACGCTTTCTGTTTTTAGCACCAATGGTTAGATGAGAAATGCCATATGGCATTAAGCTCGCCATTTGTATAAAATTTTATTGTGCAATAAAGAATAAATAAATAAATAAACAAAAATATATATACCAAAAATAATTAAACTTAAAAATTTTTGTTTATAGTTGTTTATTTTACTCTGGCTGTTTTGCTCAGTTTATGGGAAGACCTATGTTTATAAATGAACAGATTACAGCTGGTATAATGATAATGATCGTTATGATTTTAATTTGCCAACGAATTATAATCAATATAAGATAGATAGATCATTCTTATTTCAAAAAGTATCCTATATGTTAAATTCAGGATATGGCCTATTCGTATAAAGAGTTTCATTAAAAATTGTTCAGCCATTTATACTTAATTTGCAAATATCTTTATAATATCTTAAGAATTATTAACATTTAAAAATAAGCTAAAAAAATTATACACACTTGAGCTTGTTTATATTATATATACTCTGTGAACATTAATAGACATTTTTTTTTATTATATTTTTTTGTATATTTAATTGTTTTGACAATATAAATTGTCTTATTACTCATACCCATAAATAAAAGTATATATTTAATTAAAGTGACCGATGCGTTCATAAATCATGAATTTAATTATTGTACAAAATAAGGTTTTGCCACCGCATATTTTTATCAGAAGTTCACGACACAAAGGCAATAAATAACAATTCGATATTTCAAGTATGTCCGAACAGTCATTAGAATGCCGACGACATTTTTGAGAAATCTCAAGTTAGTTTTTTTATATTCCACCGAGGATCTCACTGCCAATGACATATCGAAAGCTGCGTCCAGCTTACGATGATCTCTTTGTTTCTAGGAGTCCACCATAAAATCACTCCGAATCCCGAATTTCGAAATTCGAATTTTCCGACTCAATAAAAAAAAATTAATACATGTAATTTAAATCTAAATTTTTTTAGTTAATTTCCGAACCGATACGACATCATAACCTTTAAGAAAAGAGCATATTATTTTTTAAAAGGCCGATAGCACACTTGCACACGTGGCGTTGCGGGGTGATCTTGGATGGTGGTAGTCATTTACCATTAGGTGGGCCACAGGCTCGTTTGCGCCCTGTGTTGTAAAAAAATTTATGTATTTCCCATTTAATTATTAAAAAAAAACATTAATTAGTTGGCTGTGACCACTTCTAAGTTTGCTGGATCGAAACGTTTAGAATAGATTGACAAAATTAAAAGGTAGTTTGTTCTTTTTTTTTTTTTTAATGGATAATGAATGGAGTGATGGCCCCGCCTGCGCTAACGGTATACGCTGGCGGGGCACCAGTGAGGGGTGATAGGTGAATATTGAAAAAAGCAGGTCAGTCAGCCCATCGTGATGAATACATCTGGAACTCAGCACGATGGTTTCCAGGGGGAACCGCGTGAAGGTCGACCTGACAGGGTATATCGCTAGCGATTAGACTGGTAGCCCGCATTACTAACGATCCCTTCCCCCTGGTAGTTTGTCCTTAACGTCTCAAATTTGCATTGGTTCATCGAACAATTGAGAAGTAACATACTTTCAGATTTACAATAATAAATGAAATATGGGTTAAAATAATCGACTACAATGTCCACACTTTTTTTTAAATGTCAGGATATTAATTTCCGGAACGGTAACCCTAGTAAGTATAATGTGTCATTGCAAAAGTCACTATTCTTTGGTGGTCTGCAGCGTGGACCGTTCCGTTTGATGTGGCCGCCCCATCGAACGATTTATACCACATAAACATCGTCCTCGAACACAACGATTCACAATTCATTTAGATGTTTATCGCTTTTAAGAAGAACAACTAATAACGTCATAGCGTCTGGAATTGGTCCGACTTACATTTTGATTTACTGCCACGTTTTATTTACCTATACCTATGTATATATATACAGGGTGATAGAATTATCATTGGCATCTTTTTTATACCTCGGGAAATTCTCAAGATTGGTAACACATGAGAGGCATTATGGGCGACACAGTATAATTATGTCCTGGCCAGTCATCACTTTTTATCAGATGGGTCGTCAGCTTGTTTGCCATTCGAAGTTACATAAAAAAATATATTAATACATATAATATATATATGAAGTTTTGGATCAAATATTTAACTTGAATAGTTGAAACAATTTATAATACAAATCTATTGACAACTCTAATAGGATTTTACATACACTTCAAGTTATCGTATAATTATGTTAAAATAAGTGCTGTAAATAACTTTAATAGGCATGTGCATTAATATTGTATTGTTTTTAATGTTTGTTACATATATTATAAAGCAATATGCTATTTGTGTTCCTATAAATAAATAAATAAGTTACAAAATACACTTTCAAATTGAATTTTACCACGAAAAACCTTTGTTAATTTGAATCTCATTAAACTGGGCGACACAATATACAAACCCCAAATTATCTAGTTCATTAATTCGTCCGACGAAAAATCGTGACCGGCCCGAGTTTTTTCTTTACAAATTTTGAACGAGTGCGCACTCGGCCCGGCGCGGCGCGGCGGCCCCACGCCATACATCAAAACGATTAGCCGCCGGTTGACAGATATTTTGATAGTTCGCAGATTATCTTAATTTATACATGGATGACTTACCGCGGGTATTGGTGGCCTGTTTTTTTAGCAAAGTTACTTGTAAGTGACTTTGTCTCGGTCGCGTTCACGACGCGGCGGTCCCACTGCCGCGCCGCCACCCCAGCATAGCACCGCACCTGGCGAACGGACCCGGAAACTAAAATGTCAATAAAATAATATATTTTAATATATGACCGATTGAAGAGCGACAAATTATTTGAAGAACTAAACTTTTTTTTTTTCATTTATTGTGACTTTGGCGAAAGCCATCAGCCAAAAAGTAACAATTACAAGGTAACAGAGAACTAAACATCCCCGATGTGTTCCAAATTCAAATTCAACATGTGTAAGTTAATTATTTGAAGAACTAGTCGTTCCCGATGTATTCCGAATTCAAATTCAAACTCGAATTAAGACTGTCAATTATTTGAGGAACTAATCGTTCCCGGGATGTTCCAAATTCAAACTCAAAGTCGACGTGTGACGGTCACGTGGCACATTCGAAATTCGAATATGTAATTGTTTACGCTCCGATTGGGTGCATATTTGTAGCGCCCTCCGCCATGGGTTGCCAACCTGAAGCGGTCAATTCCCAGTGCGTTGCACTCTGTTACAAAATAACTTAATGTCTTCGTCATTCGATACTACTTTTTGTAGTGTTTTGCCACAATTAAATGTGCATTTTTGGGTCGACCCCAAACATTAGCATAAGTAGTTAATTAATTTTAAATGGAACCTGTTTTATTGATTTGTTTTATTTTATTAATCGCCCTTAATAGCAGCAACTAATTTGCATTGTGTACAAAAATGTTTTGCAATAATTGCTTAATAAAATAATAAAAAAATAATGCATGTGTTTCAAATTTAAATAACATAATTCGTTGATAATGAAATTCCTCAACATAAAATATTATGTTCAAGTCTGGACTTATTAGAATTTTCAAATCTTATTAGACGCTCTAATTTGCATACTTACTTAATGTTATAAATGAGAAAGTGAGTTTGCATTTATATTTGTTTGTTTGTTACCTAATGATGCCTTAATAGCTCAACCAATTGTCATGAAATATGGTATATACGATGAAAGATCATAGGCTTCTTTTTATTCTATCGTGGTTAATCATTGTAACAAAGTAACGGGTAAATACAAAAATTTTTAAGTAAATAATCATCAACTTTTATATTAAATAGTGTTTTATATAAAACTAGTTTTTACCCGCGACTTGGTCCGTGTTACCGGGGTATGTCAATTGAATAGTAGTCTATATCCTTCTCCACTAGAGGAAGACTTTGTACAAAAGTCGTTTGCTTGGGCACCTCTGTCCCATTCATGTTTCTACGGTGAAGCAGTTATGTTTGTATGGCTGTTTCGGTTTTTTTTAATGAGTGATAATGGAGTGGTAATCCCGCCTGTGCTATCGGTATACACTAGCGAGGTACCAGTGAGGGATGAAACAGGTCAGTTAGCCCATCATGACGAATTTAACAAGAATTAGCTACGATGGTTTCCAGGAGGAACCGCGTGGAGGTCGACCTGATAAGGTATATTGCTAGCAATAGGGCTATCAAACCCTATTACTAATAATCCCTTTCCCCCCAACTGTGTTTCGGTTTAAAGGATGGCATATGGCAATGAATTTACAGGATACAAAAGAATAACACTGAGTCCTCAGGAATGGTAACGCATAGGGGTATCATGAGCGAAACAGTATACTCTGTTATGTCCATGATACTGCTCATGACTGTAGGCGACGGTTACCACTGTCCATCAGGTGGGTCGTCGGTTTGTTTGTCATTCTAAGTTGCAGAAAAAAATGTGTATACTAAATATCATGATAATTAGTCGAGCTGACTCTATTTATAATATTGGCATAGGATTATTTCCCTTTAAACTTTAGCAGAGTGAAGTGACTAACTACAGGAGTGGACGTAGATGTAATACATATAGATCGACTAACAGGCCTTATTATGCCGTCTACGTTTCGAGTGGGGTGACTTTAGCGACCTAAAAATGACTTATCGCTAACAAAAATAATGCCGCCCATTCACGATCAAATCACGTAACCTTGAACTAGTTAAACGGCGGGAACTTCTCGTTCGAGACATGGCAACACTGAGCGACCGACGTATAAAAAGTTGCCCGTTCCGCGGGACCGTTCAGATCAGACGTTTAGGCCAGACGTATTATTAACTTATTATTATAATATGCCAGTGTCTTGTCCCACGGTGTTGCCTGTACGTTTTATAATTTTAATAATAACTTAGGAAAAATATTAAAATGTAATTATATATCATAACAATAAATCAAACATCTTTTATGTTTGATTTTTTGTTTGATTTTAAAAATTATTTCACCCATAGAAAGTTACTTTATAAATGAGTAACATGGGCTATATTTTAATTACAAGGAAGCGTGCGAAGCCAGGGCGGGTCGCTAGTATTTTATAAAAGAAAACGAAAAACGTTTTAAATATAGAAGTATTACTACAAATATAGCCTGTATACTATTATATAAAATATAAATGGAAAAACTCGGTTTTGTATGAAATGACACAGTCATGGGCGACACAGTATACTCCGTTATGTCCACGGTTAATAATTTAATAAAGATCGTGTCCCACATAAAAATCGACTTCAGTTATGGGCAACACCATTATTTTGATTTTAAAACTAAACTACTAAACCGATTTTGATACAATTTCAGATAATAAAAGAACTTTTCAAATCTGTTTACAACTGATGGAGTTATGAAGTAACAAACATAAAAGAAAATATGTCCAGCAGAGTTAAGAACTTCCCGTCTTTTTGAAGACGATTAAAAAAATCTTGTTTCGAGTCTCGAGAGAGAATCAGTTGGCCTACCATGAAATGTTTTCCGAAATTTCGGATCCGAAGGAAACAAAAATTTGATGTTAAAATTACTTGATACGTACCGTTTAAAAATATTAAAAATGCTAAAATATCGTCCCTTTTTACTTTTATGGTAGGATTTATGACAAATGAAATGTTAGGCTACATTTATACCAAAAACGATTTTGGTATTTTATAGTAGATCGAACAAAAACACGAAATTGTACTCAATTGACGAATTCTAATTATAGTAAATTTGAATATATACCATATTGTTTATGTTAAGAGACGACTAAGACTATTATCATTTCATTTATATTTTATATAGTGTATGAAATTATTGTATCCTATAACATTCAAATACATATCAATTCACTAATCGACCTATGTAAACAGAATAACTATAGTATTACTATAGTAACTATCAGTATAAAAATGATAACAAAGATTTGTAAAATTTGCATTCATGTTGAGTTTAACACATTAGTGCACACTTGGAGAAAGTATCGAGTTTGCTCACCCCAGTCCTGCGTTCACGGCCGTTCGCTCGCTGAAAAATCGACCAACAAAGTGATAGAGCGACAACCACCTACGACAATATTCGCATACAACTAGCCGTACAAACGGACGCAGCGATTACACGATTATGTTACTAATAAAAACAGTTGCTCGCAGCATTTTTGGATATTGCGTCAGCGCGGCACTGCACCGATGCATGTTAGGGGTCACACGCGAACCGTTTGATGTAGGTTCGTTAATGACCACAAATCATAATCATCGAGCTTTTCAACCACAAAAAAATGCGATATTAATCTTAATTTTATCTTACCGTAAACAATATCGGTTTTTATCTATATACGAACTATGGGAAACAGCCGGATGATATACAGCGATATAATAATAAACCCGTCCCTTTTTTTACTTCGCACCAATTTGCCGATCAATAAATAAATAACCAAATAAGCTCTCGATTGGGATAACATGATCCGTTGGAGGTATCATATTAACTCACTTTACCGTGAATGAATAATTAAGCAGTTATTTGTACAGCGTAACGACCGGCTTGCTGATTGACTCTCTTATAAGATAATAATTACGTATCATAAACAAAGAGCCTCAAGATTTTGGAGCGTGGAAAAAAACTGCCAAAAGCTAATCTGTTCACAGCAATTAACCTATCAGACATTATTTAGATATGAAGGTCGTTAGTAATATGTAGGTGCAAATACATTTCCTACCCAACCGACCACCTCACATGTAGGTAAAGCGGGCAATTACCGAGAACGATCTGTACGTATCGCGTGATTAAATACGTTACTATAACCGTTGACCGTTTATTTCGAATATCGAATAAAAGAATCGAACGCTCCATTATTATTAAAATTGCCACCGAACAAAGAAGTTTGGAAAGCTTTTTGTGTTTTGACATCTTTTGATATTTTTACATCGGGTGCTGCAATTTGGACGAAGTGAGATTATGGCGATATTACTGACACGGTTGGGTTACACAAAAGAAGTTATATGTTTAATAAACGTTCCGTGACGCCTTAATCTTTTATTGAAAGGTTCGCAATGAGGTCGGTGTGTCTCTTTGCTATTTACCGCTGGTTACTCGCTCACCGAGTACTAGGAAAACAAAAGCAAGTGGATGCATCTCAGCGAACGGCCAGTGGCCAACGCATAGACAAACCAGTTCTGCACTGTGTGTCTCCCACACATAGAAGGTTTCCCTGTGGTAACGACCCGTCTGATAGATCGCTTCATTCGATACCTTTGATGACTACTTTGGTGATCATGATGCCCTAGTCGAATACCACATAATTCTGTTTCATGTTACACTCCTAATACATAGGATAAACTGCTATTGTACCTGAAATAGACTTTACCATAATAATTATAGCTTAGAAATGTGCATATCTAAAAATAAAAATAAAAAATAAAATAAAGACAATAAAATATTGTTTCAAAATTTATCAAATAGTAATAATGTAGAATCTATTTTGTTATCTGTGTTTGTTAACAAAAGAACTAGTGTTGTAGGGCCAATAAGCTTATAAACAGACATAAATGCACATGCAATATATTTGCACATTACGTGCATCCGGCGCGAGCTTTCGTCCGCCTCCGCTGCTCATGCGCCATTGTCCGCCGGATGTGTTGCGGTCACACGCAATTTCTCAACTTCTACTGCGCACTCCCATTCCGTTTAAGTCGTCCTGGCAAGTATGAATTCTTAAAGAAGACGAATTAAGTAAAAAACAATTGTTCTCATTACATACCAGTGACAAAATATTAGTTTTCCGTATCAACCTCCTTAGACAAGGGCCAAACGAATCGGATAACGCTCGCATGCGGAAGAACAAGACACTAAATACTCTTTTCTATCTCACGGACTCGACAGCGAAAACGATGGATCTAGTAGGGCTGAATATATTAATATTCGTTAACATGAGTAAATTGATTATTAGGTACATATGTATACTAATAACATTAATGTATCTGTAAATGATAAAAATATTATCTAACATTGGAGTCAAAGTAATTATTATTTGACCCCAAATTCTGGTAACGGCTCGTATAAGAATAAAGTAATTTATTGTATAAGAATAAATCCTAATAGAAAGTTACATTCTATTAGCGGTGTTGTTAATGGTGTAGTGCAAAATGTATGGGATTGAGATAATTTCACGCTCCAACACCGGGAGACTGTTGGAAAGCTTATGTTAGTTAGACTAATATATTTAGCTTTTCCATTAGCGATGATAACGTTGGGGCAAACTCGGACTAAACTAAAAGTAGACAGTAGTAGTATAAAATTTTGAATCAGACAGTTTTTGACTAAAGAATATAAAGGCAAATTGGATAAGTATTCGCCTAGTTCAGTTTAAAATTTCTTTGTTTCCAGCTCTGATTTTACACGACTCGCAATCGATATTCGTAACAGAATTTGAACCCTGAATTCCTGGAATGTCTGCGAAAGTGAGATTCCACAACGATTTACAAATTGTACCATCGAAACTTTTATTAAAATAAATCTTTACATTAATATTAATTGATTAGACTTAAAAGTAGAATAGAATGGAAAATATTTATAATCAGAAAATAATATAGTAATAACAGAAAATGCAGTATAATAAAGCAATAAAAAGTGTGTCATATGAACAAAAGAAACTGGCTCAGCTGATGCTGTGAGTATCCCAGTACAGTGTGAACGGCTGCACGGTGCTTGTTTTCAACCAGTTCTTCACTTAACAAATAACAACGAAAAATACAAACGGATACATAGTTAATTAAATACATAATTGTGAAATCATTGGACACATATAACTGAAGTACTAGATTTTAATATGAATATCACAAATAACGATGGTACGGGTGGTCGGGCGATTAAATTAGCAACAACGTCTCTTCCATCACAATGCATCGATTAGCTTCACATTGATGTCTTAATATTTTAATACAAAAAGAGATTTCGGTGTCCGGTTTCTTATAAGACGGTGTTTTGGTGCCTACTATTTGTTTTTACCCCGACCTACCTCGATGTTCGCCTACGTAGGCCGCGACCTTCTATCGCGTCTATGCATTTATAAATAGCTTTATCATATATGCATGGGCGTTTAACATCAATCAAGGCATAAGACTGTCAGCGAAGCAATACCTCCGCTATTGTTGGGAATATTTATTCTAACGTCTTAACTATAAACATGTTTGTAGATTTTTTAATTGGCAGCAATAAAACGGAGCCGATGAACTAAATAAACGATTGTTGCGTAACGAGTTATACATAGATAACGCGAGGAATTATTTACAACACGGTAATGTCCGCATGACGTTAATCAAAAGTTTCTTTCATTTCACTAGTGTCGTTGACTTATTGCTTTCTTGGACGAATCAATATGTCGCTCGATAACAATGTTATTGTAACTTTAACCTCATCGAATACCACGATCGCAATAAATTAATTATGCCTATATCCCGATGATATACGATATCGTGCTCATACGAGTGAGTTCTCGTTCTAAATTCAATGTTCTTTTATTTCATCTGTCTAAAAGCATTGTGTGGCTAACAGTAACCTCAGGAGCGAGTCGCAGAATAAAAGTAAAACGCAGAAACTGGACGCTCGACCCTAACGCCCTTCGTTCGTTTTTTAAGCCTCACTAGATTTTGTAACGGTAAAACGGGCGTCACATTAGGCACCAAACGCCGGGCCTCGTGGACCTTGGCTCGTTGCCGTCTCTCGACATCTAATAATCTCTGGTGCAGCTTATAATTTATGAAGCAGCTCATGCGACCGCTTTTTACCTTACTTGCCGTCGTCGCTGTCTGGGAATCCGCAACAAAGAACAAGCGAAATTCCGTTTTGCATTCCGCGTCGCATCGCGTCTGACGGACCACTTCCAACTTTGTTTTCAAATTGGCGACCGGATCGATTCGATGCGGCGCATTACAACGCGTATCACGTGAGCATCTTTGAGAAAATCTATTAAGATAACGTAGTCGTATATGCTCCACTATTGAGGGTTAAGTTTCCGCGCGATTTAATTTCGATTCTTATTGCCGCCACCTTCGACACCTTCTGGGCGAAAAAAAAATACGAGTTTTGTTAGCGAGTGACCTACTTTTGTGACCATAAAGCGCGCCATCAAATTTCGTCGCAGTGGTTTCGGGTTAAACGCAGTACACGCCGACAATTGGTAAACTTTTGGTTTTTTAGTAACTTCGGACCCGTTGCATTCCCGCTTTTACGATCATGACTGGCCAACGTCTGACAGAGTGATCGTAAAAGATCAGATTTTATTTCTTATTGTTCGCCTTTCGCGAAATCTAATTGAAGTTGGCAGGGTCCGGTCTCAGCCCACCGCAGACTTTACGCATTTTTAATTTTACTGCCACGGGAACGCTGAATAATGTCCATACCAATGGTAGTGACGAGCAATGAGAATTTGTTCATTATTTTTTATCACACATTAAATGTTTAAACAGTCAGTGTGGAAATTGGTCGCGAGTGTGAATTTTCGCGCTGTGGTTTGTGACCCCGAAGCAGTAAAATCTTATTGATACCACCCATCAGTGGTAAATGATTGAACGCTTTGTTGTTGTGACTGTAAATCCTTTCTGTGGAATCGTACGTAGTTTGAAACGAATGGATTTTTTATAACACAGGGGCAAACGAGCATGCGGCTCACCTGATCGTAAGTGATTATCGCCACCCATAAACATCCGCAATATCAGAGAAATTACAGGCTTCTTATCAGCTTTTTAAGAAGGTTTACGCTCCATTCTTGAAGGTTTCAATGTCGTATTTGTTCGGAAATACTGCTGCTGGGAATTGGATTCATGATTTAGTAGTGCATGATAGAAAATCTGCAGGAATGCATCGTGAAGGACCGCCACTCCTCCAGATGTTCAATTCAGTAAGTTTTTTTTTTTTATTTAAGATATAATCCTGACGTTTAATGGAAACTACTTTTAACAGATGGAATTGAAGACGCCCACTTATTTAACTACAGCTAGAAAACAGTATGAATTCAAATAATTTGTCTAAATAAAGATTCGACATTTAAAATATCGAGATTTAGAAGAAATTAGAATGTAAATTTTAAGAGGTTTCAACGAGGGAATGATTAGGTATTACTGATATCATCTACAGACCTGTGTGCTATTGAAATATTGACCGTTTTATTTTGTTTTAAAGTTTTAATTCTCGTTGGTGGCATTGACCGCACCCAGCACTTCGTTCTCCACCTGTCTCTGTCGCGTTCAATAACAATTATTAGTAACTGATCGATTGTCTTTTTTCATCAATTATTTTAATAAGGAAAGCCATATAAAACCACTGAGAAATATTCCATCACGTAGTATATAAGTGGGCGATAAAATGAAAAAAGGCGCGCATTTGTACACGTGACTTGATTTATTTCCAGATTTTTCTGTCTGGTTGTCAAGCTTAAATCTCATTAACGTAGACGCGTTCACTTTTACCAATAAATAATTAAAATATGGCCTCCTTAACAAAGCACGTTTTTAATGGGTGATAATGGAATGGTAACCCCGTCAGCGCTATCGGTATACGATACGGGGCATGAGACATAATAGGTAAGGATAGTAAGGCAGGTCAGTTAGACCATAATGATGAATTGGACACTTAAGCACGATGATTACCAGAGGGGACCGTGTGGAGGTCGACTTGACAATATAATATCGTTACCTTATTTATAGTTTGTAACGAGATTAAGTATTAGTTTTGATTGACTAATATTTATTAGTATTTTATAATATATTTACAAAAAAAAGGAAATTTTGAATTCAATATAATTTTTTTAACCTGTAATACTCATTATCTTCGCTAATAGTTTATTGTTTTTAATTTTTTTTTTAATACAAAGGGTTTATTTCATCCCATGTTTATTCCATACTAAATTAACTACTTTCAACATTGAAATTTTAAATTTAACTTACATTAAAATAAGAAATGTTAATTCGAGATATAAATAAATAAGTTAAACATATGCACACTGTTGAATGAATAATATATATTTAATTATTTACAAGATATACAAGTTAATTGGAATAAAATTAATATATTTTCGCTCTTATAAGGTCGCGGTCCATTTATCAGGCGCGACATCTTAAATGAGACAGTTGAGGCTCGCTGTAAATAAATATTAAAATATTATATGTAATTTGCCCTTTTTTTTATTTTATTTTGAATGTATAATGAAACGATTAATGACCTGTGATGCATGTAGTGCAGTGTAGGTGAAGACCTCAAATGCATTGCAGGGAGTCAGTGGATGCAGGTGGCTAAGGAACGTTCTTTATGACAGATTGATACCTGCTGCTGATTTTCACCACCGTACAACCCGCCACAAACTAAAGTTTCACCCCAACCATCTGGACGAGTGGCGGTCTTCCACCGTGCGTTTTTCAAGGCACTTTCTTCCACGCACAATTCCATTTTTTGGAATCAACTTCCAGCAGCAGTATTTCCGAACCGATACGACAACATAACCTTCAAGAAAAGAGTATATTCCTTTTTAAAAGGCCGGCAGCACACCTGCAATGCCGCTGGTGTTGTGGGTGATCATGGGCGGCGGTAGTCATTTACCATCAGGTGAGCCGCAAGCTCGTTTGCCCCCTGTGTTGTAAAAAAAAAGTCTGTTGGACAGGCGTGTACAGTGATCCTTTAGCAGTGGACAGATAATGGCTGAGATGATGATTATTCTATTACAATACCTTTTCGTGTACAACAAAGAACAAGTAGGTGTAGGTAAATAATAAGTTACTCGCTTATCGAATATCTACGTAATAAAAATATTTACTTCCTCGCAAAAAAAAACTTTATACATCTAATTAAACTATTTTTAGATATATAAATGTGTTTTTGTTACTTTATTTCGAGCTAAATTCTCGATTTGATGGTACGTTTCAAAACACAGTAATTCATTAATTAATGTACAATAGTTATGATTATTTGTAATTTACTCTTATATGGACAAGTCTAGTGAATTATTTTCTATTTATTGTATTTATTTATTTATTTATATACAAACAAAAATTTCAACAATTTCATAGCTTACTACGTTAGAGGGAAAGTATAGGTATGGGTACAACCTTTGGGTAGAAGGGAATAATAATAATAAAAGGGAATAAAAAAGCGAATAAAAGGAAAAGGGATTCTTAGTAATGGAGTCTAATAGCCCCATTGCTAACAAAACACTATATGGTCGATTTCCACGCAGTTCCCCCTGGAAACAGTCGTGGTTAATTCTAGTGGAATTCGTCACGATGGGTTAACTGACCTGCTTTCATCCTCACCTGCCGTCCCTCACTGGTGCCCCGCCAGCATATACCGATAGCGCAGGCGAGGTTACCATTTTATTATTACCCATTAAAAAAAATATTAGGAAGGCATTGGGAAAAAAGACCCCCTAGCGAAGAAAATAAGAAATACTTTCTTTGCTAGGGAGTCTTTTTTCAAAATGGATACTCAATTATTTTTTTATGGTTCACAATTTTGTATAATATCGATCGTTTAACTCGTTTCTAATTGTAGTTACGTACCATATGTTTGTAATATTTTAAAACAGTCAAGATTGGCCATTTTACTATTAGCACAATGAACTGTCCCACAGTTCGCTCGCTGTAAGTATATTGTCTAGATCTAGAGGCTGACCCTGCCTGACTCGTGAGTCACTTTATATTCGCCATACATCGCGCTGCGTCACGCGCCTATCGGAAACGCTAACGGCCAGTCGCGTATTTAAATAAACACTCGCCAGCTTTATTTGAGCCCTTATTACCCACCGTTTTATCCGTCGCTCAATTATAACATATAAAATATTGTTGATCAAGCCAGATCAACGTTCGTTGGTGGCGTAGTGCCATACAATACTCCGGCATTGGGCATTCTTAACACAACCTTTTTAGAAACAAATGTAGTTCCAAATTTAAAATTTGAATTATCTGATTTTGTCTAGAAGTGTCAAAATGTCAGTTCTATGAACTGTACATAGATTAATTTAATCTTTTTTTGTGCTCTGTACAAATTCCCTAATTCTAAATTCAATTTTGGATTGTCTCGTTATGGCGCCGAATACGTTCGATTTTCGATTGTATATTTTTTTTTATTAAAAATTCCTTATTCTTAATTCAAATTATAATTTAGGCACTGAGTACAATCGGATTCGAATATTCGATTGTTTGGATGATAACGATTATCGATGCGACAAACTGCAGTTTTACGTAATTGTATGTTTTTTGTTTGCATTCGTTTGCGTCTCACGCGACGATGTTTACTCTCACTGCATATCTGTCATATTTTCAGGGACAAAGGATTGTGCGTAAATCGATACGAGATATAGGTATAGAGCTTAATTAAAATCTTAAAATAACTTTGTATTGATACTTACATTCTATACATTTATTCTTAACTAGCTTTTTCCCGCGACTTCTTCCGCGTAACGGGGATACGTTTACTGGCCAGAATAAAAAGTAGCCTTAAACATTTTCCATCCCATATAGTGTATATAAAATTTCATAGTGTTCGGTTAAGTCGTTAAGACGCTATAAGGTAACAAACAAACAAACACATTTACAATATTAGTAAGAATACTACAATAACAATAATATCAAGGATATAATAATTTTTCAATTATAGTTATTGAAAACTTTTTGTTATAATAACGACCTTGGTGGTCTGGCGGATTAACACTACCTTTCCTTCCGATGGTCACGGATTCAATCCCCGCACGGTGCAAACATTTGTATTTTTTATATTTTTTTTATACAACTTAGAATGGGAAACAAGCTTACGGCCCACCTGATGAAAAGTGGTAACCGTCGCCTATAGACATGAGCAGTACCATGCACATAACAGAGTATACTGTTTCACCCATGATACCCTCCATGCGTTGCCATTCCTGAGGACTCAGGTGTTATTCCTCTGTACCCTGTAAATTCACGCCATATCCCACCATTCAAACTGAAACACAGTCATGCAAACACAACTGCTTCACGGTTGAAACACGAATGGGACAGAGGTACCCAAGCAAACGACTTTTGTACAAAGTCTCAATCTGGTAAAAGCTTTCTATATGTGAAAAATTGGTTACAATTTGTTAAGTAGTTTTTGAGTTTTGAGTTTAACTAATTAAAAATATTTCTTTATTTGCAGGTAATAATCAATTGGATCATGTACTGTGACGGTTATTGGTAATTAATTATATATTATTTTTAAAAAAATATTTTTATTAATTTATCACGTTCAATAAACAATTGTCGCATACTTGGTTCCGCGTTTATCTTAATGTCTTGCAAATTGATTCGAATTAATGTATATGTTGCAGTCAAAACTCTTAACCAGTCAAAAGTACTATTGACTATCAAAATCAGACAAAAGTACTTTTGACTGAACAGGTTGGTCGAAAGTGGTTTTGACTGAAAGTTATTGGTTATTAGTACTTTTAACTGCAAATTTGCGGTTAAAAGTACTTTTGACTGACGCTCTTAGTCAAAAATAGTTTTAACTGCATAAAGTATCAGTCAAAAATACTATTAACTCGTTAGATGAAAAAAAAAGGTATTTATTAAATGTGAAATCAAAGAAAACATACTAACGTAGCCTAACCTAGGTTTTTTTTAATGGGTGATTTTGGAATGGTAACCCCACCCGCGCTATCGGTATACACCGGCGGGGCACCAGTGAAGGATGATAGGTGAGGATGAAGCAGGTCAGTTAGCCCACCGTGGTGAATTCAACAAAGAATAGTTCACGATGGTTTTCAGGGGGAACCACGTGGAGGTTGACCTGACAGGGCATATTGTTAGCAATGGGGCTGTTTTAAACTCCATTGCCAACAATCCCTTTCCCCCGCCTAACTTAGGTTAGGTTAGGTTAGGACTTTATAAGAGTTTTGACTAATACAACCAGTCAAAACCACTTTTGACGGAATCACTTAGTTAAAAGTACTTTTAACCAGCTCCATTGGACAAAAGTATTTTAACTGTTATTTTAGTCAAACGTATTATTGCATACGGCATCGTAATAAAGCATACGGTCAAAAGTACTTTCGACTGGTTAAGAGTTTTGACTGCAACATCAGCATTGAAACGTAATTAATTGACATAAATAAATTTAGCCTGCCCGTTGTTATGGTGTCCTAGTAGCTTAGACCAACAAAAATCAGACATAACACTATCGAATAACAAATTGAGTTCATTGTTTTGGAATTGGATGGGATTATTTTAGGGCTTATAAAATAGGGAGTAAGCTTAATTTGCAACTTCAAATTCAAGAATTTTTAAATTAATTTTGACAGCTTTTCAATAGACTTCATAAAGAAAGAGGGTTTTTTTTATGTTTGTAACCTCATAACTCCGTCAGTTGTGATCAGCGGGTCTACCATGAAATGAAATTCCGAAATTTCGGACTCATTTTCGTGTTTTTGTTTATACCAAAATCGGACTAATAAATGGAGTTTAACATTTCGTTCGTCATACATCCTATCATAAAAGTCCAAAAGAACAATATTTTAACATTTTTAATATTTCCAAACAGCATGTTAACATCATGTCCAATTTTAACATCAAATTTCTGTTTCGTTTGGCTCCGAAATTTCGGAAAACATTTCATGGTAGGCCCTCTGTTTTGAAAAATTCTTTTTTTATCTAAAAGGATATTGCTTACAGATTGGTCGCATAGCGGTTTTATCAAAAACGATTAAATAGTTTAATTTTTAAATAAAAAAAAAAACTTCTTTTTATCAGAATTAAAGTCGAATTTTTTTGTGGGACACAATGTTTAATTATTTCACCTTTACATTATCGTTAACATAGGTCATATATTATGTTTGAAAATTCTGTCTAACCGTGCGAAGCCGGGCCGGATCACTAGTGTAATATAAAAATTACAATAAGTTATTGGTTAAATATTAATTTTGTACACGAACCGTTGTGGATAATTAATTCGTTGGTCACGACAGTAGTGGAGGTCGCCTGCTTTCATGAGACATCTGCTTTTTTATACAACAATGCACGGAGGTACTTATGTCTCGTAGCTTTTAGTTTTGGCATGTACGACAAGAATTACAAGTTTATTGAATATATATATATATATATATATATATATATATAATATATAATATATATATATATATATATATATATATATTTTTTATAGAGATTTCTTCCAGTCAACCTAACACAGTGGCATAGGAAGTAGTGAGTGGGCAGTAGTAATGCTAAACAGAAGTTAAAATAAATATAAAAAAATATGAGTAGATTTTATCCGCGGCTTCGTCCGTGCCATGCAATCACATAATCACAATGTTCACAGGATAAAAAATGTAAACCCCTTATTTTAAAAAACTGAAACCTACATACCTATATTACTTTCTCTCAAATTGGGAATTCAACTCAAAAAAGACAAAACACTTCAATAGCTTTATAAGATGCTAAATGTCTTATAATAGATTTATAAGACGTTTAGCATTTATATAAATAAGGAGTTAGTTTTTTTTTTTTTCACACAATGAAAAATTTCATAGTTATATTAGTTTTAGCCGTTAATACCGTTGACAAACAAACAAACTTGTCTATTTATAATATTAGTAAAAATGTTCAAAGTACGCCAGTTGCTTCATAAAAAATTAAAACTACGATCCTAATAAATAATAAATTATACTTCAAATTATGTATATATATATACTGGTACATATAGGTAGTGGTGGACAGTAGATAATAACTGGCTAGTACTAGTGCAGCGTACTGACCTAGCCCACGCGGACTGTACATACTTTCTTCTAAACTCAAAATGTAACCGTAACTATGAGGCGGACAATCGTTTCCGGCGCCCGTGACGTCACGCCCGTCTCGCCGGTCGCCGCCCCTACTACGTAACCTTGGCGGTGTGAGATGCGCACCGCTCCGCGCTCAGGCGAGGCGCGGCGGCGGTGGCGGCAGGCTCGCGCGCCTCTGCTCGCTCGTGTTGTACGATCACCGCTTTCGTTTTCATTATTCTCTTTTTTTTTTTTATAAATCCATGTATTCTATAAACGATGACGGAACCACAATATGACAACACTGTTGGCGACGTTGCACAGCAACGCAGACAAAATATGTCGCGTCTCGCATTATTTGTTGTCATTTTATATGTCGAGCTATATAGTTGACGTTGTATGCCAAATGTCAAACTAGTAGCATGACTTTAATAAAAGTAGTCAAATCTTTGCTTGAACCTTGACCGGGTGCAGCTTACCCATTCGATACGATAAGTTCACTGATCCCCGATTAAAGGCGATCGACGCCGAAAGTGTGCGTGTATCGAAGCTTCTTATTTAATATTCGGCCGGATACAAAAATTACACATATCGAATGCCACTTATAATGTGAAACAAGAGCAAAATCTTCGGTAATTTTTCACACGATTCGCAAGGCATAGTTGCCCTAAGCGCGGCGTGCCGGGGTGAGCGAACTCGCAACCTGTAATTTCGGACCGCAAAAGGAACAAAACGCATCGAGATCGGTGATTAAAAACCTTTGTCGGTTCTACTAATATTTATATTTTCGCAATACGACCGACATCTAATTGGACGCTCGTATATTTTGATGTAGGTACGAGGTTGCGGCCTCGGCGCCGACCACCGGGCCAGCGTTTCATTAGTTTTCCTGGTATAGAAATCATAAAACACTAAATTTTTTATGCCCAGCCGTTTATGTCACGACGTGACCTCAGAAGGCGAAGCATCGCACCGACGCACACCCGCAACCGACGTACACCCCGTGGAAAATTCCATTTCCTTTCTAAATGTCACAAAAAACGTTTCCGTGACACAAGTCACAATAAAACCATTCATACATTCCGCTAATATACATATAACTCGTTTCGCGATTCGTTGGTCAATAAGATGCTAAAAATAGTGACTAAATTATAAATTATTGCAGGTGGTAGGTAACTAGTTTTAACTGGCCATTGGTTCTCTCGATCATTCCAAGGTCTGGGATATTGAACCTGGCTCGGAGCAACAGCACGGCAAGGTCCGCCGTGAAAGGGACGGATGCACTATCACTCATTGTTATGGGGGAAATGTCGCGGCCACACACACCGCTCTGGCTAACGCCGCCTCCGATTGATTCTCTTCAATGACTAATCTTCTAGCACTAATCGGCTTGGTATGCGATGCAAAGCAGTAGCTAGCAGATCCCGTAAATGTAAGCCACACTTCCTCGAACAAGTGGCGTGCGCGAGCGGGACACATAATGAAAGGCCCTACATTGTCGTTCGCCAGACAAGGATGACTGTATTGTGACAAGTGCCTTTGCTGACACGACAGGGATAGAAGAAGTGTGGTGCACTGACGCATCTCGATCGCCTGTGCGCTTTCTTGACTTTTTTTATATACATTACTCCTACGGCTTTCAGTTTCGTTATGTTAACAACATTGGTTTCGACGAATGTCGTTTATGCCAATATTAATCAGAGGCGGTGTAATTAAATCTGCCCGTCGGACCGGTCGTCTCGCTTGGCATTTATTCGTTCCCACGCGGTTTATGTCATTTTTGTTATGAATGAAGGCCTTCAATACAGGGATGCCGAGATACATTCGTTCCTGTGTAGAGTCCACTGACCTACTGCGGCCACAGCTGAATTCTTACTTTTCGCTGCGTCAGCGTCCGCCGTAGTCACCACTCCCGGTCCGTTCGCCGGTTGAATGGGTATCACTTACAATAAACAAATTACAAGTTAAACATGCCTTTTACAGGAAGCTTTTGAATAAAAAAGTAGATGCAAATCGAAGGTAAACGCGCCAAGCGTTCATTGGCTTCATTAAAAATAAATAATGTTAGTTATGGAATGCCGACCGCGTCAGTTCGCCCTCCCGCTGAGATCTCATGAACTCTTTATCGGTCGGGAGCATATTCATCATTCAGGCAATAAAAAATATCACCAAATCTTACGCAAGATTACTGCTGAGTTGTTGATTGACAACCAAATTTGGGTAACATTACGCAATCCATAAACCAACATGTTAAGCGCTCGCGATGTTCGAACGGCCACGTGTCGCGTTATCGTACATAATACCATGGCTCCTAATACGCGGTAGTCGAGTTCTCACGACGCTAACCGCGTGCGTTCACACCCATAAAGTACGGGCGCTGTACCTACTGCCTTCTTCGATCCCACCGGAGTGTTGATGGGCTGCTTATTTATGTCGAGCAAACATTCGACGAGATAAGTCGTGAACGCCGCGCCTGTGCTTCCCACATCTGTCGCGACCTTGGCTCCATCAGCCTGTTGTGTAACCTCCTTATCAGTCACGTTTCCCTGGTACCTCCGCCTCGTTGCTCACCGGCGAATCTTACTAACTTTTCCGGTCTCGATAAATTTATCGTGCTTATCGAGCGGTTAGCGGGGGAGGAACAACGAATAACAGCGGTCGAGACACGTGCGTTGTTGACTACATAAAACTAGCTCAAAGTTATGAAAGCATCTTTCACTATCGTTTACGATCGTACTAATAAACCGCAGCCACGTGGCTCTGCGTCGACCTCGTTAACATAATTACGGAGTTTCGGCTGCGCTGACCGGTTTGGGAGTCCCGGCACTTTTGAATTTGTTATCGTTCTGCTCTAAGTCAATGTTGTGCGAAACCGAAAGTTACCTCCCCTTTTGTAGCTAGTCACTAACGTAGTATGTATCTCGATAAACAAACACGATAGGGTCAATACAGTTAGTCAAATCTTTCGAAGATATCCTTTGAAAGAATACCTTGCTTTGTTGACACTTCGGTTGCGAGTTATGAACGTCACGGGATTGTCCGAGCGTGCGCGGCGCAGTGCGGCGCGGCGGTCCTTCCGTGAACTTTATTATTCCGGTTATAAATTAAATTGCTCGTTAATCGGCCCTTTAATCCGTCTGGGCGTTGACTCCGGTCCGCGACCACGCCTGGACGATGAATGGCTCACTTTATCCTATGCGACATCATGAGTAGTAAAAGATAGTAATGAATACATTTACTTGTAGATGGAAAAGCTCACAATGGTGGTCCGGCGCGGGGCGACTCATCGTCTTGGAATGTGGTTGCATCTCGCACCAGTTCACATATAAAGCCTACCTACTACTGCACTGGCATCCCGCGTCGCGACCGATACAGCACCGCGGTGCAAGTCGAGCGATGCCTGCTAACCGCGCCCGTTCGATTATTTACAGACCGACAGATATCGACGTGAGATAATTCGATCCGAAGTATTTTTTGTACGTTATTGTTAGCCTCGAATGATACACTGTTTGAATATTTAGCTATATCCGCTGACTTCACCGCTTATAAAAAATGGCGAATAATTAGTCAATAAAAATTCCGCCGATTATATACTCGTTGTTACACGGGTGTTACGTAATTGGAGTAAACGACCTAAGAGTTTGTGGTCCGGCCGAAGGTCTTCACAGCTGAGCACGTGGTGGCAGTATGCCTTTCAAAATTGACTCCTCGCTAATTCTGTACCTAACCGATACACTATTAACACTAACATAAGTTGATCTACTATGGATAATAGCGATTGAAGAATACGTACCGGAACCAGTTCTTTTCTGGCCGAGAGTGAATTCATGATGCAGTAATAGATTTAAAATTAATTAACAAAGTAATTTTGTGTTATGATTTTATGTATTTTATTGTGGGTATGTGAAGTATAGTCGTAATTCCATATTAATTTTTTCTAAGCTTTTTTCTTTCTTTGTTCAATTTTATAAACAAGAATACCTACAAGTTTTACATCATACAAAAAGTTAAGACAGGCTATTATAAATTATTCACGACTCAAAATTGTTCTACTATCGTACAATGCCAATATCCTCTTCGAGTACGCATGTTTACGCAGTATAGCAAAGTTCGGCATTTGTAAACAACAACACAGCATTGCACATTCGCGAGCGTACACCAGTGGGCGTGCTATCGCTCCGTATGCTTGCACCGTAACAATTTGGGCAGGTTTCGGGCGTGCGATGGATTGCGCCCTTGACCGCAGCGTCGCGGCGACGCGTCGGCATACGCGATGAGTCCGAGTAAACAAATTGAATGAATCGCGTACGCTCACGTATGTATGTACCATTCATGTGTGCGCGCCGTTAACGCATGATAATTCAAGTACTCGTATGTTTGACTAACAAGATTACGTACAGCCGCGTCCGTCGACGTGCTCGGCCGCGCCGCTCCGAGCCAGCCGCACCATAACTATTAACGGTTTTAGCGAAAATCATTTACGATTCAGACTAATCTACGGTATTTTTATCAATAATCGGAGATCGTAAATACTATTGAGTAAATATTTTTGTGAAAATTTTAATTCAACCTCACATTCCTGTCACTGATAACAAATTTGCGCAGTTAATTTATTTTCGGTAATGATAAATTCTCCTGTGCATATCATTGGATAATTAAATAAATATAAGATCATTTACTGAATTTTATACAAATAGGTTATTATAAAAATATCTTAAAATATAAAACTTAGTTGTTGCCCATTCTGAGAGTCCATGTATCACATATTGAGCGGAAACGAAACGTCGGCCGAGCGTCACGGCTCGCAAGGCGCCCCTCGTAAGACGTGCACACTGCGAGCACGACGCGACGCGTTACCGGCACCGATACCCCGACGCTGTTCCATCTCATTTGAAACCATTTCCTCTTATTTGCCAATTGCTTCGCACAAACGTCGATCGATTTGCTTGCAAAGTGCAATGCGATGGAAAACGCCTCGTTTGAATAACGAGCGTTTCGAATGACTAAAAACTTAAATACTTATTAGAATTAGCACGTCGGTGCTAATGTCACGCGGACGGGTGCGCACCTACATAATTTGCGGAAGACTTATTGTGCAGAAGTGCATCGTGCGGGCGAGAGTGCGAGGTGAGACGATGCAGCGGCGCGGCGCGGTGGTGCGGTGCGGCCGGCTCCAGGCGGCGGCCGGCGTGCGGGTCGACGATCGCCCGCACGACCGATCGCAGCCGAAGGTCAAGGCTACCCGCGAGCGATCGAGATCCTACGTTCCAAACGCACGGCACTAGCACCGCCACAGCGCGACGCCGCCGCAACGAAAGAAAAAGTGACAGCCCAAACCTGAATAGAATGCGAGGACGTATAAAAATGAAAGCTGTGTTTATCTTGCGCGTAATATGCGACGCTTGCCCTAAATCATGATCGATGGCTAGTTCCCGAATCTCACGGCAGTAAATGGTGTCGCAGAAAAACGCTCGTAAAGTCCAGTTTTTGCGGTAATAAAATGGACGTTTTAATCGATTGTTAGTCATTGTAATGACTTGCTCGTTTATTATTTGGCGGGTGGAGTGCGTGCGAACAGATCGCGATAAAGACGCCGTTGATATCCTGGTAGTAGTGGTTAGGTCACCGGCGGCGGTCGTCCACCCCGGTTAATTTGTGTTTCAATCAAAATACCCATTAACCTATTTCGCGTGGAGTGCATTCCGCCCGGGAATCCGATACTCTCGAACGTCTCAAATTGATCGTGAAGCGGTCGCCCGCTCGGGTGGACCGACGAGCGGGCTAATTGTCGAACGCGACGTAGTGTAAAGAGATCAACATTTGAGAGACAAAAAAAAACTGTAATTTCTGCGAAGCTCATTTGGGTGTCGTCGGCGGCGCGCGACCGGTCGCGCTGCGCCCGCGCCGCACCACTCGTTTTATACTTATTCTGTCTTTGTCTGGAAACTGTATCACATTATACCGCCGAACACTAATTAAAATGTTCGGAATTAGATCTGTTGCGGCCGTGTTTACGATCTGTATCATTTTTGTTTAACGAGATGCTCATTCTTGGACAATTCGTATAATAACCGACCCGGTCATCAATCTCTAAATGATTAGGTATACGCCTCCCAATATACGCTTTCTGGGTATTTTTCTTAATCACATGTCTTTGTTTTTCAATATTTGCAATAATTGTACGTATCTACTCGTGCATTAGAATTATACAATTTAGATCATAGATGTAAAAAAAAACTAAATTCGTCTTGCCATACAAAAGTTACATCCAAAAGTGTCCCAAAATGAAAATAAGTAGTTATCGCAGGATAGACATGAGAGGAAATATTTTATGTAAATCTAATCTATTGACAATAGAGGGCGCTACTCTTACACGAGTAATAGTAGTCGTTTTTAAAATAAGAACAGTGGGATCACCCGTCGACATATTGTCACGATTGAAGTCGCTGCCTTTTATGGAATAAAATATTAACTTATATACCAAGTTAACACATAAAAACGGACAGTTCGTAAATCGTAGTGCGTGCTTATGTATAATAATGAACACAGTAATTTGTCCATACTCTAATCCAATTCGCCACGCGGCCAGTACGCGGCTCGGAATGTCGTTACGGGTTGCTGTCTAAACATCCTCTAAGAGGCATATTAACTACTAGCTGTATATCGCGACTTCGCTCGTGCCTATACCTTCCTCAAGAAATGAGCTATCAAATGCTGAAAGAATTATTCAAATCCGACTTCAGAGTTCAGCGCGTTTGAATAAACTCTTCCGGTTTGGTATATTAATATAGATCAGTCTTTCCCAAAGTGGGCGATAACGCCCCCTTGCGGCGCTGTAGGCCTAAAGGGCGGTAAGACCTAAGGCCTAAGGGGTGTTGTGTAGCGGTTTGGGGGGTGATTTGTTGATCTTAAAATAATAGTGGTATTTAAGTAGGTGAAAAAATGGGGGAGCTAAAAACAATTTATTCTCAAACTGGGCAGTAGACAAAATAAATTTTGGAAACCCCTGATATATTTGGGGATGAACCTCTTGTCTCCTGTCCCCCTGAGGGGGGACTCTCGGGTTGCATGTTTTATGATTTTTGAGAGACATGTATTAACGCGATCATTTGCCTAAACTAGTAATAATTTACCTGATACATTCAACCTATCTTTCGTTGAAAGAAATTTTCACTTTCACAATAAAACAGATAAAAATCAATAAATAAATCAATTATTACAAAAAGCTTATTGTTTAATCTTGCTATTATTATTTCTTTATTTTAAGTACCGTCATTTCAATAAAAACTCATCATACATTAGTAGATTCTTTACTCATTCGAGCCAATCATGGGAAATCAGATTGCAGATGTTCTATGGTATGTATTCCTTTAACAAAGCCACGGCCGGCTCAACCATTCACAAAAATACAGAACTTTGTTTCACCGACATTCCACAGTTCCGTTTCGATACGCTAATCGTTTTTTATTCGACTCGTTACACATTATTCGATTCCTGTATCATCGTAAATATTTTTATGAGTGTAACGTTTTAATCGACTACGTAAAGAAAGAAGTTATTGTTTTTATAAATGTCCGGATTTGACGCAAAGTGTGATCACAAAGGCGATGCATTTTATCAGTTACCACTAAGACACTTTATGTTACATCTAGACAGATCTATCAGATAGTACGATAATCTATTTTTTTTTTAATAGATGATAATAGGTATATGCTGGCAGGGCACCAGTGAGCAATGATAGGTGAGAACTGAAGGAATAACTGAAAGCAGATCAGTTAGCCCTTCATGGCAAATTCATTAAAAATAAACCATGACGGTTTCCAAGGGGAATCGCATGGAGATCGACCTGATAAACCCTATGCCCTGTTGACCCTGCATAACAGCCCCATTGCTAGCAATATACCCTATCAGTTCAATCTCCACGCGGTTCCCCCTTAAAATCATCGTGGTTAATTCTTGTCGAATTCTTCACGATGGGCCGACTGACCTGTCTTTATCCCCACCTATCATCTATCACTATTACCCTGCCAGCGTATACCAATAGCGTAAACAATTACCATTTCATTTTCAAACATTATAAACAAAATACAATCCACAGACTTTCATTTCGAGTCCACATTTCCCTTGGCATTTTCCGAGACCTTTCGCATAGTCGCGTCCTATTCATAGTGCTCAAATTATCTATAGTAGTTGATAGTACAGTGTCGGATGCACCTAGCCGTCTAAATGTCACTCGGTGAGCCGCTGCCACATTTAGTCGCTCCGAAATAGACCGGCCGCGTTCATCAACCCCTTACATTCGTCATCAACTCCCGGCTACCACTCCGCCACTCATACATCAGTGCTCTTCGCACTCCACACCGGCACAGTCCACAAACAAAAGGAGCATTGAATTGTATCCAATACGATTCATACATACCCTAAAATTTTTTTCGTAAATCCCGGCCACTTTGTGCACTGAGATTACCAACTTGCATTATAAAAATGAGATTCCATCCAGTCGGATTACCCGCGTGTAATTGATGCTGTCAAACCGTATTCGAAATTAATTGAGTATTCGTTCCGAATGCAAAACCCGACCGCGAATATCACTGCAATTTTCGACCCGTCATAATGACGGTGCAGCAAAAACTTTTGACACCTCTGATCTATAAAAAAAATAAAACACAATCGATTATTTAATCGCAATACTAGCTGAATCATTCGCGGTAAATACATATCGAAAGCTCGACGCCTCGTAACAGCCACGTTATCTCACCTACTGGGATCACATAATCTTGGATGAGGTAACCCAACGTTCTCATTGTGGTAAACTGAACTCCGATCGTGAAATTTACAACTGAATGTTTGTAAACAACTCCCGTAGAATTTGCACTTTTTTCTATGGCGTCCATCCAAACAGCTGGCTTTTATTGCGTAATTGTTGTTTTATTGCGCCCGCGGAATCTATTATGAATGCAGGAAACGCAGATTCGCAAGTCACGGAGGCTATAAAAATGCGAGTTTGTTGGAAATAATGCTTCTTTTAATATAGAATCGGGTCGGTCCCGATAATCGATGAAGCGGCTCTCGAATCGATTGTCACGTGGCGGGATTGCCCGCGGCGGCGCAGGCGGTGCGTCACTCATAGTTTGGCCATCGACATTTCTATCAGAGCCGTGTTATTTCTAGCGTCGTCGGAGGCGCCAACTTTAGATTAGATACAGGGCTCATCTGCATTCAGTGCCGTTATTTGTGGAGCTTAATAACGTTATCCCCCATTCAGATCCTGAGGGACGTGCGCTCATAATATTCGGACGGGCTCTGTGCAAGATTAGTGATTCTCGAGTTGCGGGTATTCGTAAAAGTAAATTTTGAAATTCGAATAATTGAACGTGACAATACGGAAATAAAGTTGTGATAATATTTATCAGTAATTAGTTTATCAGTAGTAGTCGTTATATTAGACATACCAGAGGGAGACTTTGTATAAAAGTCGTTAGCTTGGGTACCTCTATCCCATTCATGTTTCAACCGTGAAGCAGTTATGTTTGCATGGCTTTGTTTTGGTTTGAAGGATGGTACATGGCGTGAATTTACAGGTTACAGAGGAATAACACCTGAGTCTTCAGTAATGGCAAAGCATGGGGTGTATCATTGGTGAAAGAGTATACTCTGTTATGTCCATGATACTGCTCATGTCTATAGGCGACGGTTACCACTTTCTATCAGATGTGCCATCAGCTTTTTTATCATTCTAAGTTGTATAAAAAAAGTATTGTTTTGTGTAGGTAAATAAGGTAACAAGTTCGATTCTCGGTGGTTAACTTTTTTCATATCACATTTTCCACTTGACTTTTACTATAACTGTCGATCGATATGTTTATTTTGTTAATCTAATAAGTTGTTCTAATATTAGGTATACGATGTTATATAACTTCAGTTCAAGGTCAAGTAGAGTATCGTTATCTCAAGAGCCCATGTTTAGCAAACAAAGTTAGTCGATGGATCGGTTATTTAATATTATGCCAATAAACAAATAATTCAGTAGTAGATTTTAGAATTATCCCATTAAATAAATATATTTTAATTATTTTTATTACATTTATTTATATATGGCTTCTAATTAATAAATAAATTCTTATTTCGTTCGACATCCGGGTCGGTAATTTTTTTTTTAATGAGATGAAATTGGAATGGCTGAGACATCGGTATACACCAGCGGAGTACCATACAGTATATCTTACAGAGGCCTGTCACCTTAATCCTCAGGAATGGCCATACATTAAAGGTCTCATGGGCCACGTAATATACTCTTTAGGCGTTCGTCATATTAAATTATATTCGTCATTTTAATATTGTACCATTCCACCTTTTTCTGAAATGTCAGACCTGGCTAAACGATTCAGTAAAAACCGCATCAAAATTTGTCCATTTGTTTTCATATGAAACTTAAATAAAGGAATAGATAGACACAAATGTTTTGACCTCTCTGTCGTGCATAATCTGCAGTTTTCGATAGAATATCGAATACGTGTATATAAATATTCGGTATTGAACGGCGTTGATATCTTTTGTACTAATAATAAAAACAGTCGCTCGCTCCGCGACCGTTTGCCTTCGATTAAGTCATTATCATTTCAGTCATACATTGGTTACTTCTAAAAATAGGCATTCGATTAAATAACAAATTACACCTTATTATAATAACATTATGGTTTATTATTATATGTAATTCATCGTCTTTCTTTACCTCAAACCTACGAGTGAGTTTCCTATTAAAACAATAAGTTATAATTTTAACAGTTTTTTCAAGCGATGTTTAAATTAAGCTATAAAAATCCATTCATTAAAGTTACATAGGACATTCCTCCCCCCTCTGCCCCTCTAGATAGAGCAACGACTTCAAATTCATTGCAGGGATGCAGGTGGTTCGGTTACCGGTACCGATCCTTAAGGCAGTCTATTTCGGAGGCCTTTATTAACAAGTGGACAGATAACGGTTAATATAATGATGTTGATAAATTGATATCACTCTTCGCAAATCTCTTCCCATAAAAGCCATGGCCTACTTATTACCATTATGTCCGGGCAGATCAGAGTAGAGCTTCCAATAATTTTTGCCTTGTAATGATATATTGAGCTTTGTTCCCTTACGATGTCTTGGAGACAAAAAGAATGGAACATAACTATTCTTAGGAATCCCTTCTGTGTTCGATTATTCTTAAATATGAGTGCATTTCATTTCCAATATTTCCCCCCTTGTATATATATTCAGCTTTGTTCTCTTACGACATCTTGCGGACAAAAACCAATAAATAATAAGTATTCTTAGAAATTTATTCTATGCTCGATTAATCGAAAAATATTATTGTTGTATGATCTTCGAAATTACCGCTTCGTATTGTAGGTTCAATTCCTGTTGTGATGGCAACCATAAACACATATCTCACACCTTACAGTCCCATGAATTGCTTGTACCCTCACGGCCATTACCTCCGGCGGTGGAGACACGACCGAAGATCTATTTACTTGACCTGGATTAACCCCAACCCGACCCTTGAGCGGGGGTTAAAAAAGGCTTCAACATAATCTTTGTCTCCACGCGACTGGCGCCGTAAGGGTTCAACAAACGGTGTAGACAAAATCTTGTATTTCATTGCAATTGTAGGCAAACTACCTAGTGATTTATGATATCCTGGTATTTTGAAGTTCATGTGAGAGCAAGCTGATGTTCATCTTTTCATCTTTACTAAATAATATAAATGTCAAAATGAGTTTGTTTGTTTGTTTACCATATAGCGGCTTAACCAATTATTATTAAACTTTAGTATACACAGTGTACGGGACGTAGAAAGATATAGGCTATTTTTTTATCTCGGCCCGTAAACATATCCCAATCATGTGAACGAAGTCGCAGGTTAAAAGCTTGTGACTATTATAAATGACAAATAAAATCAATGGTTGTGTGTTACCAAGTCGAATCAGACGGAAAAACCTTGATCTTATGTTATTGGCAATGAATAGCATGGTGGATATGAGCAGTATACAAAGGTGTTGACTATTGGATTACCTAAATAATAACAACTATTGACCGCCTCTCGACAAAGCAGCAGGGTACGGCACGTACTCGCGACGGTTTGAGGCGGCTGAGCGGTGAACATCGCAGGCGCAGGGTCATTGCCGAATGTTGCTCAAGGCCGAGATACTATCGCCTCGCTCTAGTAACGACCACGAACTCCGCGCCTCTGAGCCCCTGGTAGATAAAGATTACGATAAAAAAAAACTCACTAAAAGGAAATATTCCTGAAAAGTTAACGGGAATTGTTAAAGGTCACATCATTTCTCTTTCAGAGAAAGCAAAAAGCACAGATCTCCTTTCTTATTATCCTATATATATTTGATATTTAGAGCTACATTAGACAAAACAAGAATCTTAGAATAGAAGCAATTATTTTGTATTTTTTTTTTAGTACTGAAGCCTAGTCTCAAACGTTGTTAGGTATCTTCTTTGACTTTGTTTATTTCACTGTAAAAAGGATGTTAGAAAATATATTAATATAATAATAGTAATTGATTTAATAATAGTATAAACTATTTTTAGACTAAATTAGGTATACAAGTATATATAAGCGACAAATTGCGGGTATTTTGTCGAGGTGCATTGACCGTTGACCTTCACAATATTGCTCACGTCTACGTAAGTATTTGTGAATTTGTTATTCATTAAATCCAATGGATATTTGACGATATACGTTAGTACAAATTCCATAGCTTCAATAAAATGTCATTTTCGGCACTAAGTGACCTAGGTCTCGCTGCAGTCCTGTCACGAAACAATTCTCAAATGAACCAACGAAGCGCTGAATATAAATTAGATGTGAGCTCATTTAAATGCAATTTGCAATTATTTCATACGAAATAAGATGCCCCAAGTACCTGCCGAAGTACCAATTATCCCACTGAACAACACAATTTGAATTCATACATTCGTTCAACATTTTTATGCGTGCCAATAAAATATTATGATGATATTAATAGACACGTAGAATTTGTTGTGTTACAACAATCTGATCTCATGTGTTTTGCAAATGCTGGGTTGCCAGATGCCAATTTTGATTTTTATCCACACCTCAAATATTTTTTTCTCCAAATCAAAACGATTTCCGAGCTTTTGAGCCAATCTCAACCTTTCACGTTTTTCGTTATGGTTTGCCACCTGCAACAAAGGGTAACGATAAAAAAAAGATTAATATTTGTCCTTCCATTTTACCTCTCTTGTATTATGTATCTTCATTGTATTTTACTTTAGTACATACTTCTAAAAATTTTACAAGTACTAAAACTATTACCCAAATGTTCGAAAAAAATTACCCAAATTTCTCCAAGGCCATTTCACCTTTCTCCAAAAATTTTAATACTTCAAAATTTCGCATACAGAAAATATTTTACACGAAATTGCGAAAAAATACCCAATCTGGCAACACTGCGCGAATGTGTCTAGCCGGAAACGCGTACTCATATTAGGTATATTCGGCAATGAAGCAGGTCGTAGCCACTGACTTATCAGCATCTAAACATGACTCGGCGGTCATGGTGGCCTAGTACGCAATAACATTCCGTTCTGACTTTATACCTAAAACAACTTTGATATTTCGCCGGCGGACCAATAAAACTTACGTGATGTTGCCATCTTTTTTTAGTCCGAAAATTGACGCATAAGGTCTATGTCACTGCACCGTGTGAGATAGTCCGGGTTTACTAACCGATAAGAATTTATCGCTCCAATGTAAATCTTGTGCAATACAAAAATGACAATTGTGCATACGAGCCTTAAAAAAATATGATAAGTAAATGAAACACAAGAGGAATTGTTCGGATTGATACCTGCTGCTGACTTTCAACACCATACAACCCGTCATAAACTAAAGTTTCATCCCAACCATCTGGACGAGTGGCGGTCCTCCACCGTACGTTTTTCAAGGCACTTTCTTCCACGCACAACCACTCTTTGGTATCCACTTCCAGCAGCGGTATTTCCGAACCGATACGATATCATAACCTTCAAGAAAAGAGCGTATTCCTATTTAAAAGGCCGCCAGCACACTTTTGGTGTTGCGATTGCTCATGGGCGGCGGTAGTCACTTACCATCAGGTATGTCGCATGCTCGTTTGCCCCCTGTGTTGTAAAAAAATAGATCAAGCTCAGTCCGTGTCGCTAACACCGAAAACTGGATGCATTAATAGCAAACAAGTCGGCTAGAATTCGTCGTAAAAGGCACTTGTTTAGTTAGACGAGACTAGTTGTGACAATACTACGTGCTAGGTTCAACGATTAAGCACTAGGCGTTTATAAGCTATCAGGAACGTGCTAAGAGTTCAGTGATTAGGAACGTTTACCGTGAGAGCTGGCAGCGGGCCAAGCAGGCCACGCCGGTGCGTTCACCCACGCGGCCCACGGGCGCATGCGGCTCACAGTTAATATACCTAATTACAATTGTTATTTTACAACGCCCGTATTGATAACGTGCCTCTAATGTTTTTTTTATACTAATTAACTTATGACTTCAACTAATTAATTAATTGGATACAAGGAGTAGATAAACAAATTCGTACTATACTAGAAGATTTTTTTGTGTTTTGTAATGTAAATGTAAGTGAATTTTATATAACACATTGTAGCAAAGTTTAAAGTCATTACACTTTACAGGGAAGTGAAGTATTAACCTACCTACACCGTAAAATTAGTTTTTAGGGTTCCGTACCTGCAAAGGAAAAACTTAACACTTATAGGATCACTTCGTTGTCCGTCTGTCCGTCGGCCAAGACCCTTTTTCTTAGGAACGCGTGAGGATATTAAGGTGAAATAATTATCTTATAATTAGATATGCAATCTCTTAAAATAATGAAAAAAATCAAGCTTTTAAATCGACGCAAACAAACGATACGACCGTTTATGTTCCATTTATATCGCATATTTTGATATTCGCAAAGGAAATGAAAATCTATAGGGTACTTCCCGTACACCAAGAATCATGAAATTTAACAAGAAGCAATGTCATCTAGCACAAGTAAAGGAAACAATCCGAAAACTGTAAATTTTAGTTATTTCACAAAAAAAAAATATTTATAAACTTGATGATTTTGTACGAAACCCTCTTTGCGCGAGTCCAATTCGCACTTGACCGACCTTTTTTATTTTTTTTATAATCTTGTCTTATTTACCAAAGTCTACACTGCATGTTGGTAAAACCGCGTTAGTAATCTGTACATTCCGTATGGTGAGACACTATTTTACTGCATTATCATTTCAGCCAGTAACAGTCCACTGCTGAATATAAGCCTTCTCCATAAATTTTGGCAGTAGTTGCCACGTTTGGCAGGCGGGTTGGCAACCGCAGTTAGGCTTTTAGAATTGTTTTAAGAAGGGCGCTGCTGCCCATCCCTCTACTATTAAGTTCCCATAGTCGCTTGCTAGGACACCCGCGGGAAAGGGGTGGTCCATTCTATGCAGGGACCACGAAAATTTATAAAATGAATACTGTTCAAAATTAACCTTTTTATATACTTTGACAATTGTAGTTTTTTATAAAAAAGAAAATTGATAAACAATTGAAATAGAACAAAAAAATAAAATACATAATATACTTCAAGTCAACAGACGGCAATTTTATTTACAATTAATATAATAAATAATATAATATAAATAATAATATAATTAAATACTAGAACCAGCACATATTACAAACAAATACAATATCTCCGATTAATCTAACTCACCTTGCAAACATTGATTTGATCTATGCGCCATCTATCGGGCCCATTTTTTCTTCTTGGTTTAAAAGCTTTCCTATCTGTATGTGCAAACAATACACGTTTAAAAATTTCATGAAAATAATTAAAGATTGTGTCCCACAAAAAAAAAAACAACTTCAATTGTGAAAAAACCGGTTATTTTAGTCTAAAAATTAAACCACTGAACCGATTTTGATAAAATTTCAATGGAACCGATTTATAAGCATATCCTTTCAGATAAATAAATAATTTACCAAATCGGCTTAGTACTGATGGAGTTATGAGGTAACAAACATAAAAAAAATAAAACCGAATTAAAAACCTCTTTTTTGAAGTCGGTTGACCAATCGAGCGGTTACGTGATTTGCGTGGATAAACGTTTATATATTATATATTTATTTTTGTTTTTTTTATATTTTGGCATTTTTTACATAGCTTGATTAGAAAACGAATGACCTAATTAGGCTATCAATACACAGTAAAACTATTGAGTTTGGAAACTTGACATTTCGCGAGGCATTAACTAAGAAAGTTTATTGGAATTCCCCCAGGAGAGATAGATATCGATCAAGATTCCGGTGCGAAAACCGATGATAAAAAAGTCTAGTAATCAAGTAAGTAAATGAAATAGCCTGCGGGTACCTGTGTCCTATTCGTGTGTCTATCGTAAAGCTTTTGTATTTGCATAGCTGTGTTTCTGATTTGAAGAGTAAAATATCCCAGAGAAGTTATAGAGTACAGCGATATAACACCTTAGTCCTCAAGAATGGCAACGCATGAGGGGTATCACGGGTGATACAGGTAACTCTGTTATATCCATGGTACTGCTCATGTCTATAAACGATGGTTACCGCTGTCCATCATGTGGGCCATCAGCTTATATGCCATTCAAAATTTTATAAAAAAAACAAGAACGCGGCTCACTTAATGATGACTATCGCCATCCATAGACACCCGCAACAAATTGCATAAAAAAAAATACTTTATTCTCATCTATCATCCCTCACTGGTACGCTAGTACCTCGCCAACGTATACGAATAGCTCTGGCCATTTCATTTTCATCCCATTAAAAAACCAGTTGTAACTTGTGACAAACATACTCGTGTGAAGATCGTATCTGTGTATACCTACTCGCACCTCACACTTGCCGATGTCGATGCACCCTGAATACTGATGCAAGTTCTCAGAGACGACTACAGCATCGCTCAAGTAATTTAAATTAAACAGGTAATGGTAACAAAAAAAAAAAAACGGCGACTTTGATCGTGACAAAATTAATTATTGACCAGTAATCACGCCGTTCTTATTTTAAAACTATTAAAATGACATGAAGTTTCATAGACACGTTCGATTTTAAATATTTGAATTTAAAACGTGGAATCGATGGGTACGTGTGGGTTTTCTTAATTAAACGTTAACCAATCGGCATAGTAAACACAATTGCCTTATTACATGTACTACTGGTCTTTGAATAATTTTTTACAACTTTTATTACATTTCGGTCAGAAGATGAAGATGGTTCATACCAACAAAATACACACGACCTAGATAAGGATGTTGAGATGGGCCTCGTCACCATGTTACACTACGTGAAGGATAACCACATTCTTCGCAGCTTTAAGATCCGTCCCATCGAAGACAGGCTCACTGGAGCATGATTGAGGTGGTGTGACCATGTTTTGAGGCGACAAGAGAACTATATGACTAAAAGTCGTGAACTTTGATATTTGTACAAAGAGATGATGAAGACTCCTTCTAACTTGGCGACCCATCATTAACAGTGACCTGATGAGGAACCAAGCAAATGTTTCAATAACCCAGGACACAAAGGAAAACGAGGAGAACCGATCTCAAATGAAAAATGAATAATAATAAGCCTAGGCTGAGAAAGAGAGAGATAGAGAGAGATTTATTTTCAAAAAGGGAAAATGAAGTGGTATCCCTAAGCCTGCGCTATCTATTTACACTAAAGAGCATCAGAGAGAGATGATAAAAAAGAAGAAAGAAAGAAAGAAAGAAATAATTTAATCGAAGAAGCATGCAGCCCACACAGCAGCGCACAAAACAAGAAAAAAAGAAACCAAAACAAAACAATCCAACAAAATTGTATACAAATAGAAAGCAATTAAATTAAATGAAGTTCAATTAGAGTCTGAATTAAAAAGGAATAATAATAATAATCAATAAACAAACAAACAAACAGTAGGATCTCTTGAACAGTAGACTCTTGAATCCAAATCTATTGCTAATGACAATTTAATACTGCACTCATGTAACAACAGTTAGGAATTAGCTATTAATTAGGATCGGCTTACAATAGTTTGCATTGGCAAGATCAGTTAGCCCATCGTGACGAAGGATTAATCACGATGATATCCAGGGGGCACCAAGTGGTGGTCGGTATATTGCTAGCAAAGGGTTATTAAACCCCATTACTAACAATCCCTTTTTTTCAGAGAGAGAGAGAGTTCAGAAAAGTGGCTACTGCAGTTATGGAAGATGATCAAAGGAAGACTCTTGGACTAGAACATAATCTATGCCCTCCGCATTGTCTAGAACAACACGAGTCCAATTCGCACTTTTCTTTGTAATGTAAAGTACGTATTCGACTCGTTTAGCCTTGATCCGGCCCAGAGGCGATACGTGCGCAAGATATTCACTTAAATAATATTGTTTGACGGCAATAAAGAACTTTAACCACATACATAATTCATTCCCGGTTTACACTCAATAAAGTCCACATTTATAACGTGATGATACACTCTTAATAAATTTATGAGTCATTGAAAAAAAAAACAAACAATAATTTTCATGTGTCGAGGAAGTTTCATACATAACTCGAAATTGTGAGATGTCCGACATGAATACGAACTGAACAAAGAATATTAACAAGGCCCGTCGCTCTCTCGCTACCTAATATATCAATACGAAAGCGAGTTTGTTTGTTTTTTTTTTTTTTTTGTAATATATCCAAGTCTACTACTGGACCGATTTTGATAACATCTGACAATTATTTAAGTTTTTTTTTTTTTACATAAAATGGACTATTTCAATCGTCACAATGTTTTGGAATCAATAAGGTTAAAGCCTATATTGATTGAAAAAGATCAAAATCAATACAGAATTAGCCGAAGATCCCCATATTTTTTTTAAGTCCAACAAAAAGGCCTTTTAAAAGACTTGACGTACGGTTATTTTTGTCCGTATCTTGTTATATGGTACTTTATGTCCAAAAATAGACAGTAGGTATGTGATTATCATCAGATGACAAACCTACGTTTGATTCCTAAAGCAAAAACAACCTCGTAAGTCCAACTATGCGTTAGAACAGCCATGAAGCATATTCTCATAGGCCCCATGCTTATTAAAACTAGATTCATTTAAAATATCCACACCTCTATCCTTACGGCCTTGATTTATATCTAACAATAATCACCATTGTTTAACAGAATGTTTAGTATTCAATTCAGAGTAAATGGCAAGTGATCGGCGCCTGCGCATCCTTGGGCGTACACCGCGCACACACTGCCCAAATATGAATGGGTGCCACGTGGCGTGACGTCACGGGTGCCATGTGCTCTGTATCCCATCCATACACGCCAATATATAACGTTATAAAATTGGCAATATATGTTATTAATTACTATTTTAATATGTAAAAAAAAAAGTAATCTCCGAAATAGCTCGACCAATTTTAATAAAATTTTGTAAACATATTTGCACCAACTAGAGAGATTTGGGTACTATTATTGTCTGGATATGAAAAATGGAATAGTAGGTGACGGTAAGCGGCAAAACGTTTACCTGGTCAGTTAACCTGAAAAACTTAGATTTTAAAATTCAAAGTCGCCATTTTCTGTTATCCACGACATAGGACATAGGCCTCTCCGCCCTATTGAACCACTAAATATAATCTTTGGCTCTTAGTTGCCAGTAATTAGTTATTAAATATAATTACCTGCAGCCCTACATACGTCATCATTACACAAGAGAAAGTCGTTCCATACAATGTTTGCCAATTCATCGTGTTTGTATAGCAAGCTCAAAATTTTCATTTTTGACCCATATTACTTTGGGAAAAAAAAGTTTTAATAATAATAATAAACTCTTTATTGCGCACAGTAGAGATGTATACAAGGAGTATTTATACAGAATGCGCATATACAAAAGGCGGCCTTATCGCTAAAAGTAATCTCTTACAGACAACCTGAAAGAACACTCCCTTAATAGAATGCGATCTACAAAATCTTAATCTTTATTTAATACCACTGTTTGGGAGATCAATAAAATTAAGCAAGTATTAAGAAATTAGTTAAATATCTACAGCTTCGTCCATGTGACCAGTATGTTTGCTGGCTGAGATAAAAAGTAGCCTATCTCCTACATCCCATATAGTACGTATATACCAAATTTCATTATTAAGTCATTAAGGCTCCATAAGGGTAACAAACAAACTCACACTCAATTTCACACAATAATATTAGTAAGGATTATAAATATAACTTCGCAAATCATTTTTGTTTCTACCGTGAAGCAGTTGTGATTGCATGGCTGTGTTTGAAGGGTGGGATATAGCGTGAATTTACAGGGTACAGAGGAATAACACCTGAGTCCTCAGGAATGGCAACGCATGGGGGTTATCATGGGCGAAACAGCATACTCTGTTATGTCCATGGTACTGCTCATGTCTATAGGCGACGGTTACCACTTTCCATCGGGTCAGCCGTCAGCTTATTTGCCATTCTAAGTTGTATAAAAAAAAACTTTCACATTGAATTATATTACACAATAATATTAGTAAGGACTATATATATATATATATATATATATATATATATATATATATATATATATATATATATATATATATATATATATATATATATATATATATATATATTTCGCAACTTAATACATTTGTATAACTATAATTTTGTATGTTAGCACACTAGGTTTATAACATTGATTTGTCTTTTGCTGTCATAACGTAATTCTTTTTAACGAATAAATAAATAAATAAACTTCAACAATTATTATTTATCACGTGTTTGATACATACACATCTTTAGTGTTTATGCGAATCCTTGTGTTTAACACTTTGAATATTCAAATATTAGCTCAAATGTTGAAAAATAACCAGTTAAAACAGTTCATTAATCACGCCACACCTACAACACGTTTCTATGTACGAACTGGTCGGCTCGTAAAAAATAATTTCAAGATCTTGTTCAAGATTGCCTTGCCAAAATGATGTAGGCAAGTAGTTCGGTTCCTGTTTGCTACATCGCTTTTCACACGCTATCTTTGTATAATAATCAACCCTGTTAGCAATATATCCAATCAGTTTCGGTCGTCATGGAAACCATTGTGATTCTTGTTCAATCCAGCATGATGGGCTAACTAACCTGCTTTCATCCTCACCTATTGTCTATCACTGGTGCCTCGTCAATGCATACAGATAACAAAGACGAGGTTGCATTTAATTTTAATTAATTAAAAACATTTTACCATAAATTCCATCAAAGAAAATGTATTCTTGATCATTGCTTGTTTAAAAATTTCACAAAATTTTGTTTATTTTCGCAAGTTAAAAACAAAATTGTACAAGGATATCATGATATAATCTTTTCATCAAAACATGCAAACTACCTCGCAAAATCATTGTTTTATTTTATTCTAGAATTAATCGAAAGGTAATAAATAAATGTAGAGGCAAATTACCGCCCTTCAAGTTGAGCACGGCGACGCAACATGACAGTTCACGAGGAAGGGTGGCGGAGGTGGCCGGGTCGCGACGCTTTTGTATGCACGACCTTGCCACTTTTGACGTTATAAAAAGGTAAAACCTCCGATAAACCGTGCTGTCACTCGAATGTCACTCGTATGTCGAATTCGAGCTAAATTAGCTCGAAATATATAACCTGAACTAAATTTTTCTAGAAAGACTACACTGATTATAGCATAGGGCTCTTCAAAAAGGGCGTAATATGGTTTCACGCATTTGTGCCACCATTTATGTTTAGTATATTTTTTCTTTTAATAAATTTAGTAACTCTGTCTGCGCTATCAGCAGCTATATATGTACGCTGGCGAGGCACTAGTGAGGGATGTTTGGTAGAATGAAGCAGGTCAGTTGGTCCATCGTGATGAATTCATCAAAAATTAACCACAATGGTTTCCAATAGTAACTGCGTGGTGGTCAACCTGTTAGGATATATTGCTAGTAATGAGCTTGATAAGATCTCATTAGTAATAATTTCTTTCCCTCCTACCATCAGATTACTTATACTTGTTTACCATCGTTGTGATATAAAAAAAAAAAAGTAACATATCAATAGAAAAATAGTTTTAACATCAACATTTCCCATAAGACGTTTTACTATAAATTTTCCATGTCACTTAGCGCACCATCATTCATAATAATGTCGAACAATTTCCGTAGGATAGTGGTATGCATAACGGACCCAGCATATCCTTGTAAGACTTCGGATTGAATTCCAAGTTGAGCCAATTTAAGTGACGACATATTTATATTATATTCTATTGTACCTCCTTTACCTTATTTCTCATAACACTGGACATAAAAGAAAAATTACGCGAAAAACTTGGATCTTGGAACAAACAAAACGTAGGCAGCATTTATGTGTACTTTAATCTACTTCGTCCATTATTGTATTTTAGAAGTAAATAGTATGTTTTATATTAATTAGTATTTATTTATAAATATATGTACATTTATTGTGTTTACTAAATTGTTTCTTTTTCTTTTCAGGTAAGATATCTGCTGCGTCAGCGTCACTCCAAAAATTGCGATAAGTAGCTATGTATCTTCAAAAAATTTAGTGAAAATGCTGATATCTACCTACTTAATTTCGAATTCTTAATTTTTTTTCGTGGATTATAATGGAATGGTTACCCCGTCTGCGCTAACGCTATACGATTATACGATGGCGGGGCATCAGTAAGGAATGATAGGTGAAAATGAAAATGCAGGTCAGTTAGCACATCGTGATGAATACACCTGGAATTCAAAACGATGCTTTCCAGAGAGGATCACGTGTAGGTGGACCTGCCAGGGTATATTACTAGCAATGGGACTGGTAATCCACATTACTAGCCATCCCTCCCCCCTCAAATTCTTAATTTTCTTAATAATTACATTTTCTAAATATTATTATTATTAATAACTGATTTGAAACAACAAATTTGCTTCAAAATCGCTCAATATAAATCAACTTTAAAGTTCATTAATCAAATAATGTAATTAAAATCTCTTAGGTTATGACATTATTATCTTCAATTGAATGACATTTACGTCCAAGTCGTAAAATGTTTCATAGAACTAGGTCTATGACATTATTTGATGATTTCATAGAGACATAAGAATATATGATAACGTATGTAACATCTGACACTTCCTCTCAAACACTATCTTAACTGTGGATGAAGGTGAGAACATGAAATACTAATCATATACCGCGGCTTCACTCTCGTATATATATTTAATGTGCTAAGTTAGGATATAACCAACCCGTGTCCCCAAACATTCAGTTAGTCCTCTGTCCCATTCGTGTTTCAACCGCGAAGCAGTTGTGTTTGCATGGCTGTGTTTCGGTTTGAAGGGTGGGATATGGCGTGAATTTACTGGGTACAGAGGAATAACACCTGAGTCCTCAGGAATGGCAACACATGGGGGTTATTATGGACGAAACAGTATACTCTGTTATGTCCATGGTATTGCTCATGTCTATAGGCGATGGTTACCACTTTCCATCAGGTGGACCGTCAGCTTGTTTGCCATTATGTTGTATAAAAAAAAAATAGTTCAGTAGTTTTTACATAAAAGAGTAACAAACATCCATTCATCCATCCTACGATACAAACTTTTGCATTTATATTAATAGAGTTTTTAGTGAGTAAAATTGTTTAGTTATAATTATAGTTGTAGATAACCTGTTTAGATATTTATAGAGATTGATATTTTAAAAAACAAATATCCTAAATTAAACACAGATAAAAAAAAAAAGATTGTGATGGAATTTCTTGTGTAACACCTAAGTTACTATTATAATCACTATGAATTTAGATTTTTAAAATGTTACCCTTACTGGGGTGAAATTTCGCCGATATTTATTTTATATCGCTGATATATATATTTCACAAACTATGTTCTCACTGAACTACCGTAAGTAACATAAATATCACTCCATACTCGTATACTGCATCCTCTCTTTCTACCTACAAGTGGAACTCGTATATCTTTAGTTAATACCTAGGTATACCCTCAGGGGATCTAATAAAAGTACGTCTCAAGGTCATTTTTTCATTTTCAACGATTTTTTGACAAAGCCAATCTCGTCTATTGACTTTTAATTAAATATATACAACATTGTTTCTAATCATACAAGTTCGTACCCTAGTCGTATTTTGTTACATACATTTGTGAGTTCATCATACAAATGCCATCTCGCACTGTTACATGCATTTAATGTAACTAATTCACGATAAAGATATAAAAAAGAAATAATAGAATTGTTTACTAAATATGTCAATTTAAAAAATATATACAATCATGTATAAGATCTGCTTAGTTTCGTTCTTACTAGATGGCGCTATATGCCTTGTGGTATTTATTTAATTAGAAAGTACATGCGAAAGTATTAATAAAGTCGATTCACGATAAAGACAAAAAAATATATAAATAAAAAGATATTAAGATTATATACTAAATATGTCAATTTAAAAAAAATACATATACAAATAAATATATAAGATCTGTTTAGTTTCGTCTTTAATAGATGGCGCTATTTGATGTCCCTAGTGGTATTTATTTAATTACAAAGTTTATTTATTTAGGTCCATGACACGTTTATTGCTACATTCACTACACAAGAAATATCATCAGAGAAACATTCAAATTTAATATAGATCTTTAGAAGATCAACTGCATCTAATTTTTCAAAAAGAGTATATGACGGCTTTTTTAGAGTTGGCAACGTGCACGTGGCGTCACTAGTATTGCAAGCGTCCATAGACTACAGTAATCGCTTACCATCAGATGAACTGTATGCTTGACACCTCCCTGGTATAAAATAGTAGTTTTTACGTAATACCAGAACAAATAAAAACATAGACAGAGAGACGAAATTTCTAAAAATTTTTGTATTGGCATCTATTAGTTTGTATGTATTATGTATGATCTCTCATATTTTTTTTTTCAATGGCTCCCTCGAGGAGCACGCGTACGACCAGATATTATATTCCAGTTTGTATACCTTTTTCGATTTTTTTTTATTTAGTAATATTTTTATTTTGTCATTTATCCTTCCCAATCATCCATCCCATTCATACCTGCATTCCATATCTTTCCAACGTGGTTCATTTTGCAGCCAGGTTATTTCGGGCATCATTTAGAGCTGGTTCCCTTTTTTTTTACTGTTGATGTTATATATACAACACCGATCCACAGTATCAGATCTCTCATATTAATTTAAAGGGATCTCCTTTCACAATCCACTATAATCAGGAAAACCACGACCACTCTGTCAAGAGTGTTTTTTATTTATTTATTTATACAACTTAGAATGGCAAACAAGCTGACGGCCCACCTGATGGAAAGTGGTAACCGTCGCCTATAGACATGAGCAGTACTATGGACATAACAGAGTATACTATTTCGCCCATGACACCCCCCATGCGTTGCCATTCCTGAGGACTCAAGTGTTATTCCTCTTTACCCAGTAAATTCACGCTATATCCCACCCTTCAAACCGAAACACAGCCATGCAAACACAACTGCTTCACGGTAGAAACACGAATGGGACAGAGGTACCCAAGCAATCGACTTTTGTACAAAGTCTCCCTCTGGTAAGTGTACGAGTGAACAGAGATATTAATTTTCCTTATATATTTCTCTTTTTTTTTTCTCTCTCTCTCTCTCTCTCTGTCTGTCTGTCTGTCTATTATATCTCTCATGTACGTATACAGACGTCTAGTTACGATTTTATTATATTAGTAAAATACTAATTGGCAGAAGAGCGATGCAGTGTAGAAATTAACACTAGTTGCAATACAGAATGCACTGCGACTGTTTCGCAAGCGACACAGCACACTCCCAGCGGTCACTTGTTATCGTGTGTAACATATATGCAAACATTATAATGTCAGTACAGTACACATGTTGTAAAGAAATTACAATGAAAAATAAACATTGCTATTGTAAAAACACAAGGTTTGCTTGCTTAGATTAAAAAGTACAGGCTGACATCGAAATTGTTAACCTCACATTAATATGCGTCATACTCGTGAACGAGTGCCTTTAATAGCAATTGGTCTGTTCAAGTATATTGTGATTAAAAATAGACACTACTTTTTTAGGGGCGAAAGGGATTGTTAGTAATGGAGACTGAGAATCCCATTGCTAGCAATATACCTAACCAGGTCGACCTCCTCGCGGTCCCCCCTGTAAACTATCATGGTTAATTCCTGATGAATTCATCATGATGGGCTAACTGGCCTGTTTTTATTCTCATCTATCACCCTTCACTGGTGCTCCGCCAACGTATCCCGTTAGCGCAGGCGGGGTTACCATACCATTTTCATCCAATAAAAAAAAGACACTACTTTTTTATCAATATGAAGTTTGCGATAATCATTTCATTCGTTCTAATTTTTTTTTTTTTGTTGTAAACTCAACTTTTGTTCAAATAAAGCGGCTGAGTTTCTTGCCCGGTCTTCTCAGTTGAAAATGCATTCCGAACTGGGCAGTAGGTTCATTAAAAAAATAACAATTCAAAAGTACTTATAACGAAGTTTATTTGATTAAAAAAATATTTTTATTAATTTATTTAATGTAACATTATTAATTAGTTTGTTATCATGTACATTTAAAATACTACTATCTTTTACTCGCGACTTCGTCTGCATGACCGGGATAAAAAGTAGCCTATGTCCATTTCTATCCCATGCTTATACTATGAAATTTGGTTTGAAAATATACACAAATTTTCACAATGATTAATTAAATCGTTAAGACACTATAAGGTAACAAACAAACTCACTTTCACATTTACAATAATTTAATTTAATAATTATTATAATTTGGATCTAGATCAACCTTGGAAATAACTGCTTCCCTCTTTTTTTCTACAAAAATTTTAATGTAAACATGCTAATGGCATTCTTTGACTATTCAATTACAATTGCGAACAACTTTGTATGTTGTTTTAACGTTGCATTTTTTTTTTTTTTGGTTAATCTATTATTTATTATAATTCTAAGTTTTTATTCTGTGTTCTTTACTCTAAATTCATCTTTATCATAATACTTAACATAATAAGTTTTTATTTACTACACTCTGAGGAATAAAATCTCATCAAAGTAAATGTTTGTTACCTGTTTAATATAAATATTCAAGTGATCTAGAATGATTATAAAAAGGGACAGGCAAAACAAAAATAACCACTGACTCGTCTTACCATTTCCCTTTCGTCGGGAAGATGTCTATCTCAGGCAATCAGAGCGAAACCGACTACCACTCTCTCCTTCACACCTTCGCGACGGTCCCTAGACGCCACGTGTCCATCCCCAGTAACATAATGTATCAAGTCGTTATAGGATCGTAAATGATATTAACGTTTATTACTTGCTTGACAAGGTTTCTAATTGTTTATACAGGTACTCATCGATGAGCATAAGCTCCAGGATAATTACGAGTCGTAGTCTAATTGGTTTAATTTAACTCGGTGTCTTATTCTGTTAGGTCTAAGATTTATATTCCTTTGGATATTGTAATATTAAGTAGCTCGTCTTGAAGTTCGAACTGTTCCATATTCAAATGTTACTAATTTTGACCGGCAAGAATGTGTTGCTCTAAACATGAAGTCGTAGATTAAGGACTTGCGTTCCTATTTCTACTCATCAAGTAGGTATTTGGTTTCTCTGATTTTTACTAGAAAAATAGGAACCATTTGATAAATGAACAATATTTTTATCACTGGAACCTCAATCCAATTTTAAATGTAGATAGTCTGATTATATCCTATTATTATACTGCTTCATGACAAATTACTTGGTTAAGAAAACAAATGTTGGTCGGGCGTTGAACGCTGCCAATTTCAGTTCGATCGACCCCATACTCCCCGCATTCCGCATCACACCCCCTAAGTCACCCGGGCCCGCTAAGACGCACCATTAATCATACCACAACGCACATCTCTCGACTTTGTACGTTAAAATATAGGCGTTATCGTTGTCGGATTAAAGCTGGTTTTTGGTTGCGTCGTACGGAGTTTTTCCGTCCATTGCGATGCGAGGCCTGCCCGCGATCGTCGGCCTACCTCTTGTTACCTCTGTACCCCTAGTGTTATGTAAGTCGAGTGCAATGGCCGCTCGAAAACCAGGAAAACATTTTCCCCTCCGCGCTAAATTTCCTTGGGTAAACCTTAATTTTAGGTGTTCTCCACGAAAATATGATGATGGTTCCCGTTTCATCGCTATTATGACATGCTTTGGCATAATTTTTTCATAAAGATTGTTTATATAAACTGGGGAGGGTTTGTTTGAAATATTATTCAAATTAGCTCTCCTGTTGAGGCTTTGATTTGACTGGATATAGAGTAGTAGCTTTTCCCGCTACTTTGTGCGCGTTTACGGAGTACCTATAAAGATTGGCCAGAGTGAGAAGCAGTCTGTGTTCTTCTCTTTCCCATATAATATATTTATCTAGCAAATTACATAAAAATTGATGAGCGGTTCAAGCGTTAAGAGATCAGAAACAAACAAACACATCCACTAGTATGGGAAAAGGATTATCAGTAATGAGTTAACAACCCCATTGCTAGCAATGTACCTTACCATGCCAGCCTCCATGTGATTCCCTCGGAAAACCATTGTAGTTATTTCTCTCCAATTTGTCACGATGGGCCGACTGACCTGCATTCGTCCTCACCTATCCTCTCTCACTGGTGCCTCGCCAGCATATACCGATAGCGCAGGCGGAGTTACTATTTTATTTTCACCCATAAAAACACACACACACGCACTAAGACAAACCTTGTTATATTTCCCTTAATTATATAATAAAATTAATATAACTACAGAAATAATAAAAGAAAATATGTCTTAACTACGTTCACAGTTTGCAGTGAGATAACAATTGAAAACAATGCTTATTTACAATCGGTATTAATGAAAAAAACCACACCAGCGTCCCCTTGACGTAACGTGACCCATATTACAGACATTGCATATTTCAGCATAATCCGCGTGTAGTAATTAGCGGGGTGGTCTCTGTGACTCGGCGTGCTCTCTACACGCAGGATTGTCACACACGACTTTTTGTTTATTGCTATTTTAATTTTTCTCCAATATGATATTTCCTTTAATTTTTTACAAACTACAATTTTGTAGTAACCAATTAAGTAATCACTACAAATCAGTGATTAGCCTCGAAAAAACATTACTAACTCAGCTTTGCTTTTATCCTATAGCGAAGACGGAGTTACATAATTCCAATTTCATCATTTAACAAAACAAAACTCATTTTTACTACATACTACCCGTTTGCTTGTTTCATTAATTATCCAAAATTTCCCATGTCAATTTTTTTTCTCTGGTACAGACAATCGCCAAAAACAATGCCCAATCTGGCAATGCCGCCCGCGCGTCTGAATATGGGTTAAATTCGCGGCCGGCAGGGATCGGCAATGCACCGGTCGCGGACCGCTACCGGGGTCGTTGACCGTTATCGATCGCGGGGGTGCGACACGGCACGCGCCCCTGCGGCGCCGCGCCCCCCGCCACCCCCCGGCGCCGCACAACCCCCCGCACACACGCGGTGCCACTGAGCGAACTCTTTCCGCATGCGACATTTTGGTCACTCAAGACGATCTAGATAAACTCTAAGCGAGTGAGCACGCGAGAGTCACGGACGTGCTGATCTGTTGATAACATCGTGTGACCACGTTTTTTTTTTTTATATTATTCAACCTCGAACGTTTGGTATGACATCAAAAAGGTTTAAATTTATTTTTGTTTTTTTTTTTTTGGACTAAATCGATACACCGTTTTACAATCACTAGGATTTATTTATGACTGTTTCTTTTTTATTTATTTTTTTAATTTATATTACAGTGACAAAAACGGTTCGTCGCAAAACATAAGCTGTTTAAGAGAACCAAACAACTGCACGATTTCTTAACAAACATTATTATTTGTACGGAGTACACATCTCGATGGCGAATTGTTTGTCCACAATCCGCGTGTGCTGACACTTTTTTCCTCGAGTTCAATGCGGTTCAGTTTCGTGAACATTGATCTGATGCGAACCGCGTCGGTCTGGCGCGCGGCCAGCGCTCTATGACGAAATGACGAACGCAGTTTGGTCCACATATTTATGTTTGTTTAACTACTTAAATATCCATTTAAAGGCGTTGATCTTATGCACCTAGATGGAGCGAGAATTGTCAAAAAACGTCTCAATATCCGATCGGCCGATTACTCGTTCTTTTATACCGCGTGTTCATATCTCTTGTTATAATGTACGAAAATCCCTAACTGCAATATTTATTTATAATATGAAAAATATAATTAACTACATCAATCATAGCTACAAAATTAGTACAATTTTAAAAGCGTATCAATTCTGAAAAAGAAAATAGGTTGTTTTTGAAAATATTTTAAATGGGTAACCCTGTTTTAGAAGTCTTAAACCCATCGGATTGAAATGTCGAAATTCAAATTTCCCAAACTGTATTTTTCTTTACATTGTTTTTGAAGAAACATTTGTAGATGGTGTTCTATTTAGATGTCATTGAACTAAGTCCTGACTGCCTCACAAAAGGATCCTTACGAAGAGCCACGAAAACAGAATAAATGAAAACGCGTTCCCGGGCATCCATTATGGGCAGGAAACGAGCCTATAGCATTGTATAGAGAAACAGCTGTAGGGAAGGGTGCGCGGGAAAACAGCTTGCCTTCGAGCGGGGGCGCCGGCAGCCAAGTTGGCCACCCCTGCACAGCCTACTTACTGGTTGTTATGGATACGTTCTGTGATTTATGCTCGCCTGGTGACTAGTAATAGCGAACTACTTGTTTATCGAACCCGATTATTTTCATAAAATCTAACATAAATTAATGATGTTTTTACATAAAAAAAAAAAATTAAAATTAACCTTTCTTCGTTTTTATAATGTTAAAAAAATTAATTTATTCATAACAACATAATATCAAAAATAAAGGAAATCGTATCGATTTGGAGAAACAATATTTGACATTTGGGTAAAAATCTAAAATCGCATCTGGCAACCCTGATAGTAGTGTTCCACCTAGTTGAGTTATTTTTCGTTATTCTATCCACTGATTATGATAAAACATACTGGATACTGATAAAACAATATTTAATTGTAAAATATCGTTGTAATTTTCTCTTGATGACGCCCCAGATTGATAGATATCATTTTTTTTATACCCCAAAGGTTTTCCACCACAGGCATACAGCCCATGTAATTATAAACAGTTACTGTAGATTATGGACGCCTGCAACGTGTCACGGGCGTCACGTGCGTGTTGCCATCCCTAAAGAAACCTTATTATACCAATTTTGTAAAATACTGATTAAGATCAAATTTTTGTTTTTTAATTATTTGAAATATGCCAAAAGTGATAAAAATATACATTCCAAAATAATTTAACAATTCAATATATTTTTGATTGCATATTTATTTATTTATTTCATCAATAAGATGAACTTTGAAGTCTTCCAATACTTTATATATATATGCGCATGTACCATTAAAAATTTTGCGTGCATTTTGTATTTCGCTATACAATTATTTAATTTTTTTTTTTATTTAATTATTTAAATATTTATTAATTTTTAAATTTCAATTTCAATTAAAGGCGAGGGATGGGCAGCAGCGTTCCTCTTAAAACGTCTCTAAAAGCCTAACTACGGTTGTCGCGTGCCAAGCGTGGCAACTACTGACAAAACTCCCCTTCTGGGGAAGGCATCCAACAGTGGACAGTTAACGGCTGAAATAATAATAATAAACATTTAAATAATCAAACATTGAAAAAATTTTTTGAAATTTATTTTTGAATTTTTTTTGCATATGACACTACACTTTGTTATTTCCGTGAAGCAGTTGTGTTTGCATGGCTGTGTTTCGGTTTGAAGGGTGGAATATGGCGTGAATTTACAGGGTACAGAGGAATAACACCTGAGTCCTCAATAATGGCAACGCATGGGGGGTATCAAGAGCGAAGCAGTATACTCTGTTATGTCCATGGTACTGCTCATGTCTATAGGCGAAGGTTACCACTTTACATCAGGTGGGCCGTCAGCTTGTTTGCCATTCTAAGTCGTATAAAAAAAAAACATTAACATTACCTCACTTTGACTCTCAAGATTTGACTAGAAACAGTTCTAGCAGGTATCAATCACTCCGCGCGGCCTACCACAGTACCGGCTTCTTTCCTAAACAATATTTACGCAATACGTAATACTCCCTTAGGCTAATCAACATACAAATTAAATAGCGCAGTCTATGTTTATCTTCGGCGATAATAGACTTAAACAAATAATTGAGTTCTCCAATCGATAATTAATCAAGCACCGGAATCGATTAATCAAACTAAATATAAAACGCAGACAAAATGTGAGGGAGATGAGGCGCGAAGGAGACGGCGCTAAGGCTTTGTCCTCTTCATTATTCAGAGTGACTTCGCCTTCCTTTCCTCTGCTCGGTTAAATAGATATGCGTATAGATCTACTGTTGACCCAGTTATGTAATGGAATACGGATAACAGACAATTTTGTTTTTTTTTATGGATCTTGGAATGGCAAAAGAACGACCCATCTCATGAGACCATGAACGGTCTATGGAAGCCATCATGCTTTCCTATGCTCAAGGACTGAAGTGTATTTTTTATGGATGAAAAAGGAATGGTAATTCCGCCTTCGATATCGGTATACGCTGATGGGACACCAGGGAGTGATAATAGGTGGGAATGAAAACAAGTCAGTTAGTTCATCATGACGAATTTCACTGTAATTAACCACGATGGCTTCAAGAGGGAACCGCGTGGAGGTCGATCTGATAGGGTGTATTGCTGGCAATGGGTCAGTTGAAATACATTGTTACGATATACCTTTAAGAATAGTATAATATAGTGTACAAGACAACCTTAGGGTAATGGGGGGAAAGGGATTATTAGTAATGGAGACTAAAAATCCCATTGCTAGCAATATACTTAACCAGGTCGTCCTCCACACGGTTCCCCCTGGAAACTGTCATGATTGATTCTTCATGATGAAAATTCATCATGATCGGCTAACTGGCCTGTTTTCATTCTCATCTATCACCCTTCATTGGTACTCCGCCAGCGTATACCGTTAGCGCAGTCGGAGTTACCATTCCATTTTCATCCAACAAAAAAAAACCTTAGGGTAATGGACTAATTGTTGTACAAGTAGGTATTGTATAATTGACCCTTCTTTGCATATTCTTCTTTGGAAATTTCCATCATAACATTGAATGCCCAAAAATTATTTAAAAGAACAAGTTCACTTTTAGTTGATTATGTCCGGATACCTTTTTAATGTGCATTGCAGAAAAAAAACCATAGCTGTCAAATTTATTTTTTAACCATTTTTCGTTTAATTTTGAACATGAATTATATCACCTTGATTTATTTCACCAATTAAAAAAAAAAATATGCAAAAAAGGGTTAAAAAAAATTACCAGAATAAGACATTAAGGAAAATACTTATTAAATTAAGTCTTAAGTATAAGTATAATAGTCAAATTAAAAAAAAAAAGTGATTACATATAATTATTTTTATACAACTTAGAATGGCAAACAATCTGACGGCCCACCTGTTGGAAAGTGGTAGCCGTCGCCTATAGACATGAGCAGTACCATGGACATAACAGAGTATACTGTTTCGCCCATGATACCCCCCATGCTGTTGCCATTCCTGAGGACTCAGATGTTATTCCTCTGTACCCAGTAAATTCACGCCATATCCCACCCTTCAAACCGAAACACAGCCATGTAAACACAACAATAATAATTGTATAATACCTATGTACAATACCTATACCAATAGTTAATTAAGACAATTCTTCTTGTCTTCAAACTAAGTCGGACGCGACGCTACCCTTGTCAATGTCTCTTTAACAAAGTTATGCCCACGCCTATAAATACTTATTGCCAACTGTATACGTGTACAAACTAGAGAATTCTTTAAATAGCTCTTATTCTTCGTTGCATAAGATTGATTGTTGATTTTTTTTTAAGTATTGAAAGGTAAATGCTTAAATTTTTAACCGATGGCATAGCGGATATATTACAAACTAAGGATTGGCCATAATTGGTTCACGGGTGTTTTTTTTTTAATTGGTGATAATGGAATGGTAACCCCACCGGCGCTAACAGTATACACCGGCGGAGCACCAGTGAAGGATGATCGATGAGAATGAAGCATGTCAGTTAGCCCATCGTGACGAATTCAACAAGAATTGTTCACGATGGTTTCCAGGGGGAACCACGTGGAGGTCGACCTAATAGGGCATATTGCTAGCAATGGGCCAGTCAAACTCCATTGTTAACAATCCCTTTCCTCCCGGTTGATGGGTTTGAACAATTGAGAATGTCTGATTTAAGCATCTACTTTTGTGGTGGCAAATTCCATAGTTGAAATGTCACCGTCAACATTTAATTTTGAATTTAGTACACGGATAGGTTATACACTGATATAACACGTGGAATACTTTGTGTACTGATTCACGCAGGCAGAGCCGCGGGAAGTGACTACTGTTACAATATAGAGTGAATTTGACAATAATTAATCACTATGGTTTTCCGGAGGAACCGCGTGGAGGTCGACCTGACCATTTGCTTGGCACACATCCTATATTGATAGCAATGGGAATTAACATCCCCATTGACTAACATACCTTCTCAGTAGGGGGAAAGAAATTGTTAGTAATGAAGACTAAAAATCCCATTGCTAGCAATATACCCAACTAGGTCGACCTCCTCGCGGTTCCCCCTGGAAACTATCATCGTTAATTCCTGATGAATTCATCATGATGGGCTAACTGGCATGTTTTCATTCTCATCGATCACCCTTCACTGGTGCTCCGCCAGCGTATCCCGTTAGCGTAGGCGGGGTTACCGTTCCATTTTCACCCATCAAAAAAAACATACCTTCTCATCCCCACTCCCATGTAAATGTTATACACAATATTAATTAATATATAGATAGGGATGAAAAAGATTATAGGCTTGTTTTTATCCCGAACATATCTCGGTCACACGGACGAAGTCGTAGGTAATTGCTAGTTTTTATCTATTCTTAAATGTATATATTACATTATAAGGTACTCTGTAGCCATATGTTTATAAAGTTGTTGCCTAAAATAAGAAAATAAAATGAGCAATTATTGTAAGCGATGCCAGGAGTCCGAGCACACTAGCAGTAGTCGACTGCTCCCCTGGCACCGACAATGGGGCTTTGTTGTCGCTTGAAATGCGTGCTTGAAGGTCACAAACTGAAATAACCATTTTAGTGACACGTGCAACTTGTTTAAGTTACACAAACTTATACAACACGGATTCATTATTTTATCTAGTGGTTTAAATAATTACTTCGGATCAATTAATTGCTAAATTACATTATTGATTATTTATATATGTATTGTTTTTATTTGTTACATATTTATTAATTTACAGGGTTTTTTTTTATACAACTTAGAATGGCAATTGTTTGCTGACGGCCCTCCTGATGAAAAGCGGTAACCGTCGCCTATAGACATGAGCAGTACCATACTGTTTCGCCCATGATACCCCTATGCGTTGCCATTCCTGAGTTCTCAGGCGTTATTCCTGTAAGTGTTTATAGGCGACAGTTACCACTTTCCATCAAGTGGACATTCTAAGTTGTAAAAAAAGTTGAAGTAATTATATTAAAATATAATATGTGCTTTATAAAGTTTTGACAATAAATTATAAAATTGGTATGAATTTCAAAAGTGAAGTAGAGAATTCATAACCTCTGGTACAAACAAACATCCACGAGCGAGGCTTGAATCGTGAAATATAATGTAGAATGCAAGGGTACATTGCTACGCGGCGTGGCTGCGGCAGCGTGCGGTGGGGTGAGTGAGTGGAGGCTCAGTGACCCGGTTCTACGGCGTAGAGTGCACTGGCCGTAGCGGCCGCGTAGACGCCGCGCCGCGTAGCACGTGCAAGTACGGAATCAGACGATCTGTTAACTTTTAAAATTTAATACGTTCTTTGTTAATGACACTGCATTATAGAACTAGGATTGTGGTATATGCTTGCTTTATAAGTTATATATATATATATAATCTGTTACGGATTAATTTTTTTATTGTATCTTATAATACAGACGAGACGACGGTTTAAAACCAAATAAGAAGTATAATAACGTTAAAGTTTATATAAACCGAAAATTTGAAAACAGGTAATTTTGTATAGAAATCACCACTTCGGATTGATTTTAATAGATGGCGTTGTGGGTGGTACGATTCAATATGATTTTCTTGAAACTTAACATATACGTAGTAATTGACATAGATTCGTGACATACATTCGACTTGTATGCCCCGGCATAGAATGAGCTACCCCTTCCTTTTCCATGGTTGTCGTAGGAAATGATTAAGAGAACTTATAGTCGAAGGATGGGCAGCAGCATTCCTGTTAAAACATCTCTGAAGAACCTAACTGTGGTTGCCAAACTGCCTGCCAATCGTAGCAACTGCTGGCAAAACTCCTTATTTGAAAAGCTTATCCAAAGTAATTGACATACAACTACTTGTTATTCCTTTCACACGGACGTAATCGGTTATAAAAAAAATCATTTTATACTCAGATTTTTGGAAACATTGTCGCATCCACTTGTTAATAAGTGCATGCTAATTTCCCGTCGAATCAACCGCCGCCTGCTGGCTACTTGCCAACAGTCGAGTTCACTATACAGTCTAGACTAGTTCTAAGTCGTTATCTAAGTCATGTAAATCATACTATTTGTTTTTTTTTTATCCAACTAGAATGGCAAACAAGCTGACGGCCCACCTGATAAAAAGTTGTAACTGTCGCCTATAGACATGAGCAGTACCATGGACATAACAGAGTATACTATTTAGCCTATGATACCTCCAGGCGTTGCCATTCCTGAGGACTCAAGTGTTATTCTTCTGTACCCTAAAATCCACTGCCATATCCTACCCTTCAAACCGCAACACTGCCATGCGGACATTGCTAGGGTAGAAATACGAATGGGACAAAGGTACCCAAGCAAAGGAGTTTTGTACAAAGTCTCTCTCTAGATAATTATATAATAAAAAGTATACATATACTGTCAGTAAAGAAAAAAATAGTTACTCTTTATTGTTTCCTCCAAAAGATTACAATAGTAAACTTATTATAAATATAAAAAATTACAAGAAATAATCACAATGAGAAAACAATGGGCGGCCTTATCGCTAAAAGCGATTTCTTCCAGGCGCCTTTTGGAGAAATTGTAAACAGTCCAGTCGGAGACATATATAAAAAGATATCCTTCGTAACATGCTAACTTATTTTTATTTAATACAAACATCCGCAGCTCTGATAAAATGCTCAAAAAAGCATTTTTTTTTTTTTCAATATATATATAAGAACATATTTTCCAATTTCTGTCTAAAAAAATCAGCACTGTCGTTCGACAATGTCGAATCAAATTAATTACCGCACCTTCATCCCCCGCTGTATTAATCAACCCAATACGATCGTACTAATTTGAATCATATTTAAAACCGATCCCTCTGCACCCACCGCTCTTTTATTTCCTAATGAAAAACCGATGCCGTGTAATTTTATACCTTAACGCCTATATCGTTTGGTTTTAAAATAACACAACTGCACTGAACTGCCTAGTTGCCGACCATACTGAAACGGGGGAATATCGACTTTAAATCTATATGTGCGAAGTAGGCGTATGTGAACGTATCAAAACTGAATTTAATGTTTGGGTTCGATGCCCTGTGATTCACATAACTACCCCTATTACACGTTAGGTTTTCCCATTTGTTATTGCCGTGTATTGTATTCTATGCGGATATTATGAGCCAATGCGGTATATTTATTTCAAATGAAACAAATGTAATACATTATAAATATTGTGCTAACATTTATTTAATTCCAATCATCTTTATTCAAATACACTTGTTTACAAGCACTTTTTAATCTTTTACTAAACGAAGTGTTATCTTGCGAAAGTCGGTATCACTGGTTATTCGGTTAGAATTATTTTGTTTAATTCCGCTACCATTAGTATGGCACTAATGATAGTAATAATGGTGGTCAATCTTCGAGTGTTGGCAGACGCACACATACTAATGGTAGCGGAATTAAACAAAATAGTTCTAAACAAATAATCACTTTGAAATCGTCATTTTTTATGAATCTACACGTATTTTATTATTATATTAGAACCATACATTGGAGTAAGCATTAGTGATGTTAATAACTTGCACGGTTTACTTCTTACAGCCAGAATGAAATAGAAAATCAAATTCCGATACGGATTTTAAGAGCGGGGAGTGTAGCAATAAGCAGATACACGTTCGCTGTAGCAAGATGCTGTAGCGCTACTCTGTTTTGCCGCAATGGGGTAGGATGAGTAGGATAGATATATACATACGACACGCGCCAGTGCAGGATGGAAACCGCAGAGGCTCTACACGTGCCACTTTTCCTCTTAGCAACGCGACCGAATAAGTTACTTTATGGTATTATTTTAATGACGCACAATAAGTATTAAGTATAGTATGTCAGCATTTTCTACCGAACATTTATTAAGTAGAAGGAATATGTAACTTAATATTAAGTTTAATAAAATAATGCTCTGAAACGCTATTGTAGCACCAAATACTTATTGCCTGAGTAGTGCGATAGGTTCGTACGGCGCTCGAAAGCAGACTGTTAGGCTAGCGGCGCTTCACAATAAACAGTGTTTCGCTCCACGTTGATTTCGCGTAGCGGAGCGACTCTCTCTATCCAAAATGAACATTGTGCCGTCTAACAATATTCAACGTCATACAACGCCGCGCTAACAAATTTATTTATGTATACAACTTTGAATTTAAAAGTCCTATTGGGCGCCAATGCGGTTCCTATATACTTTATCCCCGAATGTATCGTAGAGTAGAATGTCCTTGTGATATATACAGACATTTTTTCCTTTGTTTCAGGCTGCAAGATCAAAGCTCTGCGAGCGAAAACCAACACGTACATTAAGACGCCAGTGCGTGGCGAAGAACCGGTGTTCGTTGTCACCGGCCGCAAGGAAGATGTTGCCCGGGCCAAGCGTGAGATCCTCTCGGCGGCCGAACACTTCTCGCAGATTAGAGCGTCGCGCAAGTGCGGCGCCGCACCACCGCCGCCCGCTGGCGCGCCTGGACATGTCACAGCACAAGTACGCGTACCATATCGCGTCGTCGGACTCGTTGTCGGACCTAAGGGCGCCACTATCAAACGTATACAACACACCACCCACACATACATCGTGACACCGTCGCGCGAACGTGAGCCCGTATTTGAGGTGACGGGATTGCCGGAGAGCGTGGAAGCAGCTCGTAAAGAAATCGAAGCGCATATTGCGCTACGCACCGGTGCAGCCGGTGGTGCCAGCGCCACGCCAGCAGATGGAGAACCTCTTGCACAACTATATCGCGCTGGCATCGCCTCGCTGCTACGGCCCGAACAAGAAGCTGCGTTCTCCTCAGCAGGCTCGTGCTCATCGGGTGGATCATCAGCTCGACTCGGCGATCTGCTCGGCATCTGGTCCTCAACGGAGCGTGACGAAGGTCTAGGAGAGTCCCCATCATTTGAGTCACCAGGGGGCTGTGCTGCGGGGGTGTGGGCATGGGGACCCACGCGACCATCGCCCGCGACGTCACCAGCACGCGCATGCACCGTTTGCGGCGAACGCGGTGTAGCAGCGGCGCTGGTGCCCTGCGGACATAACCTCTTCTGCATGGAGTGCGCGCAACGACTGGCGGCAGGCGGCGCGCCGTGCCCCGCCTGCTCGGCGCCCGCGCTGCAGGCGATCCGTATCATCTCATAAGCGGCACGCCGCCGGCCGACTCGCGTCTCGTGTATTTCGATGCGTCGCCGCGGGCGCGGGGCGGGCGTTAGAGGCCCGTTCACCCGACGCACGCGGATCTCGTCGAACCGCACGTTCTCGTAGTAGAGATCGATCTTTTTTACTCGAATCGTTATAAAAATATTAAAAGAATAAAAATCGCGTAATCGAAATCCTGGTGCCAAAAGTCGGCGCCTCGCCGGCACGGCCCGTCCGCCGCGCCGTACCTATCGTAAGTCGGCAGAGTTGTTCACGATATATTTTCTTATTATGAACGTTTTTTATTAGGTCGTCGAGCGCACGGCGCGCTCGCCGCCACAGAGAGAGTCGAAGTACGTTACGATAGAATTTCGAAAAAAAAAACATAAAATTTAAAAAAAGTTGTATAATTATTATTATTGAATAGCGTAATGAAAAATCGAAAATTTATAAAGCTTACCTAACGTAATAGCGTAAAGTATTAAGATAATATTATAATATAATAGTCGAGGGACGGGTGGCGCGGGAAGCGTGACGCGCGGCCTGTTGTCTGTTCAGAGTCTAGCTAGCGTAGTGTAGTGTATGCGCGCGCGCGCGCGAGCGAGCGTGCGAGCGTGCAGGCGTGCTGGCGTGCTGCGTCGCCGCCGCCGCCGCCGCCGCTGTGTATACCGCGCCGCGCGCCTAGCTAATGTGTTGTTTTATAGGTAATGAGTTGGTTGGTTGTGTGAATGCCGCGCCGCGCCGCGCCGCGCCGCGCGCCCGCGCCGCCGCGGCGGCCGCGCGTGTCCTCGTTGTAGACTAATGACTGTGTTGTGCCGTGTGCGTGGCCGTGGGTGCGCAGCCGCAGCGCCGCAGCGCCGCGCCGCGCATGCGCTGCGTGGCGGGCTTGCGGCGCGCTGTACTCTGTAGCGAGCTAGTTAGGTGGCCGCCGCGCGCATCGCTTCCCCGCGCGCCATGCTCACATTATTTTGACTATACGATTATTCGCTTAAATGATATTATATACGTACACACTATGATTATGATAATATTAATATAATGTTTGTTTTAAGTGTGTTTTAATGTTTAGATTTTTATTGTAATGTTTTTATGGATGATTTTTATCTGTATGATTATTATTATTGATTATTATTTTATGTGTTGACAATGTTTTTTTGTGATTATGTGTGCCCGAAGTCGGGCCGAGGCTGCTGTATGTTCGTTTACTGGTATATCAAGTAATAATAAATTTAAATAATAAATGATTAAATGATAAAGAACTAATACGACTCATTCATTATTATAAAATATAGTAGTCTGTAGCTCGACATTGACTAACCATTACCTATTGATACTTATTAAGTATTATTATTATTATATTATTGAATAAATTTAAAGAATGCATAATAATTATATTTCATAGGAATCATTATTCTGTATAACTCTAGTTAAATATAACGATATATTAAATATGTTTGTATATGTACCGGGGTACCGGTGACGAGTGATTGGGTGAGAGAAAGTGAGGGAGCGTTGTTGTCTTGTGTTGAGTTCACCGGGGGCCGGTTTTATGAATTGATATTTTTTTATTTTTTTACCGTTATTAGTTTTTGACTTACTCATGTAAAGATACGCGAGATATAATAAATAACTGCCTATTAGATTATATTTTAAAAAATAATGGTTGCGTAAAATCAGCCCCCGCCGTACGTAGATCAGTCAGTGGTTTCGATAATTTTATTTTCATATAAAATGGGTAGACGCTTTAGGTTCAAATAACGTTGTGAAAATTTGTGAAATTTTGTAGACTACATATCTTATTATAAATGTAATATAAACTATAACTTTCGAAATACCATCTTTTATTTTATCATAAAGTCACGAACAAACCCAATTAGGATTAATAGCTTTCGACACACAAACACACATGCACCTTTTGAGTTTGGTTTAGGTAGTTAACTACAAACTAAGCTTTCTACGAGTCGGAATGGCGAACAGGCTGACCACCTGTTGGGAACTCCTAACCAATATCTACAAGCATCGCAATATAGTAAAACGCTTGGTACCTCCTATCCTGAAGACTCGAGGTCCACAGAGGAAAGAAATGTATAAGTGTGAACACCGAAAAAATAAATATACTCACGACTATTATCCCTAAAGGGGTAGTCAAAGGCATTAGTCAACAGTTGCTATTGTGGTGACCGTAACACTATTGGAGAGTAGCTAAAATTCATTAAATTTTGATTTAAATTGACATTTAAATCATATCAGCCTTTAACCGTCCACTGCTTGGACAGTTTTACCAGTAGTTGCCACGCTTGGCAGGCGGATTGGCAACCGCAGTTAGGCTTTGGAGATGTTTTAAGAGGAACGCTGCGGCCCATCTCTCGCCGTCCCTTAGTTTTCTATTACGACACCCACGGGAAAGGAAGGCGTGGCCTATTCTATGCCGGGACCACACAGCTTAAATGATACAATATATCAATAATAAAATATTATAAGAAAAAAGTGCTGATACTGTGTGAAGATAAGCAAAACTATGTCTTATTTATATTATGTATATTAAATACCTGTCATTTAAATTTTACTACACCCAAACAGGGTTTTTTTTTTATTTATTTAACACTTTATTGCACCAACATAACATGATTTGTTAAACAATTTTCAATAAGTATAGTGTAGTACAAAAGGCGGTGTTATTGCTAAGCAATCTCTTCCAGACAACCTTTGGGTAGAAGGAATTAAAGCATAAATAGGTAGGTGGCGCGTTAAAAAAAATAGAATTGTAAAAAATAATATCTGTGACAGCATAGTCATATACACATACATCCAAACATATACATATATATATATATACATAAATATATATACATACATATACATATATACGCATAAATACATACAAATATACCATACTAATACACATATATATAACACACATAAAACTGGAAATACGTAGGACTAAGTGATTATAAGGATAGGTTCTACGTTCATGTACTTACTCTTCATAAGAACATAACAACTCTATATTATCTACATGAATGCATTAAAATAAATAAACATTTATTTATTTATATGCTGTATATTTATTTTTAATATACATATCAGGTTGTAACGAAAACCTACACGCCGCGGCCTTGTCACTTAAAGGGATTTCTTCCAGTCAACATTGAGAACTCAAAAGAAGAAAGTATCTTAATGCCTTTCAATTGTATTAACTTTAGAATTTTCAAAAAGTCTTTCTAACATACAAAAAAAAAATTATATATAGAGGTACAGTCTAAATACACGAAGTAAGCAACTACAATTTTGTATGGTAAGTGTACCTCTGCGAATGGGTAAATGACGAAGCCATTTACTAAGAATTCCCAATTATCCCTTCACGATGGCACATGCCATGGTAAACAACTATGTAGATACCTGGCTGAATGGGTTTATGACGTAAGTATTCACTATGAATTTCCCGAATTTCCTATTGAGATGGAGCACGTCGGATTCACGCGGGCGATGTCGTGATACTAATTACCACTGTTTATATATATATATATATATATATATATATATATATATATATACATAAGTTACTAGCATATACAATTTTTTAAATAACTACATTTACAATTAATCATAAATAGTCTCCCAACGCACCACATCGAGGCAGCGTACCCAAGATAAGACTTATTTAACGCTACCAGCGTTAAGTCCACCTTTTATATCATATTTTGGTGAGTAATTTAAATAAATAAACAAAGAGGTTTGTTTGAATCGAAGCATTTGGCGTTCCATTGGTTCTGCCTACCCTAATGGGAGACAGGCGTGACAGATATGTATGTATGTACAAGTATAAATGTCAATATCACGTTGACTGGTGGAAACCTCTGGCGACCAGAAGGCTGGCTTATACTTTGGTCAACGCATCTTCATAGCTATTCAGAAAATGCAGCTAGTCTCCTAGCTACCTTACCAGTGGGCAGTGATCTCAAAGAAATTTTTTAAGGTCTTGTTTTTGATATTTATAGTACATAGATGTAAGGTGTATGTCTAACAGATATGTGCCTACATGTAATATTGCACAATGATTATTCATAATTCCAAAGCGAACTTTGCACCGTTCCCTAATTTGTAAGTGACCTAAATTAATCAACGTAACTTGAACGTTTTATCAAATTCAAATTCAAATTCAAAAATCATTTATTCATGTAGGACATTTTAGCCGCTTTTGAACGTCAAATTTGTACATTATAATTTTATATTTACCCTACCGTCCAGTTCGGTATATAGATCCAATTGAGAAGAACTGGCAAGAAACTCAATTGAATTACTTTTTTTTTTAAAGCCAGTTTATTTACAATGTATATTTATATAGGTGTCTATGTCTAACATTAAATGAAAATTCAGTGCATGAACAACTATTGCCATGCACACTCGTCATTCAAGTAATCGTTTAGTGAGTAATAGGCTTTGCTCAGTAAATATGATTTAACAGATGTTTTGAATTTATTTAAGGGTAATTCCAACATATCCTTTGGTATCTTATTGTAAATTTTTATACCTATTCCCATAAAAGACCTATTAACTTTTTCTAAACGATACTTGGGGACAGCAAGTTTGTCTTTAAATCTAGTATTAATATTATGAATATTGCTGTTTTTTGGAAATAAGTCAAGATTTTTATGAACATATAGAATATTTGAATATATAAATTGAGAAGTAACGGTGAGAATATTTGCCTCTTTGAATTTCTCTCTTAATGAGTCACGACTCTTCATACAGTAGATCGCTCGAACGGCACGTTTTTGTAATATGAATATATTCTTAATATCTGCCGCTTTCCCCCATAGTAATATTCAATAAGAGAGTAAACTATGAAAATAACTAAAATAGACTAATCTAGCAGTATCAGTATCAGTGTACTGTCTAACTTTACGCACGGCAAAAGCTGCTGAACTTAGTTTCGCTGCAAGGCTTTGAATTTGTGCACCCCATTGTGTTTTACTATCTAGTGTGATTCCTAGAAAGACAGTAGATTCTATAAATTCGAGAGATTCGTCATTTAATTTAATATTGCAATTATTAAAACTTTTAGATAGAGAGAAATTAACACATTTTGTTTTTTTAGCGTTTAACATAAGATTGTTAGTTGTAAACCAGTGCAGGAGACGCCGCAAAGCACTATTTACATCGTCATAATTATTAGTCATTCTATTAACTTTAAAAATCAATGAAGTATCGTCTGCAAACAATACTATACCGCATCTATCCTGCATGGCATATGGGAGATCATTAATGTAAACTAGGAATAAAAATGGACCGAGAATAGATCCTTGAGGTACACCCATTTGCACAAGTGACCCGTCAGACGTAGCGTTGCTAATCTTCACTTTCTGTATTCTATCAGATAGATAAGATTTTATTAAATTTAAAGCATTGTCTTTGACGCCATAAAAAGCAAGTTTTTTAGCAATGTATTATGATCAACGCAATCAAAAGCCTTAGAAAGGTCACAAAAAACACCTATCACATCCATTTTAGTTTCCCATGCAGCAAATACGTGTCTAAGCAACTCTGCACCTGCGTCTGTAGTTGAACGACCTTTGGAAAAACCGAATTGACTATTGTGGATTAAATTATTTAAATTGAAATAACTGACAAGTTGCATAAGGATTATTTTTTCAAAAATTTTACTGAGTGCTGGGAGTATGGATATAGGTCTATAATTTATTGGGTCACTCCTATCTCCAGATTTAAAAAGCGGTATGATTTTACTAATTTTCATTATGTTAGGAAATTTACCTTCATCTATACATTTATTGAAAATAAAAGCAAGAGAGGGCGCAATAATTTCCATTATACTATCCAGTATTTTAACAGATATACCCCATAGATCCTCTGTTTTTTTATTATTAAGCTGTTTGAATATTTTCATTATTTCTACATGATGTATGTCTAAAGTTAAATACAGCTGATGACTTGCTAACATTGTCTGTTAGTAAAGTTTCAGCAGCAGACGGGAAGATTTTAGAGCCTGTGTCGTAATTAATGGAATATTAGTAAAATAAGATTCGAATGTATGCGCGACCTCTGTGTCGGAATTTACCAATTTGTTATTAATATTTAAAGCTATTTTGCTATTTTGAAAATTAACTTTTCCAGTTTCGCTATTTATTACTTTCCAAGTGGTTTTTATTTTATCTTTAGATTTAGTTATTATTTTACCTAAATAGAGAGACTTAGCTGTATGACAAACCTTTTTAAATATTTTCGAATAAGATTTTACATGTTCATGAAATAAGGGATCGGATATATAGCTTCGTTTTTCGTAAAGTTCGTAAAGATTAGCCCTAGACTTATAAATACCAAACGTGGCCCAGTCACAAAACTTTGATTTTACACTAGTTGAAAATGTTTTTGTTTTAAATTCACTGCTAGCTTCATGTTCAATTAAATTAAAAATATGTTCACATATCTTATACATATTCGCGATACAAGCTCTGTGCTAGCCAGTCTATTCAATATACAAGTTTACATTTTATATCTTGAATTATTCTCGTTATTTACCACCTTCCACAAACCGCTAGAGACCGTCCAGAGGGAGACTTTGTACAAAAGTCGATTGCTTGGGTACCTCTGTCCCATTCGTGTTTCAACCGTGAAGCAGTTGTGTTTGCATAGCTGTATTTCGGTTTGAACAGTGGGATATAGCGTGAATTTACAGGGTACAGAGGAATAACATTTGAGTTCTCAGGAATGGCAACGCATGAGGGGTATCATGGGCGAAACAGTATACTCTGTTATGTCCATGGTACTGCTCATGTCTGTAGGCGACGGTTACCGCTTTCCATCAGGTGGGCCGTTAGCTTGTTTGTCATACTAAGTTGTATAAAAAAGAATATCTTTAACAAGCTGAAACACAACTTTATTAATACATTTAAGATCTCAAGCGGCTTGTGCCGCTCTGTTCCTTATCTTTCACTCCCGTGGGAATTTATACAATCCTATTTGTAGTAGACTGAATGGCATGTGAGGAGGCTTTATGCCGAATTCGTGACTACATAGAACGAAATATTCTCCGTTTTAACCGACTTAAAAAAAGATTCTCAGTTCGGTTGTATTTTTTTCTTATGTTACCTCATAACACCGTCAGTTCTAAACCGATTTGGAAGATTCTATTTTTATCTAAAAGGATATATTTACAGATTGGTCCAATAAAAATTTTATCGGAATTGGTTTAGTAGTTTAGTTTTTAAATCAAAATAACCACATGTGTTGCCACAATTGAAGTATATTTGTGGACATAATCTTTTTACATATGTATGTTATAAATAATTATATAAATATTAAATGATTAAGTAATTCAAAATTTTATTTTACGAAATTCTATTTAAATTTTGACAAAATTTTATCGGGCAACACTGAAAAACTGTTTCGATTCAAAATCCGAATCAAGTCAATTATTATTTAAAGTAGATATTATTCATCATATGCAATGCATGCAAAACTATTATTACAAAAAAAAATATAATTAAAAATAAATCAATGCAAATAGGAGAACAGTTGACTTTCCCGCAAGTATTAGTAGTGTTTTGATGAAGACGTCGCATAACATTAAGAAAAATACACAATTATTTAAAATTATGACAGAATATAGAAAAATAATTGTTATAATACGTATTACTTTACGCAGCCTGCAATCTCGTCACTCATTAATTATCCCGTAGACTCGTAGTGCATGATCGTGTAGCGTGACGTAGCGGCCGGTGGCTACGAGCCACGTAGCACGTAGCCGCCGCCCCGCGGTGCCTCGCCGCGACTGCGCGCCGCAACGCGAGTAAGCCGAGTCAGACGAGTAAGATTTGCAGACAAGTCGTTAAGGCGCTTTCATACTGCGCCTGATGGGATAAATAAGGTTTAGGTAATATACAGCTGTTTTTATAACTACAGTTAAAATAATGAATCATCACATTAAAATATTTTTTTTTTTTTATACAACTTAGAATAGCAAACAAGCTGACGGCCCACTTGATGGAAAGTGGCAACCGTCGCCTATACACATGAGTAGTACCATAGACATAGCAGAGTATACTGTTTCGCCCATGATACTCACCATGCGTTGCCATTCCTGAGGACTCAGGTGTTATTCCTCTGTACCCAGTAAATTCACGCCATATCCCACCCTTCAAACCGAAACACAGCCATGCAAATACAACTGCTTCATGGTTGAAACACGAATGGGACAGAGGTACCCAAGCAACACGACTTTTGTACAAAGTCTCGTAAATAACATGATGTTATAAAAAATCTGTAGTTTGTTTAAATATAAATATAGTGCGTCGTGGCGGCCTTTAATTGAGGCAGCATTTTATAATGTAACCTTATTATAATGTATTTTAAGTAGATATAAATGTATGCTTTGTGGGTTGTCCTTAAATAAATAAATAAAACACAGTAAAAATATTAAAAAAAAAAACGAATAATTGACCAGATTATAAGACAGTTCGCTGATGTCAAATAGTTCTGCAAAAAACTCGACTTCGGTTGAGGGTAACTCAATTATTTTAATTTAAAAGCAAAACTACTGAACCGATTTTGATAATTTTTTTATGGGGCCAATCTGTAAGTATATTATTTCAGATAAAAGAGAATTCAAGTTTTACAAATCGGTTTACAACTGACGGAGTTATGAGGTAATATACATAAAAGAAAAACAACCGAATTAAAAACGTCCTTCTTTTTGAAGTCGGTTGAAAAATGTCTTAATGGTCGTGTACTGCGCGGTTTCAGAGATGTTTCCTCCCACGAACACTCAGATTGTGGAATGAGCTCCCTGCCGAGATTTTCCCAAGAGACTACAGCATGGGGTTCTTCAAAAGGAGGGTAAAGAGGTTTCTTCAGGGTCGGCAACGCAAGCGTAATGTCTCTGGTATTGCAAGTGTTCATAGGCTACTGTAACCACTTACCATCAGGTGGGCCGAATGCTTGTTTGCCACCTCAGTGGTATAAAAAAAACTATTAATTGATGAAATGTTTCGATATAAATTCTTTATTACTTTACTAAAACATATAGTAATAATTTTGTCGTATGGTTCCGGCATAAAATGGACCAACCCTTCCTTTAGCTGGCTAGTAACATAATAAACTTCGCTATAATAAGAAATCGTGTAGCAAATTTCTGGGCTCACATTCGGAATTCAAAGAATGAAATCCTCAGCACATTGTCCCAGTGTCTGAACGGTCCCATTCAAAAGCATTGGTTGTCCGCGCACCAAGTCAGGAACATTGAATAATGTTCTTTTGGTTTTTTATCTAATAACTGTGTTTGCTATATTATTTACTTTACTTTTTATAAATTTTCTACATAATTTTATTTTTATGGTTTTTTTTTGTATGTTTTGATTGTTATATTTTTATATGTTATCCGTGCATTTTATTTATGCATGCATGCGTGCATTTATTTTGCAACGTTGTAATACAATTGTACCTCTATGGGTTAAGTACCTGATAATAAAGATTATTATTATTATTAATGATCGACGGATGGCAGTAGTGTCCCTGTTTAAACATCACCAAAGCCTAACTGCGGTTATCAAGCTCGGCAACTATTATACTGCAAGTTTATATAAACTTAAACATTAATATATTCTGAGGCCTTTCTTTTACCCTAGTAGTTCTAGCACCGGAGGGAGACTCTGTACAAAAGTCGTCTGCTTAAATGCCTCTGATCCGTTGGTGTTTCTATCGTGAAGCAGTTGTGTTTGCATGGCTGTGTTTCGGTTTGAAGGGTGCAATATGGCATTGAATTTACAAGATACAGAGGAACAACATCTGAGTCTTCAGGAATAGCAACGCAAAAGGGATATCATGGGTGAAACAGTATACTCTGTTATATCAGTGGTACTACTCATGTCTATAGGTGACGGTTACCACTTTCCATCAGGTGGACCGTCTTCTTGTTTACCATTATATGTTGCATTGAAAATATATATATCGATATATCAAATTTCACGGCGATTGGTTAACCGTTAACACGCCAAGAGTAACAAATAAAGGAACAAACTCACGCATTTATAATATTAACAAGAATTTATCGAACACATCTGGGATCGACGTTATAAATTATTTTTATTCAGAGAAATTAAGGTCTAAGTGAAGTTAGTAAAATAAGATTTAAAGTCAAAAGCTTAATTTAACAGAAACTGTCTTCCAAGAATTCTGAAATTTGAATTTATTAGCAAGATCATTGAGGCACTTTTTACGGTTTCTCATACTGAAAACTTAATAAACCGAATTAATCCAAGTGATGAGGGTAGGCTTGCTCTTTACTACGTTAGATACTGATTCTAATATGCTTGGCGAACTTTGATAAAATGTCCATAGGTCGCTGATTCAAATCCGGCTCAAAGGACCATAGGAAAGACTTTTATGATGTCAAAAGATTTGAACTATTTATTTGTTAGATTTTATATTAAATGCTACAGTTATAATTTCATCATCAGCGGGAAACTAAAGCAATATTAATAACTAGCGACCCGGCCCGGCTTCGCACGAGTGCAATGCTGATACTAAATATACCTACCTACTACAGAATGTCCTTATAAACAACGTTTACAGCTTTTTTGACATTAGACAATACAAACAAGATAAAGTGCTATAGAGCTATTTTTATTGACCTTTTTAAGGTGTACAATACTGTAGTACATTATTTTGATTTATCCCGTGAGGTTCAGCCAGCGTTTGCAATGTAAGCGCAAAAATGCGTTTATTTACGACATCACATTAGAAACCTCTAAATTTATCAGTGTTTCTCTACAATATTATGCATGTATTATACATATAAACATTCCTCTTGAATCGCTATCTATTAAAAAAAAACTGCTTCAAAATCCGTTACGTAGTTTCAAAGATTTAAGCATACATAGGGATGGACAGACAGCGACAGCTACTTTGTTTTATACTATGTAATGATAATACAATTCATGACAAGACAAGTTTTTTAAAAGGTCAGTTGACCCATCTTAACGAATTCATCAAGAATTATAAATAATAGGGCTTCATGGGCGACACATTACTCTGTTATGTCCATGATACTGTTCATGTCTAAGAGCGAGGATTACAACTTTCCATCAGGTGGACCGTCAGCTTGTTTACCATTCTAAGTTTCTTAAAAAATATATATATATATATATATATATATATATATATATATATATATATATATATATATATATATATATATATATATATATATATATATATATATATATATATATATATATATATATATATATATATATATATATATATATATATATATATATATATATCATCATTTTTAATTATAACATTGTATGTGTGTCTATATTTTATTTTATAACATGTAACCATTCTTTGTTCGATTTATTGTTCAACTATTGAACATCACAACGCAGGATGTTGGTGAAATTTGATACTATGGGTAAAGCGACGCTCCTTTGCTGTTCAATTAAAAACCTAAAAGTAACTTATTACGGTGACATAAGGTTGTAATTTGTCCAGCAGACTGTAGAAATTGTAAAGGAATACCATGGTATGGTTAATAGCCACTTCATAGGTGGAGGTAGCAGTAACTGTAGAGCCAGCAGCACGATGTCGGGCACTCAAACACGATCACACGTTTTTCTGGTGTATTTGAACAGGATGCGATTTGCTTTCTAGTAGGGAGGTGATATAGTTTGTTTGTTGAATGACCAACACAGAGTTTATAAAATATTTTCATTAACATACTTTATTCCTTAAAACTAGTATCATTTTTATTGTCAACCATTATTAAATCTTCGAAAAAATTTTGTTTCCTAGAAAAAAGAAAACAAAATTGTTATTTAAATATATTTCTTTAAAAAAAAAACACTTTCCTTTAATCTTGCTGGTTGCTCTGTTTGAGTCACAGTTTACTATTTTATATTTATATTTTTTTATATTTGTTACCACATAACGTCGTCCATTCTAAAACGATTTGAAAAATTTTTTTTTTTATCTGAATGAACTTCCAGATTGGTCTCATAGAATTTTTATTAAAATCGATTCAGTAGTTTAGTTTAGAAACCACCATATATCACCTTAATCCTCTAGAATAGTAAAGCGTGAAGGGTATCGTGGGCGACACAGTATACTCTGTTATATATGGACATGGAGTCTACAGGCAACGGTCACCACTTTCCATCAGGTGGGCCGTCAGCTTGTTTGCCATTCTAAGTTGTATAAAAAGAAATGCTCTTTTCTTGAAGGCCATGACGATGATTATGAATACAATTGTATTTTTATTTAAAAAAATAAAAATAAAAAAAAATCTCACTTATAAAATGTTACGACCTAATATTAAACCGTTACTCTTTGTTTATAAAGAACAAAATACTAATTGCCGAATCATTGTGGCACAAAAGCCAATTGTTATTAAAATAAATGTGTTCAAAGTGAAACAAACATCTTACTCACGTTTTTAGGTCACCAAATAATTATATCTAACTAGACTTAATTTAAAATACACTAATTAATCACTCGCAATACGCTATGGTGTCCTGTTTATAATAATGACGACATAAATTTTAATGGTACGCCGCGATAAGACGAGTTGACAGATCGTACCGTATTTTAAATTGAAAAATTAAATTTTCCCACAGATATCGAACTTAGTACATTTCTAATTCCTCCTCTGGGTATGGGGTCCTGGCATAGCCCAACTCTTCCTTTCCCGTGGGTGTCGTAAGAGGCGATTAAGGGAGAGCGAGAGATGGGCAGCAGCGGCCCTGTTTAAACATCTCTAAAACCTGACTGCTCCGCCTGGATTAGCAACCGCTAATCACAAAAGGCTCATGGTCAGCAGTAGACAGTCAAAGGCAGCCAACACACAAGACACAACTGCTTCCAGAAACACGAACGGGACGTGGGGAAAGGGATTGTCAGTAATGGAGACTGAGAAACCTATTGCTAGCAATATACCCAACCAGGTCGACCTTCTCGCGATGGATGGAAATCAATTGTTTCATCATGGTTTTTTTTATGGGTGAAAATGGTATGGTAACCCCGCCTGCGCTGATGGGATACGCTGGCGGAGCACCAGTGAAGGGTGATAGATGAGAATGAAAACAGGCCAGTTAGCACATCATGATGAATTCATCAGGAATTAACCATGATAGTTTTCAGAGAGAACCACGAGGAGGTCGACCTGGTTGGGTATATTGCTAGCAATGGGATTCTCAGTCTCCATCACTAACAATCGCTTTCCCCCTAACTATCAAGATTAATAACTGCCCTGTTTTCATTCTCATCTATCACCCTTCACTGGTGCTCCGCCGGCGTATCCCGTTAGCGTGGGCGGGTGAGGTTACCATTCCATTTTCACCCATAAAAAAAAACACGAATGGGACAGAAGTAATCATACAGACTTTTGGACAAAATTTCTCTCTTGGTTGCTGCTAAACATAGACCTTCGCCACTGACTGCTATAAGGAACGGTCCTGAGCCACCTGCATGCACTCTGCATGCTCTCTGGTAATGTAGTAAAAAAATAAGCATATATTATATTGACATCATGGGCGACACAGTAAACTCTATTATGTCCACAGTACTATTCATGTCTATAGGCGACACCACTTTCCATCAGGTGATACGTCAACTTATAAGCCAAACTAAATTGCATTAAAAAAAAACTACCTCATTTAAAATTACAATTGGCTGTTTATTTGTTTACTACATCAGTGATACGAAACGTTCATGTTTTTGTTTAATTATCAACGATAATTAACAAACCTTGCCTGTAGACAACGTGAAAGTTATGTAGGATATTGGGATTATGTCCTTGGACTGGAGCGCACGTGCTGCCGCAGGCTCTGCGGTTGCTAGGCAACCGTATCCGAGATTATCCCACATGGCATTGAATGTGAATATACGTTACCATTATCAGCAACTACATTCATATTGTTTGAAGATGAATATGTCAACATAGATTATACGTCTACAGATGGAATTTAGAGTGTCAAAAACGTCATGTTGACAGACACTGACAGCTGACAGTAACTTTTCTATGACAAATATTTTATCGCAAACGAAACAAACTGCTCACGTGATTCACTACACTTATCCAATATCTATGACAATGCGCGCAGATTTCAGTGTTGCAAGTAATTAAAGAATTAGAAATATCCCAAAATTGTAGATTTTCGACTAACGTCAAAAAGAAGTAGCTTCCCAATTCGGTTATAGTTTTTTTATGTTTGTTACCACATAACTCCGTCAATTGTTAACCGATTTGGAAAATTATTTTTTTACCATAAAAGATATACTTAGAAATTGATATCGTTAAAATTTTACCAAAATCGGTTCAGTTGTTTAGTTTTAAAAACAAAACAATTTATTTTACCATAATTGCAGTAAAAAGTAGTAACTGTCACCTATAGACACGAGCAGTACCATAAACATAACAGAGTATACTATTTCGCACATGTTATCCCCCATGCGTTGCCATTCCTGAGGACTCAGGTGTTATACCTCTGTACCGTGTAAATTCATTGCCATATATCCCACCCTTCAAACCGAAACACAGCCATGCAAACACAATTGTTTCACGGTAGAAACACGAATCGAACAGAGGTGCCCAAGCAAACGACTATTGTACAAATTCTACAAACGTGAACACAGGAACACCACTGTATACACTATGTCATAGTGACTATGAGGTCATGGTATTCCTCATTTTATAGAAGAGCTCTGTGCCCAACAGTGGGACGCTATTGTCGTTATAGTTATGGTAATTGTATACATAAATCATATTAAAATATAGTTAGCAAGCGCGAGCGATCGCTCTGAGGCTGCGGTGACGACGGCCGGCCTACTTCCGCTCCTCGCATTACTATACGAGTATGGTCCTTTTTTTTATTCCATCCGTTCCCATGACCCGGCCGGATGCGAACGGTTTTTTAACCACTTCATAATTATTCGATATTTTGTTGTTTACTTAAAACTTTCTTTGTCAGAGAGCGATTGGGGTCGAATTAAAGTTTTCAAGTTGCGCACTCCTAAGGTGTAAATAATATTGACGTTTTTTTTTAAAATACAGGAGGCAAACGAGCATGCGGCTAACCTTATGGTAAGCGGGGGGGAAAGGGATTGTTAGTAATGAGATCTAATAGCCCCATTGCTAGCAACATACCCTCTCAGGTCGACATCCACGCGATTTCCCCTGGAAACCATCTTGGTTAATTCTTATAGAATTCATCATGGTGGGCCGACTTACCTGCATTCATTTTCACCTATCTATCATCTTCCACTGGTGCCTCGTCAGTGTATACCGATAGCGGGGTTACCATTCCATTTTCATCCATTAAAAAAAACGGATGGTAAGTTTTTTTTTTTGATGGTTGAAAATGGTATGGTAACCCCGCCTGCGCTAACAGTATACGCTGGCAGAGCACCAGTGAAGGGTGATAGATGAGAATGAAAACAGGCCAGTTAGCCCATCATGATGAATTCATCAGGAATTAACCATGATAGTTTCCAGGGGGAACCGCGAGGAGGTCGACCTGGTTGGGTATATTGCTAGCAATAGGATTCTCAGTCTCCATTACTAACAATCCCTTTCCCCCACGGATGGTAAGTGATTACCGCTGCGCATAAGCACCCGCATTACCAGAGGCATTGCGGGTGCGCAGGCCTTTTTAATATGCTCTATTCTTGAAGGTTACATTGGAAAGGTAAAACGTATTAAATGCCATTTAGTGAATTTTACAGTAAAGTAAAAAAAAACTAATCGAAATGCTGACATAAAATTATTTATAATAGTTTGTATATTGCAAATAGGAAATTCATTATCGAAATTTTTTCTATACCACTGAGGTGGCAAACAAGCAAACGGCCCACCTGATGGTAAGCGGTTACAGTAGCCTATGAACGCCTGCAATACCAGGGATTTTACGCGCGCGTTACCGATATTGAAGAAACCTCTTTACCCCACTTTTGAAGAACCCCATGCTGTAGTCTCTTGGGGAAACCTCGGCAGGGAGCTCATTCCATAACCTGAGTGTTCGAGGGAGAAAACATCTCTGAAACCGCGTTGTATGCAACCATCTAAGCTGTAGGGTATAATTATCAATTTTTAATTATTAAGATATAAATTAGAGATGAGAATTAAATGTGGAGGAGTTTTTATGCATGAATTTAGTTTATTGTAATATTTAAAGTAATATTTTCGCTGTAATATAGAGATGAATAGATTACCAAGTGGTCTATCTGGTGAGCCGTCAGCTTGTTTGTCATTCTAGATTTTCATAAAAAATCTTATAGATTTTTTTTACGCAACGCAACCCACCTGATGGAAAGTGGTAACCGTCGCCTATAGACATGAGCAGTACCATAGATATAACAAAGTATACTGTTTCACCCATGATACCCCCATGAGTTGCCATTCCTGAGGACTCAGGTGTTATTCCTCTGTACCCAGTAAATTCACGATGTGTAAGTATATTTGTTATTTATATATATCTATGTATTTATTAAAATATAAATTATTACTAATACCGCATTCGAATATTCTGGCACTTCCCTTAAAGTTGAATGGGAGAGAATTAAGTTTGCCTTGTACACATACATATTTAACTGTATATTTGTTTAATGTATTAATAGTTGTAGCACTTCAGCTGCCCGCTAACGAAATGCTTTCTTACTGTACTGGGTTGACTGGAAGAGATCTCTGTCAGAGATAAGTCCAGCCTTGCTCACAACATTTATAAATGCATTATTTTATATGTAACTTACAAGTGCAATAAACAATATATATATTATACATGTACTAATGAATAAATAAATAAAAAATAAAAAAAAAATTGGAAATTATGACATTGTTTTCGAAAATCGACGGATAATTGTAACGTTGTGACACTTTATGAAGCTAAAGCTATAAACTCTCTCATAACAAGCTGACACGTGACAAATTTTTGGTCAAACGTGAACTACCCTGTACAACGACATAATAAAGGGATGGCAACTTTTATACACAGCTTAAAAATAATAACAAAAGATTTGCCTAAAAATAGAAAATTTCTTATAGAAGGTCTACAAAAGGGTGGATAGGTTAATAACGGGAAAAGCCCTGACTCACAGGATTTCCCGGGCAGTAGTCATATGTATTTTTACCACCATAATGTGGGGCATTTATGTTACGAGTAGGTGGTGGGTAATTAATTTTTCACTAGGTTAATTATAGTGAAAATATAATGGCTCGCCTGATGTAAAGTGGACGTCATAGAATACACTGTGATGCCCATCGGACCCCTCAACTTTTGACTTTGATTGGCAACCGCAGTTTGGCTTTTGGTGATGTTTTAAGAGGGACGCTGCTGCCCATCCCTTGACTATTAAGTTCTCTTAGTCGTCTATTACAACTCACCTGGGAAAGGAAGGAATATGTGTACAGAAGCGTAGCGAACGGCGAATTGCGCGGTGAGCGACCAGCGTTCGTAATATACATATCGCGTGAACAGATTCACGAACGATACAGCACAGAAATATATATATATATATATATATATATATATATATATATATATATATATATATATATATATATATATATATATATATATATATATATATATATATATATATATATATATATATATATATATATATTAAGCATTATGAGATATAATAACTATTGAGTAACCTGTAACTAGAACTGGTTTTGTTGACTCAACAAATAATTAAAAAGTCTTCTTTTAAAAATATCCTTACTTGATACTCTGCGTAGATCTACAGGGATTTTATACCAAAGGCAGATAGCGGTGACAGTAAAAGAATTGGACATAAATCCGGAATGGTGTGACGGGGTGATGAGGAGGAGATTATGAGATGATCGAAGATTAAGGGTATGGGAGTCTTTGAGGTACTGAAATCTATCTTTCAAATAAGTAGGAGAGGAAGGGTCATTGAGGATAGAGAACAGTGTGCAAAGTATACGTAAGTCTTTGCGGTTACGAATGGTCAACCATTTGAGTTATATTGTTTGATACAACATTAATAAATACTCCGGTTGATGCAGTAATACAGTAGTATTTAATACATTTAATAATTTTAGTTTTACTTAAAAATAGATATATAATAATAAGATTTAAAGCGTAACAATAAGACAGTCTTGTAGTAGTCAAGTATAGTGTCACACAGAGGGCGTCTCCACTGAGCGATTAATATCCAATTTGCAGGGTAGTATGGTGACCGTTCCGTTGTAATAATTTACACGGCCTACCCACTACGTTTATGCCGGTCCGCCATTGTCTAGGCATGTATTAGTGTTAACAATATCATATCAGTCAGTCCTTAACCGTCCATTGCTGAACATAAGCCTCCCCCTTGGGGGGATTTACCAATAATTACCACGCTCGGCAGGCGGATTAGCAATCACAGTTAGGCTTAATATTAATTTAATTTTAATATAAAACTATTAATTTAAATATACTCGTATATCTAGCTATAGACACTGGTGATATCATTTACTAGAGGGTCACAACATCGATTTTTGTATTATTCCAATTTTGTTATAGAAATAAATATTTTTCATTTTTTTTTTACTATCTGGTTGTATATAAATTATTAATTGAAATATTAATATTACGAGAGGGAGACTTTGTACAAAAGTCGATTGCTTGCGTATTTTATATGGCATATGTATTATATATTGGATATGGCAGTGAATTTACAGGGTACAGAGGAATAACACCTAAGTTCCTCAAATTAATTACCAGAGAGAGACCATGGCAACGCATGGGAGCATGGTTAGATTATGAAGGTGAAACAGAGAGGAAAATTACATCATTACATCTGTTACATCAATGGTACTGCTCATGTCTATAGGCAAATGACTGTTACTTATCAAATTTTAAATAAAAATCTATCAGGTGAGAAAACAGCTTGTTTGCATTTTTTTGTTCTTTTTTGTTTGTATAAAAATAAATTACCCAACCGTAAAAATATTAAAAAATAGATATATATATATATATATATATATATATATATATATATATATATATATATATATATATATACACAACTTAAAAGTATATACAATCTAGTGGTATTGGCTGTGCGGTCCCGGCATAGAATAGGCCACCCTTTCCTTTTCCATGGGTGTCATAAGAGGCGACTAAGGGAAAGCGAGGACAGGGCAGCAGTGTTTCTCTTAAAACATCACCAAAGCCTAACTGCAGGCAGGTTAGCAACCGCAGTTTTACGACACGACATTTCTTACAACACTTACGGGAAAGAAAGGGACCATTTTATTCCTGGACCACACGGCTAATATTAAGTTAATATGTAGAATTGCAGGTAGTCACTAGATGCAGGTGGCTCAGGACCGTTTCATGTGGCAGTCTATGGGATAGGCCTATGTCCAGCAGTGGACAGATAATGGCTGAGATGATGAAATGTAGAAATTCAAGAATACCTTATTCAGTTATCAGAAGAATTTTACCATAGGAAGACTTTGTATAATACAAAAGTCGTTTGCTTGGACACCTCTGTCCCATTCGTGTCTTAACCGTAAAGCAGTTGTGTTTGCATGGCTGTGTTTCGGTTTGAAGGGTGGGATATGGTGTGAATTTACAGGGTACAGTGGAATAACATCTGAGTCCTCAGGAACGGTAACGCATGGGGGGTATCATGGGCGAAACAGTATATTCTGTTATGTCCATGGTACTGCTTATATCTATAGGCGACGGTTACCACTTTCTATCAGGTGGGCCGTCAGCTTGTTTGCCATTCTAAGATATATAAAAAAAATATCACAACCAGAGGAAATTCTTAATTTGCTAAGAAGATGGATACAAGCCGATTGTGGCTGTTGAATTTATCCGTTGAGCCCCAGCAGACATAAAGTAGACGATTATAAATGGGCGCCCACAAGGGGACCCCGGCAATTAATTAGATACGCGCTCTCCATTCTCCATGCGGTAACGATGTAATAAAGAAAATGTATAAAACATGAATCAAAAATTGACACTCTTTTACGTCCTCTGACACATAGCACAGGGGAGAAGGGTATGTTAGTAATGGGATCTAACAGCTCCATTGCTAGCAATGTACCCTATCAGGTCGACCTCCACGCGGTTCCCCCTGGAAACCATCGTGGTTAATTCTCACAGAATTCTTCACGATGGGCTAACTGATCTGCTTTCACCCTCACCTATCACCTCTCACTGGTGCCTCGTCGGTGTATGCCGATAGCGCAGGCGGGGTTACCATTCCATTATCAATTATTAAAAAGACACAGCACAATAAACCAATCCATGGTAACTTGAAATAGAACTTCATAAATAGGCTAAGAGGAAGACCGAGGAATAACTACATGGGACAGATAAAGGAAACACTAGGCGTCATGTCGTATAGGGAGATAAAGGATATGGGATAGAGTTGGCTGGAGGAAGATGCATGAATTAGTTGCACCAACAAGAGGAAACTCTTAAATGAAAAGAAGAAATAGGCTATTATCTCTCTCTGGAGGAAAGAGTTTGTTAGTAATTATCTAATATTTAGTAATTGAATGATATTCAATTATATAATTAGATAGCTCCATTAGATACCAATGTAACCCATCAAGTCGATCGCTATCTTGAAGAAGAACTAGGTACTCAATCCGAACCTTCGATTTTTTTAATGAGTGAAAGTGCAATGGTAACCCTGTGTGCGTGGACCTCCATGTGGTTCCCTGATGTGTGGTCCTGGAAACCATCGCATCTGGGGGGAAAGGGATAGTTAGGTAGAGTTTGACAGCCCCATTGTTAGCAATTTGCCCTATTAGGTCGACCTCCACGTGGATTCCCCTGGAAACCATCATGAACAATTCTTATTGAATTCGTCACGATGGGCTAACTGACCTGCTTCATCCACAACTATCATGCTTCACTGGTGCCCCGCCGGTGTATTAGCGCGGGTGGGGTTACCATTCCATTATCACTCATTAAAAAAAACCATCGCATCTACCTAGGTCTAATATAGGATATTGCTAGCTATGAGACTGTATTTTTTTTTGGGGTGAAAATGGTATGGTAACCCCGCCTGCGGTAACAGGATACGCTGGCGGAGCACCAGTGAAGGGTGATCGATTAGAATGAAAAACAGGCCAGTTAGCCCATCATGATGAATTCATCAGGAATTATTCATGATAGTCGGGGGTAAAGGGATTGTTAGTTATGGAGACTGAGAATCCCATTGCTAGCAATATACCCAACCAGGTCGACCTCCTCGCGGTTCCCCCCGGAAACTATCTTGATTAATTCAGGCTAACTGGCCTGTTTTCATCCTCATCGATCACCCTTCACTGGTGCCCCGCCAGCGTATCCCGTTAGCGCAGGCGGGGTGGGGTTACCATTCCATTTTCAACCAATAAAAAAAATCATGATCCCTTTCCCCCCACTATGGGACTGTTAGATCCTATTACTTACAATCCCTTTCGCCCTGCTATTGGTTTAATAACCACAGTAGTAGAGGTACAGTATCTTCTCGGTTTATGTTTTTTTTTAATGGGTGTTCATGGTATGGTAACCCCATCTGCACTATCGGTATACACTGGCGGGGCACCAGTGATAGATGGTTGATAAAAGCAGGTCAGTTAGTCCATGTTGACGAATTCAACTAGAATTAGCCACGATGGTTTCCAGGGGAACCACGTGGAGGTCGACTTGACAGGTTATATTGCTAGTAATGGGGCTATTGGACCCCATTACTGACAATCCCTTTCCCCCTCTTGGTTTATGTTAGTCGATGCCCCTTTATAATGTATTATGTCTTGTAAAAAAACTTGACTTGATATCGCCCTTAAAGATACGTGTTTCACGGGCTTATAAAACTATCTACTTATTTAAATTCTATTAAATATCTTTTACTACTACATAAACATACTTGTATTGTATTGCATGAAACTGGAACAACGCCACCTACCCTACCTGTCTGCTTTTGTCTGCTATATCTACAATGAAAACATCTCCGGACATAGACTTGAGATAGCAGGCCAGTCCTCACAACAATGATGTATTTATACTACACTAGCTTTATTAGACATGTATACAATGCTCGTAATGTAATAAGGAAACGGTTGGTGACTTCAAAATGGCCAGCGATGTACAGCATCCAACGCGTATCGGTCGGAGGGATGCGGATAACAGCATTGATTCGACTCTGGGTATTACGGAATTGTAACAGTGACGTCAGATTTGCGTGGCTCCATTGTTGTTCGATGCGATCAATATTCTCGGATGTACCATTTATTTATTTATTTATAGTTTAAGAGCGTCCATAACTTTGGCTTGACAAAATGTGACGACATGACCATTAGCCGTCAATTTTCAAAAAGAATTTAATAATTTCCAGTATTTCAGATTGATTATTTAAAAAGTGATTTATTAGCGTGCCTGCATGCTCTGAAATAATGCATTGATATACTTATTAAGCTGACGACGAAAATTTGAATTTTGATGGCATAGAATTATTTAAAAAATGTGAATGATAATATAACAATTATAATAATAAGTTTTTAGTGAAATATATTTATGTAACATATTACAATAGCGCTAACAGAGCACATTTTAATTAATTTTAATCTATTTTTCTAACTATAACATCGAATTATTGTTTTCTTACATTAAAATTTAACTAATTATAATAATTAATTATAAAAATTTAAGGATACATTTTTAACAGATGTCAAATATTTATTCTTATTTGTACTTTCACTTCATTTTCGCTTAAATTTACATTTTATTTTTTCTTTTCAAATATACATTTACTGTGCGAAAAAATACTTTTATACACACATTTCACACTTTCTGTACGATATAAAGGTTATTTTAAATAATCTATCCTATATATATCCTTATAACATTACATATTGTTTTGTTTATAATGTTTACCTTATATGTTCTTCCATACTATAATTGACAGATTTTTGTCTGTTTGTCATAATAAAATAGACTGTATATAAATGTCAATTAAAATTATTGAATTCGCTAAAATGGTACACAGAGTAATCAGGATATATTGCTCTACGTATTAGTGTTACAGTAACAACTACCCATAGTGTGAGCCTTCAATTCGTTTGCCATTTATCTTATTAATATGATAAAACTGTAACTAGTTGATGTTTATACATGAGAGATATTTTTTAAGGAAAAATTAATATGAATATCCGCAAAAAAACCAAAGTAATCGACATAGCATGAAGGATAAACAAGCTAAAGTGGCAATGGGCTGAAATACCGATAACCGATGGGAAAGAAAGGTTCTTGAGTGAGGACCCCGTACGAGCAAACGCAGTGTAGAACGACCCTCTGCTAGATGGAATATGACCTCAAATGCATTGCAGAGACTCAGGACCGTTCCTTATGGTAGTCTTTGAAAGAGGCCTATGTTCAGCAGCAGACAGATAATGGCTGGGATGATGAAGAATACGAAGGATCTTAACAATATCATTGAATGCAAAAGAATATCTTTTAGGAATTGTCTGTCTGTCTGTATGTTTGTACCGGCCATCACACAAAGATTACAGCACCAAATTGAATGCAGTTTTCACAGTTGTATGAAGGTGTAATTGAAAATCTGGTGCATGTTTTATCTTTATACGCCAATTAGAAGAGATTTACTTAATTTACATCACTACTGCTATTGCCAACCCGATTGCCAAGCGAAGCTAGTAGCTGCATAAAAATAATCAATAATATCGGAGTATAATGGAAACGGTGAAGGGTGGGCGCCCTCCACAGTGTATCGACCCCTTACGTCACTGCCTCACACCTCATCGGCTCGCAGCACACCACTCGAAAATCAAGCCTCCGCCACCACGGACGAGCGCGTTCCCAACACAATAACTCAGCTTCGCTAATATGATTTTAACCCCCAACCTTAAAGGAGGGGTGTTAGGAGTTCGATGCTTTGTCTGCACATTTGTCTCGTAGCTACAAGACAGACAAAATTTAATAAAACGAAAAGGCGTTTCGTTTTATTTTGAAATATGGTTTAATCAGAATTGGTTAGTTGATTAGAATTATTATTATATTCTTAAGCCGTGTGGTCCCGGCATTGAATAGGCCACCCTTTGCTAACCCGTGGGTATCGGGGGGAAAGGGATTGTTAGTAACGGGTTCTAATTGCCCCATTAAGGGGGAAAGGGATTGTTAGTAATGGAGACTGAGAATCCCATTGCTAGCAATATACTATCTATCGGTATACACCGGCGGGGCACCAGTGAGGGATGATAAGTGAAGATGAAGCAGGTCAGTTAGCCCATCGTGACAAATTCAATAATGGACCAATCACTATGATCTCCAGGGGGAACCTCGAGGAGGTCGACCTGATAGGGTATATTATTAGTAATAGGGTTACTAATCCCCATTACTAACAACCCCTTCCCCCACGATTTAGAATTGGCAAGTCGCGCGTGTTATTATTGAATTACACATTCATATTGATATTACAGGCGTTCATAGGCTACGGTAACCGCTTACCATCAGGTGGGCCGTATGCTTGTTTGCCACCTCAGTAATATAAAACAAAAAAACATCCGAGCCGTCATTTCTCTAAACCAGTCTCTATTCATATAAATTTCGATTTGTTTTTACAGCGAAATTTTTATTATAAGAAATACGAACTAATTTTTAATAAATTGAATCAAAATTATTAGAATTCCAATGTATGATGGTCCATAAAATAGTAATTTCGCAAAATTATCAAACGAAAATATTCGGTTTTTGTTGTGCATCACCGCAGCTTACTCCAACTAAAGACTACGATTTCTTGCACAATTCTCTCTGAATAAATTTTTTCATTCTAACAATCACTTTATATATTTTTAGAGGGAGACTTTATACAAAGGCTTGGGTACCTCTGTCCCATTCGTGTTTCTACCGTGAAGCAGTTGTGTTTGCATGGCTGTGTTTCAGTTTTAAGGGTACGATATGGCGTTAATTTACAGAATACAGAGGAATAACATCCGAGTCCTAAGGAATGGCAACGCATGGGGGGTATCATGGGCGAAACAGTATACTCTGTTATGTCCATGGTACTGTTCATGTCTATAGGCGACGGTTACAGCTTTCCATCAGGTGGGCCGTCAGCTTGTTTGCCATTCTAAGTTGTATAAAAAAATCGGCAATTTACAATAGTTTTCAATTCGAAACTGCCTAAATATGTAGTTTCGAACTCAAGAGCCCTTGTTCATGAGCGCGGTTCACAGCTGAATAAAGGCTTCTACGAATTTTGACACTAGTCTGGCTTCCCCGATATTAAAATCTGTGTAAAGCTAACACAAATAATTATTAGGTTAAAAGAGAGGTTTAGAGAATTGAAGTCTCAAAATGGGCCCCATTATGGTATGGTATTCATTAGCATATTTACTACCCATTATATATTGCAAACCGGTAAATACCGTAAGAGGCGACTAAAAGAACTTAATGGCCAAGGAATGTCGACAACGTCCCATTTAAAACATCTCTTAAAGTCTAACTGCGGTTGCTAACTTGCCTGCGAAGCATGGCAACTATTAGCAACACCCCTTTTATGCGGGAGGCCTATGTCCAGCGGTGGACAGTTAACGGCTGATGTATTAATAGTAATAAATATTTACAACAAACCATTCCCTAATATCTATCCATACCATAGACTATTTTGTTACTCTACAAACAAGAGCTACTGCTGAGCCAAAGTGAATCATTGTCGGCGAACTATAAAGTGGTGCCACGTGACAATATTTCCACTTAAAAGCCACGAGGTAACAATGTTGCCGCAGTAGCTTATAGTTTGTTACTTTGTTGCTGAAAATATAAAATGAAGTGAAAATGAATTGGTTAGAAATGGAACAATAACGATAAAAGCGTGGTGACGCGGACTGCAACGGTATAAATAATAGTCCGGTTCAATTGAACTTAATTGAAATGTAAACAAAGAAATAATCGTCCCAACCATAAGCCAATCGACTAATCTATACTTATAATAAATCTGTATTAATTATTAATCTTCTCTGTATTAATAATTAGTGTAACTATTAAGTTTCATTTAAACATAAAGAAAGTGAATAAAGAATTATAACCTAAAATAGGGGCATTCGTGTATGGTCCCAGCGTAGATCACCCCTTCCTATCCCGTAGATGTCGTAAGAGGAAACTAAGGGAGGACGAGGGATAAAAATAGAATGAGCAGCAGCGTTCAAACCTCCTCCTCTCAACACAAACCCCTTCAAACAACCTCTCAAAACGTCTCCAAAACCTAACTGCGGTTGCCAATCCACCTGCTAAGTGTGGCAACTACTTGCAAAACCTCCCTAGGGGAGGCTTATGTTCAGCAGTGGACAGTAAAAAGCTGATATGATGATGATGAAACGTAGTTTTTTTTTTATACAACTTAGAATGGCAAACAAGCTGACGGCCCACCTGATGGAAAGTGGTAACCGTCGCCTATAGACATGAGCAGTACCATGGACATAACAGAGTATACTGTTTCGCCCATGATAACCCTCCATGCGTTGCCATTCCTGAGGACTCAGGTGTTATTCCTCTGTACCCAGTAAATTCACGCTATATCCCACCCTTCAAATCAAAACACAGCCATGCAAACACAGCTGCTTCACGGTTGAAACACGAATGGGACAGAGGTACCCAAGCGATCGACTTTTGTACAAAGTCTCCCTCTGGTACGTAGTTCTAACGTAACGTAGTTCTAGAAAATGTCATTCTTTAGTCATTCTGTAGTAGAAACGATCTAAAAATTACTAAAAAAAAACGTTATTTTAACATTACATAAGTCGCCAGGTTTGAGATACATTTACTTGCTACCACTCTCCATCAGTAGGCCGTCAACTTAATAAGACCGCTTTACAAAGCAAAAATCAAAACGATTCTGAGGTCAAAGTTCCTTACTTGTGTGAACTTATAACTTATTTATTGCTAGCTTTTACCCGTAACTTTGCCCGTGTGATTTATATATGAGACCAAAGGTACACAACTCGTATTTCCTTATACTCTTACCCTGGGTTGTATGAATCTTTCCTTATTTCTTTCACATTTAGGTATAGGTAAACAAGTTTTTTTTTCTGCGTTTATGAAAAATGTATGAGTCTGTTTATTGCGTATAATCACAGAAACTATAATGTATCTGTTTAATAAGGAAAATAGAGTTTAATACACGAAATAGATACAGACTATGTAGTTACAATTTTGCTCCACAAAAAGTGCTCCACAAAGAGTTTTTTGAGAGAGTAGAGTAGTGACAAAATTTGTATGGAATTTATTTAATTATTAATTTATTATTTGTTTATTTTATTTATTCTTTATTGCACAATAAAACTTTGTACAAGTGGCGAGTTGGTAGCCCCGCCTGCGCTATCGGTATACACTGGCGGTGCACCAGTGAATGATGATAGGTAAGGATAGATAGATAGATAGATAACCTTTATTACCAGTATTAAAAAAATAAAAAATTAAAACAACAAAAAGAAAAAAAACACAATTAATGTTGCTGGTTGCTGGAGCCGTCTCAGCTGTTGCTATATATGTACAGCTCCAGCGAGATGTACCTATATAGCGCTGATTTTCAGGCGGCCCCTTAACTCCTTTACCTTTAGCATGCGCGCTGAATGAATGATGAAGCAGGTCAGTTAGCCCACCGTGACGAATCTAACAATAAATCAATCATGACGGTTTCCAGGAGGAACCACTAGGAGGTCGACCTAATAGGGCATATATTGTTAGCAATGGGGCTGTCAAACTCCATAATAATCACTATCATAGGTTTTAAATAAACAAAACTCCCCTTATGGGGAAGGCTTATTAATAGTTTTTAAGTACAATTACTAAAAACTATTATTATTATTAGACTAAAAAAAGAAAAAAACAACATTTATTTCACTCTATTGAAGGGTGGGATATGGCGTAAGTTTACTGGGTACAGAGGAATAACATCTGAGTCCTCAGGAATGGCAACGCATGGAGGGTATCATGGGCGAAACAGTATACTCTGTTATGTCCATGGTACTGCTCATGTATAAAATGTATAAAAAAAAAACTATGTTGAAATTTTTTATCTATAATATTGGTGTTGCAGATTCAATTTAATATGTGAAAATGAACTCTTTTTATTATTGCACGTACTGGCCACTTATACTTATTTTACTATTAAAAATATAATGCTTCTTTCTATTCTAATTTTGTAAAAAAAGGATGTTCAAAACATAATATGTATTTTATTTATCTCATCGTCTTTATTTCTAATATATAAAATTCTCGTGTCGCGGTGTTTGTTACCAAACTCCTCCGAAACGGCTTTTCCGATTTTTATGAAATTTTGTGTGCATATTAGGTGGGTAGGTCTGAGAATCGGCCAACATCTGTTTTTCATACCCCTTACTGATAGGGGTGACCCACCCCTAAATATTTTTTTTTATTTTTTTAGCAATTTTTTTTTATTTTTAATTTATTATGATTTAGCATTGAAAAATACATACAAATTAAAATTTTTACCCTTTTACGATCAACCCCTGTTGTTTAATCGCAATTTTTATATGCCACAATAGGTTTGCAAGATGACAATCGAATATAATAATTGTAGTATAATATATTTTCATATATAGTTCTAGAAATAATATATATGGTAAAACAACGTTTACCGAGTCAGCTAGTAAATATATAATAGTTTAACCGCATTTGCACCAGAATTATCGCAGTTTTTAAACTTCAGGGTTCACCAACCTTCGGCGGCAATTTTAATTCACCAATAAATATTTAGAAGTGCCCATTCTCACTTGGCACAGTACTATGTGTCCCCTAGCCATACATCTTAATTTAAATAACACTATGACTAACGCATTTCTCTGATGATCTCAGGGTATTAAGTGTTCAGTAACTCGTTAAAGGTTGTTACGAGCGGTGGCTGACCTCGCCGCCGTTCGCAGACAGACGGACAACCTGGCGACTGGGAGGCGGTGGCAAGCAATGTTGCCAACTACGTGACTCATACGGTTTAATAGAAAAAAAAAATGCTTAATCGAACCACCGCCTTACTGTACTTACATAACTGTATCATTACATTTATTATGTTACTTATTGTAATGTATCCTATATTGTATGATTCAAAGAAAGCATACTCATTCATTCATCCATTCAGAGGTTTTAATTCGAATTATAAAGTGTATAACACTATTTATTCGATAATAATTGTTAATCCTGAAGTTGGTCCATCTGTTGTCTCAATTTATTTTAAATCCATTCAGCTGTTTTATTATGATTGAGTTAAAAACATCTAAATGTCATTACTGCTAGTATTAAGTCACGTACGCCTTCTGGTGTCAAGAATTCCTAATCCATCCTCATTGGGGGGAAAGGGATTGTTAGTGATGGAGACTGAGAATCCCATTGCTAACAATATAACCAACCAGGTCGACCTCCTCGCGGTTCCCCCTGGAAATTATCATAGTTAATTCTTGATGAATTCATCATGATGTGCTAACAGGCCTGTTTTCATTCTCACGTATCACCCTTCACTGGTGTTACTACACCATTTTTACCCATCAAAAAAATCCATCCTCATTGTACACGAAGACCTCTGACGTTACGTCAATTGGGACTTAATAAAAAAGTAACCAAGTTTCTTTTTAATTATCACGAAAAACCATTCCAAATGAATTTAGTAACAAACCGCAATATTCAATAAATTGTACCATTTTTAATTTGTACTAATATTAGCATATATTACTGTTGAGATCCATTGTGTGGCCCTGTTTCTCTATCTCTAAAATTAAAATATCGATTTGATATCACAGCAAAATATTTATTGTAAGCAACAATTTGATTCAAGTTAAAATTATTATAATTTTTAATTTACGAATAAAACAGCAATTTTGTGAAATTATTAAATTAAAATATTAGATTGAGAGGTAGGATAAGAGAAATGGTGCTTAAGAATCGACCCTATGAGACATCAACAAGTTCTCTCACGATCCGGTAAATAATTGTTTACTTTTTAATTAAATTCTATTGAAACATTATAGATTATAGCTCAAAAGTAAGAAGTAACGATAATTATTAAATTATCTAAACATAAACTGAAAAATTTAAAAGTCTAAAAATGGAATGCTTTTGTCTTGGAATCTTTAGGCTACAGTCAAATATTATCTCTCAATTTATATAAATAAGGTTTAAATTCCATTGTCGTACAGTTTTTTTACAAGAAACTTTTTTCTAAATTCTTTTAGGTCTGATCTAAATTCTTTCTAAGTGCTAAAATATCAGAAGCTTTGCCAATGGCTCAGCTATATTGCTCGAATAATCGACAACTAGTAAGCAACAGTTTCAACAATTCAGATTTCCACACAAACATGTCTACGTAAATTAATATCTTTGTACAACTCGCACTACGCACTCGAAATGCCTCTCTTAGTAAGAAAGTGTGAGTTTTGTATTGAAAATTTATCTGCGCCTCTAGCAAATAGTTGCGAAAACTTAGATTTCCAATAAACTTACCGACTTGTAAACGTGAACATAACCGTAACATAAATATTTGTACTACTCACACTAGATATTCTGAGTGCATAGTATGAGTATTGTATTAGTTAATTGCGCATCTGGCAGATAATTCCGGAAACTCAGTTTCTCATACAAACTTATACGTAAACTCAATCTTTGTACAGCTCGCACTACGCTTTTAGTTTTGAAATTAAAAACATGACTACCGCAGTCATATTTTTAATTTAACGGATAGATTCGAAATCTCAGATTTCTAACAAACTTACCGACACGTAAACACGACGCACACATAAATATTTTACAACTCACACTAAGTATTCCAAGTGCCTAGTGCGAGTTTTGTATTGAAAACATAACTGCGCCTCTAGCAAATAATTTCGAAAACTCAGATTGCTATAAAAACTTACCAACAACCAACCAAGAGCATATTTGATATGTTTTAAGGATGGTTCGAGAATAGATGACAAGTGGTTTGAAAGAATACTGGTTTATTACTAACTGCGCATCAATTCTGCCATTACTAATATGTATGTAGGTAGATATATTTATGCTACATTATTATTAAATGAGGGTAGCAGATACATCAATATACCTTTTTAAAAGGCCGGTAGTGTACCTGCAATGCCTTTGGTGTTGTAGGTGATCATGGGTGGTGATAGTCACTTACCATCAGGTGAGCCGCATGCTCGTCCTGGATCGTCGGCATTGCCCCCTGTGTTTTAAAAAAAACGTAAACATGAACGCGATCGTAACGTAAATCTTTGTGCAACTCACACTAAGCACACTGAAAGGTTTAGTTGTTCCGCGTGAATCGATAGTGAATCATAGGGCGTTAATCCGAACTACATATGACTCGTGCCCATTCGCAATAGGGATTATAACACACACAGTACATTGCGGCAAACAATTCGCCCCGTTATCGTCTGCATAAACCGAGACACCTGTTGAAACAAATAATATAATTCTACAACTGCTCTAAACGTGTGTGTTTATTACTCTTTCACCCAAAAATTACTACGTGGATTTGAATGAAATTTGTTTTACGACTAGATTATATCCTAATTTTCAATTTTATTAACATAAATTTTAACTATATTATTGTATTATTGAGTTTATCTTTAGCTGTGCAGTTACTACTATCTTTTTTTATTCAATTTAGAATAGTAAACAAGCTGACAGCTCACATATTGGGAAGTGATAACCGTCGCCTATAGACATGAGCAGTACCATGCACATAACAGAGTATACTGTTTCACCCATGATACACCCCATGCTTTGCCATTACTGAGGACTCAGGTGTTATTCCTCTGTACCCAGTAAATTCACTGAGATCATGCTATATAACATTAAGTTCGCTTTTTTTACCAAACATTTATTGTAACGCGGTTAATAAAGAACAAATAAGTAAAATGGAACGATAACCTTACCTCCACGATTGGTATACAATGTAGGGCATCAGTGAGTGATAGGTGAGGATGAAAGCAGGTTAGTTGGCTCATCGTGACGATTTCATCAGGAACTAACTGCCATGGCTTATACAAGTGTAATGTATATATCTTATATATATAAAATTCTCGTGTCGCGGTGTTTGTTACCAAACTCCTCCGACACGGCTTTACCGATTTTTATGAAATTTTGTGTGCATATTGGGTAGATCTGAGAATCGGCCAAACATCTATTTTTCATACCCCTCAATGATAAGGGTGACCCTCCCCAAAAATGATTTAGCATTGAAAAATACACACAACTTTAAATTTTCACCGTTTTACGATCAACCCCTGTCTTATATATATATATATATATATATATATATATATATATATATATATATATATATATATACCATATAAAACAGTTTCACTGTATAAACGTATGTATGGCTCCCCTTACATCGTATCGAGAAGGAATATTCTAACTATTCGCAGCCTCCCCCGGCCGAGTGGCTGCACAGGAAATGGTCCTGCTATCGGTAAATACATCTTTGCTGCCTGTAATATCCGGCGCGCTAATTCAGGAGGCCAATGGCAGATAAACGGTTTTCTAAATTTCAAGTTGAATCACTAAGTAGCACTGAAACAAATTCGTTACCCACGATTTCTTTATCTGTACAGTTTTTTTTTTTATGCGTCTTGTAATAGACGTCACAGAATATACAGTGGCACCCGTGCTACATCTAATACGTAGCTATTCCTGATTAATTATATCAGCCTTTAACAGTCTATTTCTGAACGTCTTCTACATAAGCCGTCCCTTTGGGGGGTTTTCCAGTAGTTGCTATGCTTGGCAGATGGATTGACAACCGCGATTAGGCTTTAGAAATGTTTTAAAAGGGACGCTACTGCCCATCCCTCGCAGTCCCTTAGTCGCCTCTTACGACACCTACGAGAAAGAAAGAGGTGGCCTATGCTATACCAGGATTACACGAATTAAAACCAATACAAAATCTGTGTTATTTCTAGAATTAAAACTAGACTTCTAGAAATTATTATTTCTAGAAGTGAAAGTATTTTAAAATTTAGTTAAGTATTTTTTTAGCCTGACCATTACAAACGAATAGACACAAAAACTCTAATTTAATTAATAATTAATTTATTTTTATAATATTAGTTTAAATGTAGAAAACTCACTCGACACATCACTGGATTGGAATCTTCATACTATGCTATCACCCTACTTACCAATAATATGTGGAACAATACAATTAATGACGCTGTGACACAAATGCGTAGAAGAATACTCTCTCGCAACTTGTCTTAGAAAAACCAACATGCGGGAATAGATAATTGAAAAAAAAAAGCATAAGAAAAATAGATTTGCTTTTTTTCGAAATTAAATAGATATAATACACGTCTCAATGTAAAAAATCCCGTGTCCGTTGTGTCCTATTCACGACCTACGAAACCACTCAACTGATTTTATTAAAATTTTGTGAATATTATTACCAGAGGGAGACTTTGTACAAAAGTAAATTACAAAATACGTAAATTTACTGGGTACAGAGGAATAACACCTGAGTCCTCAGGAATGGCAACGCATGGGAGGTGTACCATGGGCGAAACAGTATACACTGTTATGTCCATGGTACTGCTCATGTCTATAGGCGACGATTACTACTTTCCATCAGGTGGGCCGTCAGCTTGTTTGCCATTCTAAGTTGTAGAAAAAAAAACTAATATAAATAATAATATGTTATAAAAAGAAAAAAAAATGTTAGGATACTTGACACGACTCGACGAACTTATGAACATTATAATAGAAGGTAAGATAGAAGGATGTAGGCGAAGGGGGAGACTAAGGCATAGTTACATCAGGCAGATCAAGGAAAAAATTGGTGTCGTGTCGTATCAAGAGGTGAAGGGACTCGCTGAAAATCGTAGTGAGTGACGAGAGCTCCACCGACAAGAGCGCAGCTCTTAAATAGGACAGATATAAATAATAATAAAACTAAGTGTTATACATAGAGATATAATCCTTTTAGAGGTATTAAGTACCATTTAGATGTGTTATATTGTCCAGTATCGATGTTGTGCTCCTATTGTAACTGTAATAATAGGTGTTACAGTATTCTATATATATTTTTTTTAATTAGCAATTTTTTTTCTGTCTCGACCAATTTACAATTTCTATTAGACATTAACAGGTTGACTGGAAGAGATTTCTTTTAAGGAATAAGTCCGCCATTGTACTCTTTCTTTTCTCAAGAGCTCTGTACTATATAATTTAATACTTTACTGTACAGTAAAGTGTTACAAACAAACAAAACAAACTTTATTTGCATAAACATTATTGTAACAAACTAAGCACTGGAAAGTACAGTAAAAGTTGGTACGATTACTTAAATGCATTAGTACATTTGGATCAGCTTATACGTTTGTGTTTGAACTAGGTTATAAAAACGTAATTGTTTACTTCAATTTGAGAGGATGAGTATAAAAAAATGGACTCAGCAAACGGTGATAGGTGACACGTTTTGATTTAAAAACTGAACCGATTTTGATAAAATGTCTAGGAAACCATTTTGAAAGTATGTATAATACTTTACACATGGTGTGGGCGACAAAAGAAAACACGAATGGAATATGAATGGTTAGCTAGAGAATGCAATATGGCATTAAGCTTGCCACTTGTACAAAGTTTTATTGTTCAGTAAAGAATAAATAAATGGAAATTGGAAATATATGTATATTGGTCAAAGGAACTTAGAAGACTAGAACCGTGAAGGCAAGCCAAAAGAAAACAATATACGTGTCAATATCGAATTTGGTTAATAATAATATACAGCTATAAATAATATATGTGGCCTGTACTCCATATATGGTAATGTACCTTAATTTCGTACTGATTGGTTTAGCTATCAAGAAGCTAAGAGATAACATACAAATAAACTCATTTTAGTACTTTATATTATTCTCAATTTCGTATATAATATAGTATATATTATATATGTGTAAGTATATTTGTTATTCATATATATTTATTCGTTTATATATGTAATTTTAGTATGTATGTATATCAATAATTAGTACTACCGTATTCGAGTATTCTGACACTTCCCTATGGTTGACTGGGAGAGAATGCTTTTAGCATTAAGTCCGCCATGGACATAATAAATAAATAATTAAAAAAAAAACATTTTCACATTTCCAATTTTAGATAAGGATTTTAACGCTTCTTATCTCAACAGGTACAAGAGCAACCAACTATGCTCTTTTTAGAGAGAAGCTTTTCGTTGTCATAAACATATTCAGACGTAAAAATCCCCAGGCAACGGCTAGACCTTGATTTTATCGGAATTGTGTCACAATTCACCAAAGAAATGTTCGCAGTACAGAGTAGATATATATAAATTATTTTATCTCCAAAAATATTTATTGCGACAAAATTTATTTAGGACTAGCAATCCGGTCTGATTTCGGATAAGGAGATAGAATTTTCAAATGTTACTCTCTGATGATGTGGCTTTCTATAGGTGGTAGATTTTTTGAAATCGGTTGAGTACCAATGACACCATACCATACATACCATATCGTGAAAAAAATAAAAATGAAAAAAATATTTATTTCGTAACAAAATTTGATACAATACTAAGATCGTTGTTGTGACCTTCTAGTAAATGTTATCACCAATGTGATGTAATATACCGGTAACTCTACTGCTGAATATAGGCCTCTCTCTCTTACGGGGTCATTTTAAATAAACACGCATGTTTTTGATCTATTCTAGACCTGGCTGTATATCCTTGGTCGCGACCCCTAGCGGCTGTTTATGTTAAAAGCCTTTCTCGCACTAATTAGTTGTGTACTGCGCGCTATTACCACTGTTTCACTAACTGCCCCAATTACTGTAGCCTTCCATTTACCACACCAATAATTAATTCATTATTAGAATTGTAATTTGTATAATTAATTAGTAATCATAGCGCTCTACGCTATTTTATTCAAATGTTCAAATTTAAAAAGTATGTGTGTGTGTGTGTATGTATGTGTGTATACACATTAGGTAAGTGCGCACTGTAGGTTGCGTCCAAATATATTTTTTTGTATGAAAATAAAACAAATTGATTAAACAGATCCTATTTAAACAGTATACTCTGTTATGTGCACGGTACTGCTCATGTCTATAGGCGACGGTTATCACTTTCCATCAAGTGGGCCCTCAGCTTGATTGCCATTCTAAGTTGCATAAAAAAATTCTCGAGTGACGATATTTATCATTTCCATATATATATATATATATATATATATATATATATATATATATATATATATATATATATATATATATATATATATATATATTATTTTATTTTTTTTTAGATCACTGTTATTCTCTTGCTCGCTTGCTTCTATTCCTTTTCTATCGGTGTGTTTGTTTTAGTGCATATATCTTTATTGTCTACAATTTCTTAAGATATTATACTCTCTGGTACCCTGATACCCTGGTACCCTTACCATCAATAAACATCGTTTACTTTTTATTTACATAAAAGTAAATTATAATATATTCGCACGATGCATTAAAATTTAAATAAATAATAAATGCTGTGTAAAATACCATTTTTATATTCATGGTATGTTATTAAAACACTTCACAAATTATCTAATTTCATTTCATTTTTACTAAATGTAAATATTTTTATTTTTTTTATACGCGAAAATACCCAGTGATACGTACGTATTGAAAACGAATTCGATTCGATATAATAGCAATCTCAATTATTGTCTTCAGAGGCAAATATTTGTCAAATAAAATTGATAGCGTTCAAGCAAAAACTTCAACCTTTTTGTAACTTTAATAACCTTGTTCCCTCTAACAATTCAATCGGTGAAAAGAATGTTAACTTGGCAGACTGTTGCCATGCCGCCGCCGCGCCGGCCGGTACCGGGCGGCTCGATAATTGTATGTACTAGGAGCAGTAGGTATCTGTCCGCTAAGAGCACATACAGACTCCTATTCATAATGAATAAAATAAATTAAAGACCTCCTATCTTAACATGCTATCTTGGTACTTTTTAATGGGTGCGGGGAACTAGTGAGAGATGATAGGTGAGGATGAAGAGGTAACTGACCCGCTTGACAAATTCAACACGAATTGTTCAGGATGGTTTCCATGGGGAACCACGTGGAGTATACGCATGTTAAGGTGTATTGCTAGCATTGAGTTCATTAGACCCCACTAACCATCCCTTTCCCCCCTGCTATCTTGGTACTTCACACATACTCTGTAAGGGATTTGAGCAATGGAAAAAGGTGACCGAAATTAATTTAATACCTTACCTAATAGCTCTATTTTCTACCAACTTGAAAAAATAGAGGAGGTTCTAATTTCGCATGTATTTTTTGTGTGTTTGTTCGTAACTTGTTCAGTTATAAACAGATTTAAAAAATTCTTTTTTTTTATCTGAAGGATATACTTTCATATTAGCCCCATGAAAGTTTTATTACTTTAAAACAAAATATTCATTTTGTCTTAATTGAAATCGGGTTTTTTAACAATCTTTAATAATTCGAATGAAATATTTAACAACAAATACCTAAACTGCTTTATTATTTTAATTTAACCCTGTATACTCGAAAATGAAAGGTAAAAATGTTAGCCCATCGTGACGAATTTCACTAGAATTAACCACGATAGTTTCCAGGGGAAACCGCGTGGAGGTCGACCAGATAGAGTGTACAGCTAGTAATGGGAAAATTAGATATCACTACTAACAATCCCTTTCTCCCCAAACTAAGCTGTTATATCTCTGTAGCCTGTAAATTACTGAGATATTAAGACTGTACAATTTTCGCAACAAAATAGTGAGCTATATGGTATGGTAGTTCAATTTATATTTGATGAACGATAACACAGCAACAAGAAACCACTCTGACCTTCGAGCTGGCTTTGCGAATCTAATTCTAACCGCCTACATTGTTTATGTTAAAATTCAAACATCATATTTTCCATATTTAAAGATAAAAGTAAATTTATTTGCACAAACATGTTTGTGCATGGGGGGAAAGGGATTGTTAGTAATGGAGTTTGACAGCCCCCTTGCTAGCAATATGCCCTATTAGGTCGACCTCCACGTGGTTTCCCCTGGTAACCATCGTGAAAATTCTTGTTGAATTCGTCACGATGGGCTAACTGACCTACTTTATCCTCACCTGTCATCCTTCACTGGTGCCCCGCCGGTGTATACCGATAGCGCGGGTGGGGTTACCATTCCATTATCATACATTAAAAAAAAAACATGTTTGTGCAGTAAGAACATACTGGATATTTTAATGACTGTTGTAGTTCGAACATGTTTTAATAATAACAATAATAATAAATCTCTTTATTTTCAAGTATATACCCATATATATACCACCATATATATATATATATATATATATATATATATATATATATATATATACATATATATATATATATATATATATGTATATATATATATATATATATACCCATATGTATAAGTATATACATAGTTTACAGTTACATTATTAATTATACATACTATAATATTATTATTATTTTTAAAATACACATTAATTATAAAATACCAATTTAAATTATTTCATTATAAAATCTTTCGTCGTCAGGTATGCTGTGAGGAATACAGTCTTTACAATATGATTACTTATTGTCATTAATCGTTGATGAAATTTTGCCTTATAATTGTGTAAAATAGCAAAAAAATCATTAACCCTGTTCTCTGCAAACATGCCAGACGCACTACACCGCCATGGCAAGTTGAGCATCGCTCGGAATGCATTATTGTATTGCACACGCAGTGTTTTAAGCTCTCTTCGTATAACTATACCATAATTGGTGTAAAAAGCCTGACAATAGGACTTAAACAATGTCAATTTGACTAGCTTCGAACAGTGGTTAAATCGTCTGGCCAGCATATTGCTTCTACATGCAGTGTTACACCTTTGTCTCTCCAGATCGCTATCATCTTTCAGATCTTCTGTCAACATATGGCCAAGATATTTAAATTTACTAACTATTTTTAAAGTATTTTACCAACATTAACATGCAAATTTTTATTTGGTGAACTACATATATATTTTAAACTTAGATTATAGAATCGAGGTAAACAGGTCAACTTTAAGTCAGCTAATTGTCAAATTAGCTGACGCGTTTTTTTATCAGTGTTCTACACATATACTTACGCACATAATGTATCTTGACGTGTCTATGTTTAATTAATAAATAAAATAAGTTTACTAATATACAAAAATTATAAAACAAAATAAATAATGAAGTTATAAAGGAAACATTCGTAACTATTTATACCAGAGGGAGACTTTGTACAAAAGTCGATTGCTTGCGTACCTCTGTCCCATTCGTGTTTCAACCGTGAAGCAGTTGTGTTTGCATGACTGTGTTTCAGTTTGAAGGGTGGGATATGGCGTGAATTTACTGGGTACAGAGGAATAACACCTGAGTCCTCAGGAATGGCAACGCATGGGGGTATCATGAGCGAAACAGTATACTCTGTTATGTCCATGGTACTGCTCATGTATATAGGCGACGGTTACCACTTTCCATCAGGTGGGCCGTCAGTTTGTTTGCCATTCTAAATTGTATAAAAAAAAATTATCACGCAAAATTGTATGAAAAAGTAGATACTTTTTTTCAAAGCATTTCTATGGAGACACTTTATTTATATAATGTAAGATTGGAAATGATATAATGTCAATCATAATATAGTAATAACAAATAATAATAATATTATTCAAAAATGTATGTAAATTTTTTTTTTAATATTAGTTGTTTTCGTAAATTTCAAAAATATAAATTGTCTTTTGTCTCAATGTCCTCTACCCAAAGGTTGTCTGGAAGAGATTGCATAGCGATGAGGCCGCCTTTTGTATCACTTCTCATTAATATTTACTGTATTTGTCGTTTCTCTTTTTACTTGGTGCAATAAAGTGTAAAATAAATAAATAAATAATAATTTCAAAGGTTTAAGTTAAAATACCAGTGAGATAATTACAAAAACTAACATTTAAACATCAAATAAGGGTAAGGTGGGGCGAAAAGGACCGTTAGTAATGAGGAGATTAGTCCCCATTTCTAGCCTTTATACCCTATCAGGCCGACAACCATGCATGCGGTCCTTCCTAGAAACCGTAATATTCAATTCCTAGTGAATACGCCACGACGGGACCCGTATTCATATATATATATATATATATATATATATATATATATATATATATATATATATATATATATATATATATATATGTATGTATGTATGTATGTATATTGTTCTCTGTAATATAGTGTACTCAGAAAGAGTACACTATATTTTTTTTTAATGGGTGATAATGGAATGGAATGGTATACCGATAGCGCGGGTGGGGACCCGCGCTATCGGTATACACCGGCGGGGTACCAGTGGAAGAATGATAGATGAGGATGAAGCAGGTCAGTTAGCCCATCATGACGAATTCAACAAGAATTGTTCACGATGGTTTCCAGGGGAAACCACGTGGAGGTCGACCTAATAGGGCATATTGCTAGCAATGGGGCTGTCAAACTCCATTGCTAACAATCCCTTTCCCCGAGTACACTATATTACAGAGACATAATAACAGAGTAATAATCTCTTCCAGCCAACAAATTTTCTGTATGCAGTTTTTGAATTTATGCTTCACAAAAATATTACATAATATTTGCCATGTGGTCCCGGCATAGAATAGGCCACCCCTTCCTTTTCCGTGGGTGTCGTAAGAGGCGACTAAGACACGCCGAGGGAGAGGCAGCAGCGTCCCTTTTAAAACATCTATAAAACCTAACTGCGGTTACCAATCCGCCTGCCAAGCGCGGCATCTACTCGCAAAACCCCCCTAAGGGGAGGCCCATGTTCAGCAATGGACGGTTAATGGCTGATATGATGATGAGTGACAGCTACATACATACTTTGATTTCATCTGACATAGAAATAATATAATTACTGTGTACAAAGGAATAACACCTGAGTCCTCAGGAATGGCAACGCATGGGGGGTATCATGGGCGTAACAGTATACTCTGTTATGTCCATGGCACTGCTCATGTCTATAGGCGACGGTTACCATTTTCCATCAGGTGGGCCGTCAGCTTGTTTGCCATTCTAAGTTGTATAAAAAAAAACTCGTTAAAGGGTGCTGCTTGTGGGGACTGGTCCATTCGTGTTTGCTTGTTTACTTTTATTTAACAATACATATAAATAGAACTTAATTCTAATTATAGTCATGTAATTGTAAAATTTTCTTGTACATAATAATTTGAAAAGAGTAACTGTCGAGTTTCTTGTGGATTCTTCTCAGCATTTAACAATATCCTGAACCCAACAGTACTATCATAAAAAAGTTGACGATTTAAAAGAGCTTGTACACAAGTCTATTTGAATAAAGATTATTTCTATTCTATATCTAGAATAGAATTACTATTCTATTCTACGTTTATTATTGTAATCAGTTTCAAATACGAATAATATTAAATTTATATATATCCACATAACTGATTTATGGCATTAATTTGTTAAAAAGCATTCAATAAATGTTCCAGCGTTTTGCCAGTCATCAGAATGTTGTCAATACAATTTCCTCTCTTAGCTAATTAGCCATTTGAATGCAGTCCCAATAACGATCAAAATAGAGTCCATTTCGGCGTGTTGCCTGTTATTTTGATAAATTCCCACCCTCTGTTTACTGAACACCGTAATCCTGAGAGGGTTCCTTTTAAAAATCACGTATTTTTTTAAACTGTATTTAAAGATAAATTGAGTATACTTTTGTTTAACTTTTAATCTCGCATTTGCAATATATTTTTTTTTTTTTTTTGCTTTTTTTCAATCCTTAATATTTATATGTATTATATCTATAATCTTATGTGTAGGCCTCTTATTGAACTAACATTTACCGGTTTCGGAACGATAATACAAAACAAACAATGGTATCGGACGTTCCTGAACGCACCACAATAACAAACAACCCCACACAGATAACCAATTCACAAGTTTCCCGACGTGAACGTTCGAAAATGGAACACGACTCCGCGTAACACTCACACAATCGACGCACACACACGAAACGGCCGGGGAAATTCACGCACACAACCGACACGTCCGCAACGGCGGGATCTACCAGGCCGCTCCCGCGGTGTAACTTTTGTATCGAAACACGGGTACGGCTACGCTGTGTCAGAGGTCAAACCAAATTGGTCGCCAGAAGCAGAGTGAGAGAAATACAAGTGTAGTTGTCACGCACACAAAGACACCAAGGTAGGTTTCCCGGGCCCGGGCGTAGTACTAGAGACACATTGATCCACAGGCGGCAACACAGCGTCTGGCAACATCGATTGTGCAGTTTCCTGCAACCGTCCGTTGCCATGGCGACCGCCCACCTTCTGCAACCCCGCCTCGCTTCCTATTTAGAAACTTTCCTATTACACAGCTCTATTAGATTTTTATATGCACTTAAATTCCTCAAAAATCAGATAGATAAATTTAGTGAATTTGTATTAATTTGTTTAATAGTTAAATGTAAATATAATGCAAATAAATATTTAATTATTAATTAATTCTGGGTATCTTTAAGAAAATAGATAAAATTTGTACAAATATAGCTAAAAATAGAGTAAATTCTGTTATAATTATTTATATGAGCTTTACACATGTACAAGTATGAATAAGGTCTGCGATCGATTCTATATTTAGACTGGCAACCCCGAAGTTAATACCACAGTAAAGCTGATATAAAAATAATAGTACAATATGACTCTCGATAGTCATTAATCAATAAATTTACTATTATCATATATTTAATATATAATTTATTCATTCAAAATTATCTTTTAAGCGTAAAGTATGGTACGACACTTCATAAATTAAAACAAATATAATATTACACATGTAGTTCCACATATTAAAAAAAAAAATGTCAAATTATCATGAATTGAATTAAATTTTTTTCAATGGCAATAAAATATTTTTAATACGCAGAAAAAATCCACGCGGAATAAAAATTGAAATGCGAATATATACTCAAGTGGTAATGGCGGGAAAAATCAGAGCTGTACACTCGTAGCAAGTGTTGCCACCCTGTGAACTCTAATCCGCACAGTAGGCCTACAGCGCCGCAGCGGGCGGCTGGTATTCAGTTAATTTTCCGCCAGTGTTGCCACCCTAGAGAAACTTATCCGTTAATTAGAAGCTCTTGATTTAATTGCGCTCTTTTATATTATCATAAATTTTCCAAGATGTTTCGTGTCCGTCTGTCCGTACTTGAAACCGTTGCCCGTTCTTGTCACTTAAAATTGCATTCTGAATATATAGAAAAACCTAATAAAAAAAATCAAAAATGCTTATACTTGAATTTATTTGAATAAAAATTATTCTTGTTTGTTGTTTTGAATTTTATGGTGAAATTAATAAATAAGTTAGAACAGGTTGTTTAATAATAGAATAATGCATACAGCCTAAGTAAAATAGTTTTTTTTTTTAGTTTATTTATTGAAAAAAAAAACTAAGTAAAATAGTTTTTTTTTAGTTTATTTATTTAAATTTTAATGCACAGTAGAATTCTATGTACTATTTGTACTGTTTGTATTAACACCGGACGGTGTTCTCTACCAGTCAACCATTAGGCAAACCGATAAATACGTAGGCGGTGTATTTTTTAATTGAGGAAAAAGAAAGCAATACTTGATAAATTCATATAATATAAACATATAATTAGACCAATATAAACATATACATAATATATTAAATAAATAAATATATAAATAAATAAATAAATAAAATATTACTATACAAAACAATAAAATAAAACAAATGTAATAGAAGAGCAAATAGCAATCTATGACTCAAACAGAGTAACCAGCAAGAGAAGTTTATATTACCAATAATACATGAGAATAGTCATAAAGACTAGTTATACTTAAAGATAGATATAGATAGAATCTGTAGCTTTAACTCAAGCTTTTTTCATGTTTTATTGACGAAATAATGCATACAAAGAAAACTGTTATGGGCCCAGTAAATAGAGATCGAAAACGTTCTAGATGTAACTATATAGTTAATGCTGTAATAATGATTAATGCTTTACAAATCGCAAATCCGGCCCCATATGGATATTGCTGTCAGGGCGGGAGCACCTAGATACCAGCTTGAACCCTTCGACTCAGTGCAACGACGAGCTATGAGAATTGTCGATGATCCCATGCTTGCAAGCAGTATCGAACCCTTAAGTCTTAGGAGAGATTTTGCCTCACTCTGCGTGTTCTACCGCTTATTCAACGGATTGTGCTCAGAGGAATTATTCAATATGATGCCTACGGCCACTTTCTATCATCGTACGGCTCGCCATCGGCAGGGAGTTCACCCTCATACCTTACAGCCTAAATGGTCGCGTACAACGCGGTTTCAGAGATGCTTTCTCCCACGAACACTCAGGTTATGGAATGAGAGATCCCGAGAGACTACAGCATGGGGTTCTTCAGAAAGAGGTGGGTCGGCAACGCGCGCGTATATATTGCAGGCGTTCATAGGCTACGGTAACCGCTTACCATCAGGTGGGCCGTATGCTTGTTTGCCACCTCAGTGGTATAAAAAAAATATATAGTTACGAATTCCTTAAAAATATCATGTTTACTCATCTGTTATAAATACACCCAAATATTATAGTGAAGTACTTGCCAGAGATAATATCATAAAGCCGTATAGGTAAACATACTTTGCCTTTCCAATTGAAAGGATTTAGTCCATTGAAATAAGTTTTGCTTCCCTGTGATACTATAAGCGGCTGAAAGTCGAGCCGTCTGTAGCTGTACACTATATGTCCCGCAGAATTATCTAATAAATCGATAGGTACCGATTACTAATCGATTATTCGATTGAAACTACTAAGTAATCGATTATGTAATTAGTAATATGACAAAAAATAAAATTAAGAATGAATAATAAAAAATAATAAAAGAAGGCTTTTATTTCTTGCAGCATTAATTATATTTTCTAGTTTAAATATTTTACATAAATTTTTTATAATACGTCTGTTCGTTATTATATTTTTACTGTATTGCATTATATTATTTATGTTTATTATACGTAAATTACAACAAATATTAAATTTTAATAATTATTAAACTGATTTTTATTTTAATGTACAACCAATATAAATTCTGCAATTCTTATTATTATAATATTTATAAATTTATTAAATATTTAAAAATATTTTATAATTTTAATATAATAAAATTTATAAATATTATATAATTAATTTTAATATACGTCATAATCGATTTTTTACCTATAAATCAGTAAATGAATGAATAATTGGTTTATTTTTTCTTCACAAAAAATAGTATAGTGTCAACTTGAGGTACAATTTGATATGAAGACCAATTTTGTGAGACTTGCGGTTGGTTTTGAAGAACCTGTGTTACAAGTCACCAGTGCCCCATCTCCATGGACTACACAAATACAAGGCAACCAATTAGTGTTATAATACACAGATAACAATAATAATATATATAGAGATATAAAGTGCAAGAATAAACTTAATATTAAACTTATTTCTAATAATTAGTATATATATATATATATATATATATATATATATATATATATATATATATATATATATATATATATATATATACTAATTATACTTAGGCAAAATTAATTACTAAATACAGACTATGTGTGCGTGTGCGTGTGTGTGAGTCAATTATAGTTAACTATCATCATCATCATCAATCTAATATTTATCAAAGAAATAATTATAGAACTAAATGTCTTTAGCTAATAAAATGATTTTATTTCATATCATAATTAATTATAAGCAATCAATTAATATTAATGTTTCAAACTAGCTTACGATATAATCGATACTACCGCCAGTTTTCTACATTATTATATTTTAATCGATAAGTTGTATTATTCTGGGTGAACACAATCGATTAAATGAATAATCGATTAGACATCACTACGCGCGCCCGCCCGACGCACAGACAGTGTGACGCCGACACTTGGCAGATGCGATGGAGCTTTTCCCGTTGCCTACGGCGACCATGTAAAAATGGAAAACGCCTATTCCGAAGTTACAATTCCAAATGTTTGGACATATTTTATCAATCGAACAAACAATGGCTTCGATTCTAAAGCACCATTTCTTTTTTAATCGGATATCTTAATTTGGTTGTTTTACGAAATTGCTATTTTATGGACCATCATGAAATAAATTTATTTATTTATTCATGTACATAAAACTTACATTGTTATAATTTATTTTGAAAAAAGCTGTACAATAGGCGAGCATAAGTCTGTAAGAGTTCTCTTCTAGCAAACCCTGAATGGAAATGAGTACTGATTACCAGGGGGCAGTACAATACAAAAAGAAATAGAAAACAGTATGGTTGTTTCCACTACGAAATAATTAATATATACTTAAATACAAATTTACTATTATTAAATCATTTATTTCTTTATTATTTACAAGATATTACAAGGTTTGTTATATTCTTTTAAGAAAAAATTGCTTGTGTTAAGGGAAACCGCTCTTTCATAACAATTTTGTACAAAAGTCGATTACCTGGGTACCTCTGTCCCATGCGTGTTTCAACCATGAAGCAGTTGTGTTTGCATAGCTGTGTTTCGGTTTGAAGAGTGGAATATGGCGTGAATTTACAAGGTACAGAGGAATAACATCTGAATCCTCAGGAATGGCAACGCATGGGGGGTATCATGGGCGAAACAGTATTCTCTGTTATGTCCACGGTACTGCTCATGTCTATAGGCGACGGTTTTGTTTGCCATTCTAAGTTGTATAAAAAAAAAACAAATTACACACATATATTAATTATAATAGTCTTTATTTTAGTCTATCACAAATTTATTATCATATTGATCCTTAAAATAAATTTAGATCAAATTTGAATTTTAGGAATAGACTTAAAGAAATGGCGTCTCAGAATCGACCCCAATATAAACAGAAGGATTTTGCGTTGCAGATAAAATCAGTTGCGTCAGACGATAAAATTAAATGGGAAACCAACGCAGAAGTGAATCCTATCAAACACAAAACAATATCAAATTCGCGACAAAGTTGGGGAAGTATCACGTTACGTAAACACGAAAAAATAAATACGACACGAAAAATATTCACCGTACAATTTTATCCTGACTCGACTTAGAATGTCAAACAAGCTGACGACCCACCTGATGGAGAGTGGTAACCGTCTTTAAATAATTACATATATAAACGTATAAATATATATGAATAACAAATATACTACACATATTTATTATACACGAAATTGAGAATAATAGAATGTACTTTTATCTGTCCCATGTAGTTATTCCTCGGTCTTCCTCTTCCTCTTTTCCTCTTTTCAAGTCGTATAGGGAGATCAAGGATATAGCCTGGGATAGAGCTGGCTGGAAGAAGCATGAATTAGTTGCACCGACAAGAGGAAACTCTTAGATATATTTTTTTTTTATATATAAAGAGAGAGAGAGAGAGTTCCATTAAAATCATATTGCAAATAGTAGAACTTAACGGACAAAAATATCCGTTTTGTTCTACTGTCTATAGTGTGACATATAAAATACTGGCATTTGTACACTAGAGGGAGACTTTATACAAAAGTCAATTGCTTGGGTACCTCTGTCTTATTCGTGTTTCTACCGTGAAGCAGTTGTGTTTGCATGGCTGTGCTTCGGTGTGAAGGGTGGGATATGGCGTGAATTTACTGGGTACAGAGGAATAATACCTGAGTCCTCAGGAATGGCAACGCATGGGGGGTATCATGGGCGAAACAGTATACTCTGTTATGTCCACGGTACTGCTCATGTCTATAGGCGACGGTTACCACTGTACATCAGGTGGGCCGTCAGCTTGTTTGCCATTCTGAGTAATATAAAAAAATAAAATAAAAAAAATATAAAGGGTCAAGATTAGGCCACCCCTTCCTTTCTTGTAGGTATCTTAAGAGTCAATTAAAGAACTTAATGGTAGAGGAATGGACAGCAGCATCGCTCTTAAAACACCACCAAAAGCCAAACTGCGGTTGACAATTCACCTGCCAAACGTGGCAGGTACTGGCGAAACCCCCTTTTTTAGGAGAGGCTTTGTTTAACAATGGACAGACAGAAACGGCTGATACAATACAAAAAAGCGGTCAAAATATAAAAATAATAATAATAAATATATAAAAATATAAATAATAATTATAATTAACTCAATTTCTACTTTCTGATATTCTAAATTAAATTAAAGAAATTACTCTAAAAAATAAATCCGCCTATATCTACCTTTATTTTGTAATTCCAACTTTTTTGTATAAAAAGTTTATAAACAATTTGCGAAACAATACAAATACGCTTTGAGCCAAATGTCAATTTGACAGCAGCTCGCTACGACAAGATTCTTATTCCAACAGTGCTCTTAATTTTAAAAATTACTAGAGTACCTACTTAATTATTTTCCCATTGTATTTTAATAAACACAATTAGGGTACGAAATAAAGACGTCTGGTTTAAGGTAATGTAATATCAAAGGGAACTCGATTCGACAAGAACAATTAGAGAACGGACGTCGTCTTGTGAGGAAATACAGTTTTTAATTTGCTCTTTTATCGGTGGATAAGTAATAAAAAATCAAGCCATACGTAGGGTTGTCACAACAAAATTCTACTTCTTTGGCCGCAACAGAATATCAGTGCTTTGCTCTTTTAAGGGCGAAGCAATAAACTGAGTTGGGGGGAAAGGGATTGTTAGTAATGGAGACTGAGAATCCCATTGCTAGCAATATACCCAACCAGGTCGACCTCCTCGCGGTTCTCCTTGGAAACTATCATGATTAATTCCTGATGAATTCATCATGATGGGCCAACTGGCATGTTTTCATTCTCATCTATCACCCTTCACTGGTGCTCCGCCAGCGTATCCCGTTAGCGCAGGCGGGGTTACAATTCCATTTTCACTCATCAAAAAAAAAAAACTGAGTTGTGACCATTTTGTATTGCTATGGCACACGTACAAATGAAAAATTGTATTTAGCTTTATGTATTTTTTAATCATTTATGTTATCTCGCTTTTTTGTATATATATATATATGTACAAAAAAGCGATGTTGTAATTTGTGTGCTGTAAATAATGCAAATAAATTATCTATCTATTCTTACTATCCTCCTAATATTATGAACATAAAAAAAATTACACTGTCTTAATGTTTAAGCGTAAACAAGTGAACACGTTTTAATGAAACTTTACACAGAAATAGATCGTATCAATTGTTACAAGTATATTTATCGATACAGAATATTTTGTTTTTGCTTTGAAAAGTTCTTTATTCATCATAATTTATTACAAATATATTGACAAATTCCAGTACACGTTGGCCTGGAATTTACAATCAGCCAATAAATCGTTTGGCTAGTAATATACACTGATTTAAATTTTAATAAATGAGATACAAATATCTATAATTCTATACAATCTAAAAGCTTATATAACGTGATATAACTTAATAATTATAATCATAAAATAAACACAAAATGTACATATTTGTAAGTTATGAATAAAAAAATATACAAATTATTTGGAGAGGGAAAAATGAATCCAAATAAAAAAGGTACCCAATGGGTAACTTATTTTATACAACTTAGAATTAAACAAAAATTACAAAATGCCCACCTTTTATATATTAGTGGTAAAAAAAAATCGCCTATAGACATTTGAACAAATACCATGGACATAACAGAGTATACTGTTTCGCCCATGATAATAATAATGATGATACAGAGTATTTATAAATAAACTAGATAAAAAAACGCAATAATTTCACTTACAGGTTGACAAATTAATCTACAAACGTAGCTATTATAGAAATAGATTTTTTAGAAAAAAACAAAATTTTAAGCAGATTTTCTAAAATTCTTCTTTTATTTTATACTAGCGGCCCGTCTCGGCATCGCACGGGTGGACATTTTTAAGATTTCCTTTCACTGCTCTGCTCCTATTGATCGTAGCGTGATGAAAAGTATACTATAACCTGCCCAGGAGTATGAAGAATAATTGTACCAAGTTTCGTTAAAATCCGTCGAGTAGTTTTTGTTTCTATAACGAACATACAGACAGACAAACAAAAATTTTACTGATTGCATTTTTGACATCAGTATTGATCACTAATCACCGCCTGATAGTTATTTTGGAAATATATTTCATGTACAGAATTGACCTCTCTACAGATTTATTATAAGTATAGATAAAATGTGGTACAAAAGCCGGATTTAATGCTATAGGTATTCTCTAATATGCAGATGATAAGCAGAGATATTCGATGCCGGTTTATGTATAAAATTATTTATATTTTATTATAAGTATAGATTTATAATTTCCAACATAACATGTAAACATCAACTGTAGCTGCTTTGTATAGGTATGTACTATGCAATGTTAACATATGTAGTGTCCATCCTCCAATCAGCGGATATACACGTAATATGCCACAAGCTAAATTACTTCCTAATAATTTATGAAAGCTTAGTACCCTGCGTGAAATGTAATATATCTATGGATAGTTCATGCAACCCTAGTCAGATCAAGCCGGCTAGCCTACGTTCGGTCGATGGGCACGCAGACACAAAAGAACTGCTGCAATGCCGACTGCATTATTCCAATTTGTCCTATGGTAACTAGTGTTGAGATTTGTATATACTAGGATACCATGGACTTATCAGGAAACGTTACGAGAACGATTCTTTGTATTTGTCTACTTGGGTACTTCTGTCACGCTGGAATTTCTGCCTAATGTATTTGCCTTAAGTATTAATTATTACATGGCTCTGTTTGTTGAATATGGCAAAAAATGTACTTAATACTATTAGTCCACAGAAAAGAGTATCTTGGGTATAACACACTTTATGTGATGCCTAGGGTACTGTTCATGTCTATGGGCGCCGGTTACCACTTTCCGTCACGTGGACCGTCGGCTTGTTTGTCATTCTTAAACCTATAATTGAATGTAAACGCACACGTTTTATGCAAGTACACGGCTCACATAAATGTATGGAAGTTTTGTCGCGCACAAAATGTCTATTTGCGCAAAGCTTTAAGGATCGTTTAATTTAATTTCTATTTGAGTTGTTCAAGGATCAATACGTCTCTTGCGGCATTTCGAATGCGAATATTTTGGCAGAAATTCACAATATGTTTCTCTATGAATTTTGATGCTGTCTGTGTTAAGTTGCAATCTACGGAGCTGAGCTTTTTGAATCATAGAAAATGAATAAGCATCGTAAGTATATAAATATATAAAAATATAATAATAAATAAATAATATAGAAAATAAAAAAATCCATTAGGAGATACCGTATTCATACCAAATATACAAAGTCATGACACTCAAGATACGTAGCAGTCATCACAACCCAACAGACAACTTAAACACAACGTTGAACAAACATACCAGAGTTATCCAATACACCTATGGTATAATCCAACATACCAGCATTCACAAATTCAGCAAACACTCAAGAAAAGAGAGATCAAAACAAAAAAAAAAGGAAAAAAAAACTATCAATAGGGAAAATAAGTAATACATTTTTTTCTTGTGGGTTGCAAGACGTCGTATATATACGTATGGAGCCGGTATAAGTCGAGAAGGTGAAAAAATATATAGAAAATTAAATAATAAAAGTGTTAATTATTTCTAACTTAACTATCTCAGTTAATAAATTTAAGATGCTTGATAAAAAGAAATTAATTATTAAATTCCACGATTTTCTCTTATCAAAAGAAATCATCGTCAACGGTATTGAACAGCTATTAAATTTAGTCCGACCGCCATTGTCATCCGGCTCGAAGGACCAATATCACAACTGAACTACTCTTATGAACTACTAATTCAGTTATTAACATAAGAAAAATAAATGGCATTTACAATGATAATTATAATAAAGGTAGCGTAAATAAACGTGCGATTGTTAACATTTGAGGATTGATTACTAATAACCTGGTTTAGGGATGAAAAACATGTCGCAACATGTGCGTGGACCTAATAATGGTTAGATATTGACGACTAATAAAGAAACTAGTAGAGCTTCTTCTAATAACAGAAGTACTCAATATTTCGTAAGTTTTCATTGTCACGCTTATTAATGGTAGCGGAATTGAACAAAATAATTCTAATTAACTAACCAGTGATATGGGGGAAAGGGGTTGTTAGCAATGGAGTTTGACAGCCCCATTGCTAGCAATACGCCCTATTAGGTCGACCTCCACGTGGTTCCCCTGGAAACCATCGTGAAAATTCTTGTTGATTTCGTCACGATGGGCTAACTGACCTGCTTCATCCTCACCTATCATCTTTCACTGGTGCTCCACCGGTGTATACCGATAGCGCGGGTGGCGTTTCCATTCCATTATCTCCCATAAAAAAAACCAGTGATATGTGCCTAACTGCCGTGTGTGCCCCGGCATAGAATGGACCGCCACTTCCATTCCCGTGGGTGTCGTAAGAGGCGACTAAGGGAGGGCGAGGGATGGGCAGCAGCTTCCCTCTTAAAACATTTTTAAAAGCCTAACTGCAGTTGCCAACCCGCCTGCCAAGCGTAGCAACAACTGGCAAAACTCTCCTTATGGGGAGGGTTTATGTCCAGCAGTGGGCAGTGAATGGCTAAAATAATAATAAAAATCAGTGATATGATAAAATAACGACCAGTTCGATAAAATACTGACCTATATATGATTACTATATGGTACAATAAAGGTGTAAGCTTGTGTCAACAGACGATAAACGCCCATAGCTTCAAATTCACTTTCCCCTGAAAACTGCCAAAAGTAACATATTGTCTACGTGGCGCTGAGGGCACACAATAAAATGTACTGAAAGTGCGTGCGTAGACTGTACGTGATACTTTCTTGGAGTTTTCGATTTATTTATTTATCTATTTATTGTGCATTGTTCATTATGATGGCCGTGTGGTCCCGGCATAGAATAGGCCACCTGTTCCTTTCCCGTGGGTGTCGTAAAAGGCGACTAAGGGAGGGCGAACGATGGGCAGCAGCGTCCCTTTTAAAACATCTCCAAATCCTGACTGCGGTTGCCAATTCCCCTGCTAAGCGTGGCAACTACTGGCAAAACCCCCCAATGGGGACGGCTTATGTTCAGCAGTGGACAGTTAAGGCCTGATATGACGATTACGATGATTCTTTGTGATATTTCGTCAAATGCAATAAAGTGTATCAATAAAGATTTAGATTCGCAAACAGTAGGTAATAAATAATTTTATTTATTAACTAGCTTTTTCCCTCAGCTCCACTCGCTCCCGTACAAACCTTCATCCCCTATTTCACCCCTTATGGGTGAATTGTTTAAAAGCTAACAATTATATTAATTTTTGTTTTGAACCAAATGCTTAATTCTAAAATTTTTCGCGTGTCTAACTTCTGACTGACGAAATTTGATACAAACTTTCAACCGCCGATTAACACCGGGGTTGAATTTTGAAGGTTGAACCCTGGGATCATTACACTCCTATTGTTTTCTCATTGTGATTATTTCTTGTAATTGTTTATATTTATAATAAGTTTACTATTGTAATCTTTTGGAGGAAACAATAAAGAGTATCTTTCTATCTATCTCCTTTCTTAGACAGCCTTGTAAAGAATCAAACAAATGTACTATCTCCTTCTCTTGGCAGTCGCTGACAAGTAGGCTCGTCTATACTGGTAAATCTTTTATATCATGTAATTTATAATGTAAGTCCCGCCTGCAGTCCAACCCCCCGTTTGCGGTGCAACCGTCACCGCCAGTGCAGGCCTGCATTATTTATCGTGTTATCTCGCCCGCGCAGTGTGCACTCTCCACCAATATCGGCAAATTCGCGCCTTATATCGGCAATATCGTAATATTGGTGTACACTTGAAATAAAAGTTAACTAGCCATAAATATAAAATATCAAAGTTGTTTTTGAGTTAACGGACCATTTTACTAATATAATAAAATTATAAATAGACGATCCGTCCTGATGTCTGTTTGGCTCAAGCATAGAATGGGTCACCCCTTCCTTTTCTGTGAATGTCGTAAGACGCGACTAAAGAAATTTAATGGTGGAGATGGGCAGCAACGTTTCTCCTAAAACATCTCTAAAAGTCTAAATGCGGTTGCTAACCCGCCTGCCAAGCATGGCAACTACTGACATAACTCCTCTCATGTTATGTTGTCATCGCTTATGTACAGAAGTGGACAAATGATATCTGAGTTGATGACAATGACGATGAATAATGATAATCAGCAACATCATTTCATAATTATCCCTTACTGATCATGTGCCTACGAATTTCGTGCAGCACGTTTGATGTCGTTACTGCATCTATGTAGCAGATGGTTGTTTATCCCTGTTTTTTTTTTAGTGGATGACGATGGAATTGTACACGGGCCTATACTAAAAGAATACAATGGGGGGGGTATAAATGAAGAATGAAATATTGAGGCTGAAAGACAGTCAGATCAGTTGGAACATCGAGGCAAATTCACTAGAAAATATTCACGATGGTTTCCAGATGGGACCATTTCGAGATCAACCTGACAGGATACATTGCCGACAATAGAGATAGTCAGAACTGTGTATAAGTATTGATAAGGGGTGTTGGAATTTGTAGTAATGGATAATCCCCATTACTTCTCCTACTACTTCCTTTTATCTTCAGGGTCATTATTCGATCACTCATCATCCAGTAATCGTTTCCTCTTAATATTGTTAACTTCAGGGATTAAATTTAATTGAATTCCACCTAATCGGACCCAAGAAAAGAAGGGTTACTACTTATGTAAACAAATAAAAAAATAATAAATTTGATGTGTTCGAAGGACTAACATCTCAGAACTGACAAGAGTTATATTCTTAAGCCAACAGACGCGTTTAAACCCGGACGGTGTATAGTGGATCGAATCAGCCATCAGCCGCAGCCCGAGACGCACACACGCAACGCAATGCACTGCTGCCCTGCACACATGTGTGTGCGTGTGTGTGTAGGTACGTTTCGTAAAATTTGTGCATCGTATATAGAGAACTGCAGTACACTGCTGATGCTCTAATGGCTGGCTGTACGTACGTTGGGATAGGTCGTTTTATACTATTTACTAATTTTAGAACGGATACTTCTAAGTAATGTAATTTACCTTAAATCTAAACTTATAAATTATTTAAAACCTTCCAATCCTATAAATAGGACATTAATTCCAAGTATAGGCATATAATAATCGTGAGAAACTTGTATTGAAGTTATTTGTTTATAAAATTATTGAAGAAAAAGTAGAAGATACTGTCAAATGCTCCATTTTTACATTAAATAATACAAAATTATAAATGTTCCAGAAATGTTAATTTGCCAGTTATTCTTGAGAATTAAGTTAATAAGAACATTAGAATAGGTAAAATTTAGCTAAGTGCACAGATCGTGCAGCTAGCTGAAACTGACTATGTCTCTTAGACATCAGCGTTCGATGGTATGCCATATAAGACTACGCATGGGGGGTATCATGGGCGAATCAGTATACTCTGTTATGTCCATGGTACTACTTATGTCTATAGGCGACGGTTACCACTTTCCATCAGGTGGGCCGTCAGCTTGTTTGCCATTCTAAGTCGTATAAAAAAAAATATAAGGCCATACCTCTACACGTTAGGCCATATCATTAATGTAGGTTTTCTATGACATTTAAATGACTATTGTAAAATTCAAGTAGTTTTGGGCCGTCATGATCTTTCACATCACTTATATCTTCAATTGGCGCATTATAAGTAGCTTTTTTATCAGAATATTTGTTTGCCAAATCATTCATGGTTGGAGTACAAATTTGATGCTGAGTTTATTATTTGTTTATTTTATTAATGATATATTGATTTATATTGTTAGTTTGCTATAAATAATATCATGAGGTAAGCGTGCATTTAGCTTCTTATATCGTCATACGCTGATTTCTCATCGATCTTTCCGGATCATACATTGTCGTAGGCAACGAGTATTTTCCATATCTTGAAATACAACCATTTTATGGGATGATCGGCCACGCCATGGACTAATCAAATTATATAAACATAGTATAAAACAAAGTCGCTTCCGTCGTCTGTACGCTTAGATCTTTGAAACTACGATTTTAATGCAGTTTTCATCAATAGATAATGTAATTCAAGACAAAGGTTTAAACGTATAATTTAATATTGTTTTAATTTGTTGAAGTACGACTTTTATCAAGATGTCGGAATAAAACAAATCAACTCAGAGTATTCATCGAAAATGCTGCCAAAGCCGTGTGAGATATAACAAAACAATGTATGGTGAGATTGTTCCTCTTTTATAGATCTACAAAATAGCCCACACCGGCATATATCTATCTTTTAAGAATAACTTACTATATTAATTTATATTTGACGAAAGAAACTAATGCAAAAAATGTAATTAAAAATTCCGTATTATCTGTAAGTACTGCATTTAGATTCTCAAATTTGCTGTAACACCGGCATTGCCCTCACCGCGAAACGTATATAACATAACAAATATGATAGCGCGGCGCGGCGCGTCGTAGCCATATTAAATATAGGTAAACGTTCCATAGTTGTGCAGTGTAGGTAGTCTGGCGTGCAGTTTCGATCTGTCCACGTCTACCGTCTGCGGCGCATTCGCTGTTTCTATATTTCGCCAGTTACATCATTCTGTAAAAAATTAAAACCTACATTGACTATTTTATTTATTTATTTATTCTTTATTGCACAATAGAACTTTGTACAAGTGGCGACCTTAATGCCATACAGTATTTGCAACCAGCTAACTATTAGGTAAAAACCAGAGGGAGACTTTGTACAAAAGTCATTTGCTTAGACAAAACTCTCTGTCCCAATTGTGTTTCAAACGTAAAGCAGCTGTGTTTGCATGGCTGTGTTTCGGTTTGAAGGGTGGGATATGGCGTGAATTTACTGTGTACGGAGGAATAACACCTGAATCCTCAGGAATGGCAACGCATGGGGTGTATCATGAGCGAAACAGTATACTCTGTTATGTCCATGGTACTGCTTATGTCTATAGGCGATGGTTATCACTTTCCATCAGGTGGACCGTCAGCTTTTTGCCATTCTAAGTTGTATAAAAATTATGTGACATATTTTTTAGCACAACTGCATTTCTAAAGTTGACCACTTTAGAAATGCAGTTGTGCTAAAAAATATGTTACATAATTTTTATTTTTATTTTACGTCAAATTAAATAAATTCATATCTCGAGATCAAGTCGGATTTCGTACGGATAAGTAGAGTTACCGAAAACAATATATACCTTAAATTACTTGCAATATATAATAATAATAATATAGCTTCAAGCAGCGATCTAATAATTTGCCTGAAGGTGTCTCATTAAGAGGTGAAACACGTGTCGCTAAACGTGCGCGACAAAATGGCAGTCGAAGATTAATAACTAATATGGAAGGTTATGGAACTTCTGGTAGTAATAGGCAATCTTCGATCGTTGATAGTCACACATACTAATAGTAGCGCAATTAAACAAAATATTTTTTTTTATACAACTTAGAATGGCAAACAAGCTGATGGAAAGTGGTAACCGTCGCCTATAGACATGAGCAGTACCATGGACATAACAGAGTTATACTGTTTCGCCCATGATATCCCTCATGCGTTGCCATTCCTGAGAACTCAGGTGTTATTCCTCCGTACCCAGTAAATTCATGCCATATCCCACCCTTCAAACCGAAACACAGCCATGCAAACACAACTGCTTCACGGTAGAAACACGAATGGGACAGAGTAGCCAAGCAATCGACTTTTGTACAAAGTCTCCCTCTGGTATAATTCTATTATAAACAAACAATCAAATCTTTCCTCTTTATCTAATATTAGTATTTATTTTTAAATATGATTCTCATATCTCACGTTCCAAATTTTATCACAATAAAGCACTGTTTGCAAATAGTTTTCTATTTTTAAATACAAAATACAATTTAACTTACTGGTCGCATGTTAAATTAACACAGGAAGTTTTTTTTTTTAAATAGATGACAATATAATGGTAACCCCGCCTGCGCTATCGATATACGCTGGCAAGACACCATTGAAAGATGATAGATGAAAAATTTTATTGGTTTAGTCAGTTACCCACTTTCTAAATATAATAAAATAATTAAGATTGTGACGAAAAAAAAACTGACAAAATCAGAATTTATCAAGATTTTTTATTTATTGTATTTATTAAACTTGAATACACCTAGATAGTGTAAATAGCGGACTTAACTACCAGTCGACCGTAGACAGGAATAACAGAAAATATAATTGACTTATCTAATTTTATTAGTTTAATAGAATTATTGTGTGTTGTTCATGGTAATGTTCATGTCTATAGACAGGTACCATTTTCTAAATATAATAAAATAATTAATATAATTAAGATTGTGACACATAAAAAAAGAACGACTTCAATTGTGATATATATATATATATATATATATATATATATATATATATATATATATATATATATATATATATATATATATATATATATATATATATATATATATATATATATATATATATGCATTTTAAAACTATATTTTTGAACCGAACTTTCTATGAGACCAATATATAACTATACCCTTTCATATATAAAATATTTTCCAAATCAGTTTAGAACTGATCGAGTTATGAGGCAACAAATATAAAAATACAACCGAATTGAAAACCCCCTTTTTTTGAAGTCGGTTGAGAAAATGGAAAATATTAATTGAACATAAAACAATTCAACATATAATTGTATCGACATAAATAACCGCCCTCGTGGATTTGTTTTCATCGTGAACCCCGATAATTTGGCTGCACTCAGACCGATGCACTTTCCTATCGGTGCATTTCAGTCTACCTTACCACAAAACACCTAGTCCATTGCAGTTACCGCGCCACTTAAACATCAATAGTATCATATTGTAACAGCAATGTATTCGGTGTACTCGTTGAATCAAAGGAATTATCGATAATTGAAACGTTTATAGTATAGGTTTTCGTCTCGACGCCTCTTTATATTGGCGAGCAAGACCTACCCCAAGGCGAAACGCGTTACGCCCGCCCCCGCAGCCCGCTCACACCCCGCTTTATTACTGCAACAAAGGAAACGTCAAACTTGTTGGGAATTATTATGAAAACTATCAGAGAAAAACTTTGTACAAAGTCGTCACCGTAGCTTGTTTTTTTTTTATCTAAATATTGGGTAGTAGTACTGGCTGTCACAGGTGACATAATATTTATAATAAGAGGTAACTGTATGGCTTAGTTCCTTTGCCATTCCCATTGTGAATAAATTGATAATATTACTGCCATTCGTGTTTCAACCGTGAAGCAGTTGTGTTTGCATGGCTGTGTTTCGGTTTCAAGGGTGGGATATGGCTTGTATATACAGGTATAGAGGGATAACATCTGAGTCCTCAGGAATGGCAACGCCCCATGCGATATCATGGGCGAAACAATATACTATGTTATGTCCATGGTACTACTCATGTTTATAGGCGACGGTTACCACTTTCCATCAGGTGGGCCGTCAGCTTGTTTACCATTCTAAGTTGTATAAAAAAAAAAACTACTTAAGAGATCTTTATGTCATTGCCTGTCATGTCATTATAAAGAGTAAAATCATTATGCCATATGAAATAATAACTTTAGAATCAATTTCCAGCAGCATTGGTAAGAGAAAAAATATGATAACATATATGTTAGAGCGAGACAGACACGTAGACCTACACATTATACGTTCGAAGCTAATTTGGCGGGTTCATTAACCTAATTATTATAACGTTTTGATGTGGTATTACTTTGTAGTGAATATATTTGAATATACCTCCTCACTTTAGTACTATTTTCCTGTGTTCTCTCTTCGTTTTCCTTCGTCATTTTTTTTCTGTTGTATGTGTGCTGGTTAGTATGTGTATGTTATGTATATATTTAATTGTGTATATATTATATATGTATGTGTATGTATGTATGTATATATGTTTGTATATGATAATATCTATATAATAGTGCGCCACCTACCCTTTGTCTTTTCCTCAATGTCCTCTACCCAAAGGTTGTCTAGAAGAGATTGCATAGCGATAAGGCCGCCTTTTGTATCACTTCTCATTAATATTTACTGTATTTGTTATTTCTCTTTTTACTTGGTTCAATAAAGTGTAAAATAAATAAATAAATAAAATAGTTGGTTAGAATTGATTTTATTGTATCTATATGGAAAAAAGAACCAATAAAATGCATTTTTTTTTACACATAATTACCCTTTAAACGTTTCTCCATTTAAATAAAAAAAATAAAGAACAATTGAAAATATTTTGTACAAGAATCCATAAAAAAAATATGTCTAATTTAACGCAAATAAACTTCTGGACGATCAAAAAGCAAAAAATATAACAAATGCGTAAATTTTTGCTATTTTTACGACTTTTGTCATATACACCCGCTATACGCTCACTAGTGTAACTATTTTCTTGTCTCGTTTTCTAATAACATTGCCAGTCTGTCAACATGCGAGTACGTTATACTACATTTCTAAATATTTATGCATGCCTAGTATATTATTTCCCTAAGCCTAGTGCATTAATCTACCACTGTAGCGAATCAAGCCTTGCCGCGGTAGAAGCGAAGAGTACCAGGTAAATATGGGTATAGCGGAGTGACGGTAGCCATGGCGACCGCCAGATATTCCGCCATCGCTAACTGCAACTCTAGGCATGGGGTGACAATCTTTTCTGTTCTAACTAAATTCAACCATTCGTTGTATTTATAGTTAGCTCTGCTATAATAACTTACTTTTTTTCATATAAATGCTCTAAAATTATATCAATCGGCTTGACTTCGAGCTAGGTTACTCTGTGTTATGGGAAACCATACTAGAAACATTTCAAAACACCACCCAGAACATCCGACTTAAGTCCAAAAAAAGTTCATTTTATAAATAAATTCGGCCAAAATTTTATCTCATGGCCTCTATTTCGTATATTAACCTATTATTTAGTTAATAATAAATAAAAATAACAATTACAATAAAAAATTGTTTCAATTATTTATTACTGACATGAAATTTTTTTTTTATTCATAATGTATGTAACTTTTTGTTGTTGTCAATAAATGTTTTCTTTCTTTCTTTCTTTCTTTCAAATTGACTAAATTTTTTTTACTCAAAAAGTTCAATATCGGAGTTATCTTTATTTATGTACCGTATCAGAAAAAAAATAAGTAAGAAACACATGCCTAAAAGAAAAAAAAAGAAATATTTCAGTACCTACGCAATCTCAAACTTTAACGTCAAAATAATCTTTACTAATATTATAAATGCCACAATGGGTTTGTTTGTTACCTCTTGGCATTTTAATGGCTTAAATAGACGTCATAAAGTTTATTATTTACCTACTATTTGGAAAGGAGAGGAAAGATATTGAGTCTAAGCTAACAATTGAATTTGATAATTTCACAAAATTATGGTTCTGTGGACTGTCACAAAGCAAAATTATAATAAATTTGACGGAAATGTATTAGAAAATTAATTAATATTTGTCCTTACTATAAAAATTCTTTGTATCTTGGTATCAAATTGAAATTTAATTTTAGAAAATCGGAGCTCCAGAATGCACTTCATAGGCCCACTTTTAATTCTGGCCAATTCAATACGTCTCTGCTTCGCAGACGAAGACACGGGTAAAAATTAGTAAAAAATAAATTACGATAAGAACCGAAACCTAAATGCAACTTCCATCTTAATTTAGATAAACCTCGATGAGTTTAATTCACATATAAAATTATCCAAACTTATAATGACTCTTCGGCGATATCAGGACAAGCAGACGTCATTTGTCTGAACTTTAACATATACATTCAATTAACAAAACCACTTAATATTCAGGTGAACTAATGTAGCTCGTTATCAGAAGTAATAAATCTTAGTTTTTATGATAATTGACAATTTATTATTTCTTATTAATGTAACTTTAAGGCAGACAATACAAAAAAAAGTAAGAATTAACTTGGTGAATTACGTACTCGTAACACTAAGGCGTTAAACATTGAACAGTTTACAGAAAATGTCTATCTATCTATTTAACCCTATTATATACAACCGTATTTTATTCAACCCTATTCTGTTCAACCCTATTCTGTTCAACCCTATACTATTCAACCCACATCAACTCACTACTGATCACAGGCCTACTTTTTGTACTGCTAACCTCATCCACTGTTATCCGACCATCGGGTTGATGGTCTCCTGACTATCAATAGTTCTGATCATCTCTTGGACACCATTCTGCCAGGACCTTAGTCTACTGTTCATCTTTTCTCTTAGCCAAGTGGCCATAGGTCCTATCCAAGACCCATGTCCAATTGGCCAAGACTTTAACTTCATAATTCGCTTACAATGTCTTCGACCTTTTCCTACGTCTCGACTTTTCCTAAATCTCGACATTTTTCAAAATTTATATTTATTTCTTATACTTCGACAACAGATTAATATTATCATACAATGAACCACATTCAATCGATTGTAAATGAATAGTTTCAGATTGTAATTGTACACCTTTTAATTTAACCAATTATCCCGGAGTAACTCTAAAACTATTTACCTCATGTCGCTGTACACAAATTTGTCCTTTCCAATTAGCATCTCGGATCTTTAAGATTTCAAACATACTAGTTCTGTGACATTCTAACAATCAAAGTCTTCTTGCGTACCTTTGTTTAACTCGTGTTTCTGCTGTGAAGCAACTTTTATGCTTATGTTTTTATTTGAAATAGAAAGCGCTCTGTCAGGGTCCAGAGGTATGACATACAGTCCCCTGATAATGCATGAGTAGTATTATTGTATTTTGTGATGTCCACCATAATTTTGATGGCAGATGACAGTTGCCACAATTCTCCAGGTGAGCCATAAGTTTTATTTGATAACTTACTGGGCAAACGAGCATGCGGCTCACCTGATGGTAAGTGATTATGTCTGCAACATTAGACAAATTGCATTAGTGTTGTCGACCTTTTAAGAAGGAATATACTCTTTCTTAAAGGTAACAATGTCGTATCTGTTCAGAAATACTGCTGCTGGTAGTTGATTCCATACTTTGATTGTGCGTGGAAGAAAATATCTAAAGAAACGCACGATGGAGTACTGCCACTCATCCAGATGGTCGCGATATAACTTTAGCTTGTGGCGGGTAGTTTGTTGATTTTTTTTTTATACCACTAAGGTGGCAAACAAGCATACGGCCCATCTGATGGTAAGCGGTTACCGTAGCTTATGAACGCCTGCAATACCAGAGTTATTACGCGCGCGTTGCCGACCCTGAAGAAACCTCTTTACCTCCCTTTTGAGGAACCCCATGCTGTAGTCTCTTGGGCAAACCCGAAATTCAGCAGCTGATATTAATCCGAATAATTGTTCTGAACATTTCCCATGATATATTTTTCCTCTATTCAATAATGCACCGCCTACGTATTTTTCGGTTTACCCTATAGTTGACTGATAGAGAACACCATCCGATGTTAAGTCCGCCAAATGTACATAGAATTTTACTGTGCATTAAAGTTTAAATAAATAAATACCATTAAAAATGCAAAGCTTGTTCGTTGTTCATAAAATAGAGCAATGATACGCGGAAGCCATGGACACCGCGCGGTTGGTACACGCGCGCTGTATTAGTAGCTCGTCCCGGCATCCGCGTCCGCGATACAATGTTACGCTGACACTGCTAACCTTTACAAAAGAGTCTATTCACCCCTCTTCCAATCCCTATGACTATTTAAATACTATGTAAACAAATTGAAAACCCATTATAATCCCTTCAAAGGGTCTGCATTTCAGCTAAATTTCTTCCTTATATTGAGCTCGCAGCTACCAGTAATTTTACTGGCGAACCGTCCCGCCTTCGCACGGTTTTTTTTTACCAGTATAATCATCATCATCTCGGCCATCATCTGTCCACTGCTGAACATAGACTTCCTCCATAGACTGTCACAAGGAATAGTTCTGAACCACCTGCATCCACTGATTCACTGCAATGTATTTGAGGTCGTCACTCCATCTAGTAGGTGATCGTCCTACACTACGTTTGCCCGTACGGGGTCATCACTTAAACACCTTTCTTCCCCATCGGTTGTCGGTTTTTCATGCAATGTGACCAGCCCATTGCCACTTCAGGTTACCTATCCTTCGGGTTAAGTCGGAGCAGCTCATATTGCTCGCTCCCCCCGCCTTATGGCGGCTGCCGGTGCTCTAAGCCGGCTGCTGCCAAACATAGGAGGGCCAGGAGGGAGCACACGCCGCCTTTACCTTGGGGTGGTGAGGTCCATGGCCTTATATGGGGCCCCGATATGGAACAGGGCCCTGAGTAGGCAAAATGTGGCCTGTTTAAACAGGCCACATAGGGCCATGGCGATCCGCATTATACGCGGATACCGCACTATCTCCACGGAGGCGGCATGTGCGATGGCGGGCTCGCCGCCCTGGGAGTTGGAGGCCAATGCCTGTGCGTCGGTCTACGAGTGGCGTGCGGAGCGGAGGCGTCAGGGTGCCGAGCCTTCCAGCCTGGAAGTTGCGCTGCGGAAGTCCCACGTTCGACGGGTCCTGCAGCGGGAGTGGGAACAGCGGCTGGTCGAGCCATCGGCCGGCCGGAGGACCGTCGAGGCTATCCGTCCACTTCTTAAGAAGTGGATGGATAGGCGGCGAAGGCCGCTGACCTTCAGGATGACACAGATACTGTCCGGGCATGGGTGCTTTGGGCGATATCTGTGTCATATCGCGCGCAGGGAGCCGACGGAGGAGTGCCATGCCTGTGGAGCGGACCAGGACACGGCGGAGCATACGCTGGAGGAGTGCCCAGCGTATGCCGATGAGCGTCGTGACTTGTCCGCGGTAGTGGGGACCGATCTCTCGCTGCCCGCCGTAGTCCGGCGGATGGTGAGCAGTGAGAGATCGTGGGAAGCAATGCTCGTCTTCTGCGATGCCGTCATGACGCAGAAGGAGGCGGCGGAAAGGGAGCGGGAGAGTGCCACTCTCGCACCGTCAATCCGCCGCAGACGAGTCAGACGCAGAAGAAGGGGCGTGCCCAGTTCCGCCCCTCCTCCTTCCCCACTGGGACCGGGGTGATACCTGTGGGAAGGTATTGTCCCAATGGTCCTGGGGGATGTGCTTATATACCGGCGCATCCCCCGAGTGGTAGGGTGAGCACGCCATTCACCCTATCTTGAGAGAGGAGACCTGCTCTTACCATCAAGGGGCGGGTCGCTGCCGTCGGAGATGTGGTGAGTGCGAAAGCGAACCCATGTCTCCGACATATGGCACCTCGAGGGTATATCGTCTGGTTTTTGGTGGGTACACCCCCACCTTACGGGGGGACTCCCACAGTACCCATACACCTCCCACAAGGTGTATGGGTCTGCATAAAGCATTTTCCAGACGTTAAAAAAAAAAAAAAAAAAAAAATATTGCTCGCTAATAACGCAGATTTCTATAGACGAAGAAATTTTTAAAATCGGTCAAGTATTTTTCGAATTTACCCATCACAAACAAAAAAGAACAAATCTTTCCTCTTTATAATATTACCTCCTTATTCATAAAAACGTCAAAACCTCTCACCAATTTACCTATTTTTGCTATTGAAGTGTTTTATCTTTTTTATATCAGTTAGATTACACTTAGCAACCTTCTGTATCGTAAACGTCTAATGCAATATATATTTTGTCCATTTCCATTTCTAAAATGAACTCACTTTATACCTTATCACAATAAGACAAAGTTTAAAACGAAACTAATTAAGAATGCGAAGCGCCGCCCACCGCTGGCGCATTTCCGCGTCGCCTTGCAGATTTTCCGGGGTAGCTGTCAAAACTCCCGCCCGGTCTTCGTTTGTTTCCGCAGCACATCGGCACGCTTCGATAGTTTACTATTAACCAGTATATTCAGACCCACGGCAGTACCTTAACTCAAAACAAGTGAGAGCTCTTCCTCATTTGGACACTCGTCGTGTGTGGATGCAACTGGATATTGTTATATGACAAGTAGGTGTGTGTGTGCAGCGTACTAGTGAACTTTGATAATGAACCGAGCGGCGATTGCCTGAAGAGGGCGGCAGTGGGGAGGTACACCCCAGTTACGTCAGCATGGATGTGCAACGACCTGCAGCCACTTCCGAGTAGATAGCAAGTGCCTACTAACCATTTCATGTAGAATATATAAGCGATATTATTATACTCAATCGCAGACACCACTGCGGCTTTCTGATTTCCTAGTATTTTTATTTGTGAAATCTTAATTTTTTATTCATATAATCCTTTTTGTAAGATTAATTAGCTAAGTCCGCCTTTTTTACCAGACATTTTTTTTTTAATGAAAATTAATACGCATTCTGCGAATTAATATATTAAAATTGTAGCTGGACGATGTCTATACGTATTGGGGATATTTAAGAAAAATTGGACTCTTAAAAAAACACCAATCAAAACCAAGACAATATTTTTTATAAACTTTGTGTCTCTGTTTTTTATATGTTTGTTCTTAACTACTGCACGAAATCAGATACAGCTTTTACAGTTATATTCTTGAAGGTATAACTTAAAATTTGGTGTATATTTTATCCTAATACACCATCTAAAAGTGATTTAATTTATTAATTTTTCTACACGTACGAAGTAACGGGCAAAAAGCTAGTGTAAAATAGATGTATTAATCTATCTATTACCCGTCTATTATCCTAAATCAATGATTTTAGTACTTAAAATATAATTTAATGTAAACTTTTCCAAAAATAATCCGACTTCAATATTAATAAAATTATTTTATGAAAACGTCAAAAATGCTTTGCTAAACCACTTTTGCGCAGTGGAATGGTTACCTCAAACGTGTGGCCGGGGCTACATACGAATACAAAGCTGACATGGGGTAGTTACAACCTACATAATATAAATCCTTGTTAATATTCGAAATGTGAAAGTAAATTTGTTTGTATATTTGTTTATTACGTCTTGGTGTCTTAACGACTTAACCAATCATTATGAAATTTGATATACATATATTGCAATTAGAGATAAACCTAGACTTAGTAAACACATTAGTTACACATTTTTAAATAAGCTTTATTTTTTAAATATTTATGTCGACTTTACTCAGGTTTGAAATTCGGGGATTCCCAACTAGTTTCAAAGTAAATACGACCCTTTACTCATAAGTAGCCGTGAACCGCACAGCGCGCTGGTCGTGCGACCAGCTTGCTATTTGTAGGTACAGTATTTTCAGAATTTAATAGTAATAAAAGTGAATTTTCAGAATTTAATAGTAAAAAAAGAAATAAATAATTACAATTTAGTATGATATGATGATGATAGTTATTATTCAAGATTTGTTTTATAGAAGACTGAGATATGACAAATAATATCAAATAATTAACTTACAGTATACTCTATTACAAATGGTTTTAATAATAAAGCATTTGGACAATGTATTTAGCCCATATACAGGCATGAAAATTTACACATTCCCTCTCTGTTCAATATCGCCATTGGCAGGGAATCTATCCTCACACCTTAGGACCAAAATGGTCACGTCCAGTCAGTGGAGCTTCCTCCCGCGAACACTCAGGTTGAATAAACTTCCTGCCGAGGCTTTTCTTGGAGACTAAAGCATGGAGTTCTTCAAAAAGGGCTTATTAAAGTATTCTTACGGGTCAGCACGGCACGCGTGACATCCCTAGTATTACAGTTTTCCATAGGTTACGGTAACCCCGTATACCGGGGGGAAGGGATTGTTAGTAAAGGGTCTAATGAATCTATTGCTAGTAATACACCTTATCAGGTCGACCTCCACGTGGTTCCCCCTGAAAACCATCGTGATTAATCCTTGTTGAATTCGTCACGATGGGCTAACTGACCTGCTTCATCCTCACCTGTCACCTCTCACTGGTGCTCCGCCAGTGTATACCGATAGCGCGGGCGAGGTTACCATTCCATTATCACCCATTAAAAAAACCCCATATGCCATCAAACGGGCCATATGCTTGATTGCCACCACAGTTGTATTAAAAAAATAACTGTCAAATTTAAAGCTGTTATTAATTTATATCATATTTATATAATAAAATTAAAAGGCCGGCAGCACATCTGCAATGCCGCTGGTGTTGTGGGTTATCATGGGCGGCGGTAGTCACTTACCATCAGGTGAGCCGCATGCTCATTTGCCCCCTGAGTTGTAAAAAAAATTAAAAAAATACTTGATAATTACAATTAATATGTACATTAAAGTTACAATAAAATTACAACGTCATACGGAGGCTGGATGAGGCATTCGTTCCCCTGGGATTGCATATAAGATATTGCATAGTCTAACCCTATTCTATAATACTCCTAATACATGTCTAGGCGACAGTGACTGTTTTCTGTCAAGTGCACCGTCAACTTACTAGCCATTCCAAATCGTATTAAAAGATTTAATACTTAGAATGGCAAACAAGCTGACGGCCCACCTAATGACAAGTGGCAACCGTCGCCTATAGACATGAGCAGTACCATAGACATAACAGAGTATACTGTTTCGCTCATGTAACCCCCGATGCGTTGCCATATCTGAGAACTCGGGTGTTATTCCTCTGTACCCTGTCAATTCACTGCCATATCCCAACCTTCAAACCGAAACACAGCCATGCAAACACAACTGCTTCACGGTAGAAACACGAATGGAACAGAGGTGCCGAAGCAAACGACTTTTGTACAAAGTGTCCCTCTAGTAAAGTTGTCTTTCTTTCTACCGACTTCAAACAGATTTTGTTCTTTAAATTAAAAGTCTAATATCTGTTTTTCGCTTTTTTGTTTCCGTTACATCACTTTTTCATCAAGGCGCTTTAATATATTTTTTTTAATTTATTTATTCTGCCCAATAATTAACTACGTTTTCGTCTGTTATTACAGTTGGAAGTCATCATAAATAGAACGTATCCTTCCATCTAATTCGCGGTGCCTGTACTCAGATGGGGTGGTTTCATAGAGCTTCTCCATGGATGAGTGCCTCCTTTTCAATAGTCACAGAAACATCTAAGTAAATAAAACCATACAAGTTGATTTCAAACAAAAAAAGCAATTATTTCAAATCATTATTCCCACTCGTTATCAAACTGATTATTTTAAAAAGGGTCTTTAAAAATATTTACGTATTTAATTATAATAATTTAATAATACGTATTTTAAAAATAAATAAATAAATTTTAATGATAAGATTTATTCTCTATGTATAGAATATCCTTTGCACCTACACAGATTATGTACAATATAGAAATAAAAATTACTAGAATTTTCTAGAAACAATTATATTCGAAATTCAAATATAAAAGCCAGGAGAGCTATTATTTTTAACGTAGGTACCCCCGATATAACATTTCACATAGATCAAGGTCACCGCCAATCTAAGCCCGCTTAACAACTATAAATATATTTCATCAAAGGAATTAATCTCTCCCTCTCTCTCATAACTTGCTAATAATTCAACAACTTTCCAATCGAAATTGTTCTTTACGTCTTTAGAATAAGAAAGAACATTAAAATTTGTAGTTAAGGGTTGAAAAAATTGAATAACGCACACGCATACACGCTAGGGTTCGTCTATACATCGGAGTAAACGGCGAGGGGTCCAGACAGAAAAATGCACTTGGAACCCCACGTCTAGACTACAGACAGTCTGCAGGGACACCACGGAGACTGCGAAGTTGAGACAATCACTCAAGGTCACCGCAGTGGTAACTGCGCCGATTTTATGTCAATAACTTTCTATTTAATCCAGAAAGTGTTTCAAAACAATATGATATGACGTCTGTGTTCAATACTTTAATGGGGTATCGGTGTTTTGTAATGTAAATAAAACAGGGGCACTGTTTTCGTGTTTGGTCGTAATAAAAAATATCCTGAGAGGAGAAGATTGTTAGAAATTGCCATGTTAACCTCTTCGAAGTCCCCCCTAGTAATCGTCGTGATTAATTCCAGGTGAATACATCACGATGAGCAGACCTGCCTTATCATCCTTACTTATCATCTCTATCCCATTGCTAGCAATATACCCAACCAGATCTCCTCCGCGCGGTTCCCCCTGGAAACTATCATGATTCATTCCTGATGAATTCATTATGATGGGCTAACTGGCCTGTTTTCATTCTCATCTATCACCCTTCACTGGTGCCCCGCCAGCGTATCCCGTTAGCGCAGGCGGGGTTACTATTCCATTTTCTACCAACAAAAAAACTTATCATCTCTTACTGATGCACCATTAACATATACTGTTAACGCAGACAGGATTACCATTTCACTATCAACCAATAAAATTACCATAAAATACAATATATCCTATAATTTAATCGTTTAAAAACTATGGCGTAATCAATGTAAATAACGGATTAAAAATTTTTGTTTCACCACTCCTACCTACCTTCTCTCTCTTTCTGTCTCTATTTCTGCCTTTATTCATTTCATTTCATGTAAAGAGATTTTTTTTATACAACTTAGAATGGCAAACAAGCTGACGGTCCACCTGATGAAAAGTGGTAACCGTCGCCTATAGACATGAGCAGTACCATGGACATAACAGAGTATACTGTTTCGCCCATGATACCCCCCATGCGTTGCCATTCCTGAGGATGCAGAGGCGACTACGGGAAGGCGAGGGATGGGCAGCAACGTCCCTTTTAAAACAGCTTATGTCCAGCAGGTGTTATTCCTCTGTACCCAGTAAATTCACGCCATATCCCACCCTTCAAACCGAAACATAGCCATGCAAACACAACTGCTTCACGGTTGAAACACGAATAGGACAGAGGTACCCAAGCAATCGACTTTTGTACAAAGTATGATATAGTTTGTATGGTATGTATAACTACATAGGAGTCACTGCTCCATTTTCACCCATTAAGAAAGAACCCGCCTGAGCTATCAGTATACGCTGAAAAGGTACGAATCAATGATAGCAAATGATGATGAAATTAGCGCATCGTGACGAATTCACCAAGAAATTACCAAGATGGTTCACAGAAAGGTCGATAATAACAATGGGATTGTTGAACCCCGTTACCAGTCCTCTCTTAAAAGCACAGCTCCACAGCATCAGTGGTGTCACATCCATCACCAACAATAAACCTAGTGGTGTATAATTTTGTGTCTGTGCACGAGTCTGGCGCTAGCAGACTGCCGAGTACCAATAGGTATAGTGTACGTAGAGTGTGGAGCGATGCGCGACGCAGGGCGCCGCCACTAGGGGTAGGTCAGGTACGATGCAATCCTATACAAGTTGTACATATAGTTTGGCTCAATTAAATTTCCTGCACTTGTTAGATATATTTTTTTAATTATATTAGTTTTCTAAATTAAAAAAATAAGGGAAATTAAGTCCCGTATAGATATTATACTGTGATATATTAGGTACTTTGAAAGCGAAGTATATTTCAGAATGGCCGTGTTAGATATTTATTTTACATTATATCAATTTTCTTAAACATCTTGTGTCAAAATGTGTACCTATATTTATTAATAAAAATCAGACTAACTACTTTAATAAAATATTAAAATTGTTATTATACCAAATTTTGTAATGAATTATTCTTGTAATATATATAAAACACTAATTTGTATTTTAATTGATTTTATAATTATTTATTATCATGATACTTAAATAAAAAGTAATGAAATTGTAAGAACACGTGGTCTCACTGACTTGTTCACTCCAATTCGGCCCTGTAGATATAAAAGATTGTTATTCGGGTGGGGAGACACTTCTTGTCCAACCGTTGAACAGAGCGGAGCTCCTTGACGTATCAAAAGTGAACAAGTATAGTAATCCACGTGGTCATTGTATAAAATATATCACAATTATTGTTGATGGAAGTCCTAAAGAAGCTATAGTTGAATAAGTGTGAATGGATTAACAGAAGTTGGGTATTTATGTTATATTATTTGTTATATTCAAAGTAAAATAAATAAATGTATTATTTAATAGTATGATATCTAAAATAAATGAAGTGTGAAAACTTGTGCTTCATTTCTATTTATTACCAAGAGGCTTACAACCTTTATATTGCTAAAGAATATATCATATACCATGTAAAGTTACAATTACGTAATTTAATTAATATATAAATCTATTACCCTACAGTTATTTTTATTTTGAGACACTCGAATAAAGAAACGAAATATCATGTTCTGTTACTCTGCGAATATTCATTTCCTTGCAAGTCTTCTAAGATCAGATCTAAGGGCAGCGTGTAGCTAGAACTGACTGATAATTTATTACTGGGACTTTACCGCTTGTATAACAGATTGTGTTCGGAGGAATCGTTTGAAATGATATCCACAGCCACTTTTCATCGTCGCACCGCTCGCCATCGACAGGGAATTCATTCTTACATGCTTGAACATAAATGGGCACGTATAGTACGGTTTCAAATGAATTTTCTCTCACCCACGTTCAGGCTATAGAATGGACTCCCTGTCGAGGTTTTCCCTAAAGACTATATAGTATGGGGTTCTTCAAAAAGAGTATATTAACCCTTAAATACCTGAAGTTTCAAATTTGATACCGGGGTTATAAATCGCATTTGGCGCCCACAATCGATTTTATTTTAATATTTGGCTGTTTACATGTTACCAAATGTTTTTTTTTTCTTTTTTCAAAATAAACACGGTAAAGGGCCTATACCAGAAGTAAACACAGTAAAGTTACACAGTAAAGGGTATACCAGAGGAAGACTTTGTACAAAAGGCGATTGCTTGGGTACCTCTATCCCATTCGTGTTTCAACCGTGAAGCAGTTGTGTTTGCATGGCTGTGTTTCGGTTTGAAGGGTGGGATATGGAGTGAATTTACTGGGTACGAAGGAATAACATCTGAGTCCTCGGGAATGGCAACGCATGGGGGGTATCATGGGCGAAACAGTATACTGTGTTATATCCATGGTACTGCTCATGTCTATAGGCGACGGTTACCACTTTCCATCAGGTGGGCCGTCAGCTTGCTTGCCATTCTAAGTCGTATAAAAAAAGGGCACACTTTTATATTTATTAATTTGATTTAAAAAATAAAGTTTAGGGGTTAAGGTTTCTTCAGGGTCGGCAACGCGCACGTGACACCCCTAGTATTGCAAGCGTCCATAAGCTACAGTGACCGCTTACCATCAGACGGACTGTATGCTTATTTGCCACCTTTGTGATATAAAAAAAAATCATTCCAAGCGAATATCTATTATAATTTAGCAATAGTACTGAGCCTCGTATAAAAACAATTTAAATTATCAATTATTTAAGAGAAACACCCACATTTACAAATGTTGCATATGAGCATACCTAGTAAGGATGGTGGAAAATTTCTAACTCCGACTTGATTTGAATATTTGATGATGTCACCTTATTTCCATCCTTGTTCTTCCAAATATTTGTTCACTAGTTTCTACGCGCGACTTCGTCTACGTGACGGAGATATATTCATAGACTGGGATAAAGTCACGTCGTTCTCCATCCCATATACCTTTTACATGTATACAAAATTACATCATAATTGGTTGAACCGTTAATATCAGGAGGTATCATAGGTGTAATAAACTCACATTTACAATATTAATAAAAATAGATTTACTATTTATTACCAAAGTTATTATTAAGGTTTAACCTTTTTAAAATAAAGCAGGTTTTATACTTACATCGTATAAATATAAATGCTGTGTACCCATACAAAAGTTTTACCAAAAACGGATCAACTGTTTTATTATGTGCCTGAATAGGAAATAGAACGTAAACATATAGTTAGTTCTTTTTCTTTTGTTTATTATTATTTATTGTTAAGTTTTTATTTTGTAATTAAGTGTAAAAATAAGCACTAAATATATATTTTTGTCTTTTTTCTTTCTTTAAAAAATAAAATAATACAACATTCTCACGTCAATGTCTGAAAGAAAGAGTAGACAGAATATTATAAAAAAAAAATTATCGAACATTCTCGATTAAAATACACGTAAGTTAATCTGATCGTTATTAAGTTAAAATATCCTGAAAATGGTAGACATTTTCATCATCATCGTTTCAGCCATTATCCACTGCTAGACATAGGTCTTCCCATAGACTGCCATAAGGAACGGTCCTGAGTCAACAACATCCACTGACTCCCTACAATGCATTTGAGGTCGTCACTCCATCTAGTGGGGGGTCGTACTACACTGCGTGGCTGGCATATTGTATACAAATTAACAAAAAAACAAATTACTAATAAAAAAACTGTCATCTGTCAACATGTGTCATTTAAAGGACAAGGATGGGTAGCAGCATCTCTCTTAAAACACCAAAGCCTAACTGAGGTTGCCAATCCGCCTGCCAAGCGTAGCCACTACTGACAAAACCCCCCATTCAAGGGCAGCCTATGTTCAACAGTGAAAATTATTATTGGCAGATTATTTAAAAAAAAATAAAAAAAAATCATAATCAATCTAAGACTTGTTTTTTTTTTTCTATCAACCTATCTTTTGAAAGTGCTAACTCTGCCAATTTATATCCAAATAGCTTTTGTCAAACGCGAAAACTTTTATTACCCTTTCAGAGCTGTTCGAAGTCACAAGTCACAACTCAATAGCTCAGTAGTTTACTAAACTTTCCACAGACAGACAGGCTAACCAACAGACATACTTTTGTGTTTATCATATTTAGTATGCATATACAAAAACTTCATGGATATTTACAAATATCGTTGTATCAAATGTTAGTTAGAGTTTAGCTGTATAGCTTCTCTTGCATCAATCAGTGTTTAAAAACCTACCCTGGATACCGAATGTTATTCAAATCGATTCAGAAGTTATTACGTAAAAGAGTAATAAACATGCATATATTCACACAAACTTTTGCGTTTATAACAATAAAAGAATAGGATTTCTATTTATGATTTTTATTATTGCGGGTTCTTCTCAGCAAATAATAACATACTAAACCCAGCTCTGCTCTGCCCTGCCCCGCTTTGCTCTGTCCTGCTCCACCCTGCTCCATTCTGCTCTATCCTACCCTACCCTACCCTGCCCTGCCCTGCTCTGTCCTGTTATGCCCTATTCTGCTCTGCTCTATTTATTTTATTTCTTATTGTATTCCATATTTCATAATGTGGTTGGTAAAATATGAAAGAAATCTAATTATGCACCCTGTCTAGAATTATTTTCACGATAGGTAACTATTTTATATATAATTATTATTCATTATTTGTATATTTATTTATATTTATTTACATTATAATTGTTTATTCTCAGTAATCTTTATTATTGACAATGTTGCTGTAGTTTTCAATAGTATTTGTTTGTTTAATTTTGTTTAATTTAGTATTGTCTAATTATATGTTTCGTTTACTTGTATTTTATTTGTGCAAATTTTAGTGGCTGCCGAATTACTATTTAAGTATATAATTGTGTATTGTTTTAGCTGTTTGTTTGCCTTAAATAAATAAATAAATAATATTTTAAAATCTTTTAATAAATAATTTAATGATAATGTTGCAACAGTGTCAGTTTTAGTTATGTCCTAAATTATTATTAATTTATGATTCATTATTTATTTTATAGATTATTTGTAATAAGGAAACAGCCACGTTTAATAATTTCCAATTTTTTCCATTTGACCATAACGAGTTAAGTTTGCATTTTTAAAACAGGAATTTCCTTTCATTGTATCTTATGGGATGTAGATCTGTAAACTTTGATGTGAAAAAGTTTTTGTAATTCCCATGAGAACGGAAGACATCGAAATCCGAGAAGGCAAAACTGCGGCAAATAACTACTATAAAACTTGATTACATACCTAAAAAAAACAGTCCAAAACTGGTCAGCTAATAATGACGTTAAGCTGACTCATAATTTACTGAAAAAAAAATACCTACACACATATTCTGTATTCTTAGTACCATAATGAATAAAAAACTAAGTAAAAACGATAGAACCACCCACCTTTTGTGCTATAAATACATATGTTTTTTTTTATACCACTGAGGTGCCAAACAAGCATACGGCCCACCTAATAGTAAGTGGTTACCGTAGCCTATGAACGCCTGCAATACCAGAGGTATTATTATGCGCGCGTTGCCGACCCTGAAGAAACCTCTTTACCTCCCTTTTGAAGAACCCCGTGTTGGTCTTTTGGAAAAACCTCGGCAGTATATATATTTATCTTTATATTATTCTTGAAGTGGTGGAATAAAGAGTAAATAAATAAATAAATAAATATTCTTTATTACTTATATAACTTACCCATGTATCCAAAATTCATGCAAATCCATTTTGACCGATTTTTTTTTATACAACTTAGAATGGCATAAAAGCTGACAGCCCACCTGATGGATAGTGGTAACCGTCGCCTATAGACATGAGCAGTACCATGGACATAACAGAGTATACTGTTTCGCCCACGATACCCCCCATACGTTGCCATTCCTGAGGACTCAGGTGTTATTCCTCTGTACCCAGTAAATTCACGCCATATCCCACCCTTCAAACCGAAACATAGTCATGCAAACACAACTGCTTCACGGTTGAAACACGAATGGGACAGAGGTACCCAAGCAATCGACTTTTATACAAAGTCTCCCTCTGGTAAATAAATATCAGTAAATATTACTGATCGGGCTAAAAAGTAGCCTATAACCTTCTTCAGCCCTTATTAAGACGCTATAAAATTACAAAAATAACATACAAACTCACTTTCACATTTATAATAATAATAAAAATAATCAAAGCGAGATAATTCTTAGTGAATAATATTTTATTTTCATAAGACCGTGCGAAGCCGGGACGGGTCGCTAGTCTCAAATATATAAATACAATCAACGCAACGACTCATCCCAATACCAAATACAATATCGTTCGTTGCTAGCAACATTACCTATCCCAGTTTTCGTAGCTATGCGTAGCTACGAGCTACGGCGGGCGGCGAGCCCCCCTCTTTAGCCGTAGCGTCGAGTCACGTAGCCACCGCTACGTGTATCATGACAATTAACGCCCTATTCTTCATACAAAAGGATTTTCTTACATTCTCATTAAAAAAGGATATTTTTTCACCAACTAGAGAATCAATAGTAATTAATACTAAGAAATAAACAAAATAATTACACACTTATTGTTTATTAATAATTAAATATTAAAATTAAAACAACAATAAAAACGTAAAATACTGCAGCAGAACAATATTAAAATCGATTTTTTTTATTATTGTTTTTTTTTATTAAAACTCCTTTTTAAACATAGGCCGAAGTACCAGGGCGTCATAAATTGTGAGCTAGTGTGTGCACGTAGCGTTGTAGGCGTGCGGCGAGGCGCATTGCAGGCGGGTGAACGGCCCCGCATCGATCCCACGTCCCGCGCGCTTCCTCCCGCATCCCCCTCCGTCGCCCGCGCCGCACTTGCGTAACCCCCTCCCGCTTATGTAACAATTCCGTGATTGTATCCTGGTTGGTTCTGTATTTTTGTCGCATATCAAAAATATTTAATAAAACAAAAAATATATTATATTTCTTCACTAATTCTTATTTTCGTTATGCTTAATATAATATATAAAAAAATAACAAATTAACAAAAATAATAAAATTGTGAAAAAAACTCTTGAGTATTTATTTACATGACTTACCTTTTCAAGTCTAAATCGCCTAACTAGTTGATTGAGCCCGTGTGAAGCCGGGGCAAGTCATTAGTTCAATACATAAAGGAAAAAGGAGGAAGGAGATTGTTAAACTACCAGTAATTGTCGAACTATCACTCCCATGGCTAGCAATATACCCTACGAGGTAGACTTCCACACGCAGCCTCCCCTGGTAACCATCGTGCTAAATTCCAGGTGTAATCATCACGACGGGTCAACCGACCTGCCTTTTCATCCTCACCTATCATCCCTAACTGGCACCTCGCCAGCATATACTGTTACCACAGGCGGGGTTATCATTCCATTATCATCCATTAAAAAAATAAAAAAGTATAATACATATATATTTACTAGATGACCCGGGAATCGAGATATATATATATATATATATATATATATATATATATATACATTTATACTAAGCTATACTAGCATTATAATGCCCTTTAATAGCATATACTAATAATACTTTGTTAGTTCGACCTCCACGTGGTTCCCCCTGGAAACCATCGGGGTTAATTTATGTTGAATTTGTCTCGATGGGCCAACTGACCTGCTTCGTCCTCGCCCATCATCCCTCACTGGTGCCCCGCCGGTGTATACCGATAGCACAGACGCGGCTACCATTCCATTATCATCCATTAAAAAAAAATATGATCTTCATAAAACTCGATATGCACTTACTAACATCCGGTGGGATTAAATAACACGAATTAATTTAAACGACAAAAAATACTCGAGATATTATATTTTCATTATTGTTTCTTCGATCAATATTCATTTGACAAAATGTACGATTTCCTTGAATTGAACAAAACATATTACCGTTGACTGTACAAAAAAAAATATTTATTAGAATTTTCTTTCGCGCCACGGAAATATTAGATTTTTTTTTAAATGAGAAACAGATGGGAAATAAGGTCAGTACAGTTCTTTATATCATAAAAAAAATATATATATATTTCGAAAGCGCTAATAAACAAGGCCGTTATTTATTGTCCATTATTCATTCAAATAAAGATTATTTATATTCTATTCTATTCTATTCTATTCTATTCTATTCTAGGAAGCTTTTATTGGGAGTTGTTATTACCTATCGATTGTTTGTTTTTTTCCCGTACTTTTCCACGGTAACGGTGAATCCAGGTCTCCAGAATCCAGGGCTGAATTAAGCCATGTAGTGGGCCCCTACACAAAATAAATTTCGGAGATAAATTAGTAACAAATCGACACATTAATTAATTAGATAAATAGATAATTTATTTACATTACTTACAGCACACAAATTACAATAAACAAAAAAACATACACATAATACACAGTAAAAGAGACAAAAGAATGGAAATAAAAAAACAACAAAACAAAAAAAAACAAAAAAGCAAAATATATATACCAACAATTTCTTTCCTTTCCTTCATGCGTGTGCCATAGTAACACAAAATGGTCACAGCTTAGTTTATTGCTTTGCCCTTAAAAGAGCAAAACACTGATATTCTGCTGTGGCCAAGAGTCAGTCGCGAAATTCCTTATTAAAATTAATAATAAAAGGAAATATAAATAAAATGCATTGTATGTGTCCATTACATTCACATTACATATGTGTGTGTGTGTGTGTGTGTATGTATGTATGTATGTATGTATTTTTGTTTGTATATAAATAAGTAATATATTTACACATATACAAAAATGAGAATAGTATATAGTACTTATACAATTGAAAAATATTCCATTAGTATTTTTTACGAAAACATTACAATAAGTAATCAAAATGATAGGGTCTCTTCAAAAGTTTACTTTTTAGTAAAAGGTTTCTTCAGGTCGGTAACGCGCGCTTACCATCAGGTGGGCCGTATGCTTGTTTGCCACCTCAGTGGTATAAAAAAAAAAGTGATAACAGAGAGAAAATGAAAGGAACACTTATTGCTAAGAGCAATATAAGTGACTATTCTCACGGGGCGCTGAGCACACAGATGTCGCTACGCGCATAGGCGGTAATACGGGACTGCTTGAATCCATAAGTAGGCTACGATCCGTATCTAATATGTCTAATTTGTTTACAATACGACAATAATATTATACTTTTTATTGCCATTCGTCCTACATTCTATTATAAATAGCCATGTGGCGTGAATTTACTGGGTACAGAGGAATAACACCTGAGTCCTCAGGAATGGCAACGCATGGGGGGTATCATGGGCGAAACAATATACTCTGTTATGTGCATGATACTGCTCATGTCTATAGGCGACGATTACCACTTTCCATCAGGTGGGCCGTCAGCTTGTTTGCCATTCTAAGTTGTATAAAAAAAAATGTGGTTCTGACATAGAATGGACCACCATTTGCTTTTCCATGGATGTCGTAAGAGGCGACTAAAAGAACTTAATGGTTAAGAAATTGGCAGCAACGTCTCTCGTTCATTACTAAAGCCTAACTGCTTGTTGCTAAGCCACCCGCCAAGCATGGCAACTACTGGTAAAACCCTTCTTATGTAGGACACCTATATTGAGCGGTGAACAGTTAATGGCTGATTTGAAGATGTTAAATATTATAAAGATGAGTTTGTTTATTTGTTACTTTATAGCGCCTTAACGGCTTAACCAATTGTTATAAAAATTGGTATATGTATGCTGTATGAGAAGGAGAAGGACATAGGCATTTATTTATCTTGGTCAATTTATTTTCAACTTTTCTTTGTCACACAAATAAAGCCGCGTGTAAAAGTAGTATTTATATATCTGATAAATCGATAAATTGGCTTATTGGTTCACTGGTGAATAATGCATTTGCATGATCGACACATTGCATATTAATTGCAAACTCTATGATATGAATTTCATTGCTTCCCGTTAATGAGAGCCTGGCTGTAATTCGCAGACAGGATAATTTAAAAATAAAATTTTTCAGCACTGGGTTGCTTGAGAACGTTTCCATTGTTTACTCTCTCGCACAAACTTTCCTTTTAAAGACTACCTGGATAATCTGAGAAAAAAAAAACATTATTTACTCAATTATTCAAGGTTAATGAAATATTACTAGTAACGCCGGTATTTTTCAGACACGTGTAATTAAATAGACAGCGTATTGAATAATAAAACCCCCATCAATTCCATGTCCGGAAGGTGTACAATCAATTCAAACCGTCAACGCGAACAAAAATGTTGTACAAGTAAACAATCGTTACTAATGACCTAATAACTAACAATAATACCATATAGAATTAAAACAAAAGAGGAAGCTACGGGCCGTAGCTCGTAGCGAGGTTACGCCGTAGCCCGGGCGCGGTCGGCGACCCCTGGCCGTGAACGGGGCGCGCCGGGCCGGGCCGCAGCCGCACCGCCGCGCCCCGCAGCGCCCTGCCGCACACCGCCGCTGCGGCAGACACGTGCGCGCCGCACCCGCACAGCCGCACATACAGGCTGTTCCACATTCACAACCGTGTCGAACTAGCGCTGCAATACGCATGTTGCGATTACAAATGACATTTGTCTCACAATAAAAATGGATGAATACGTTTTTTATTGCATCAATATATGTAGGTATGTTGTTACACTTTGTTATTTATTTGCCATGGATATGCGTGCAATACGTGAAATAAGTTTTTTTTTATTATCAAATAATATGTTTAATAAATTTATTTATATGTCTATTGTTTGCCATGTGGTCCCGGTATAGAATGAGGCATTCCTTCCTTTTCCGTGGGTGTCGTAAGAGACGACTAAAGAAATTTAATAGTTGAAGGCTGGACAGCAACATCCCTTTTAAAACATCACCAAAGCCTAACTGCGTTTGCCAAACCGCCTGTCAAGCGTGGCAACTTCTGGCAAAATTTATATTCATAATGTTAGGCTTATATACAGCAGTGGACTGTTAATGGCTGATTTGAGTTGTCACGCTTCGCAGGGGAGTTGGCAACCGCAGTTAGATCTTGGTGATGTTTAAAGAGGGATGCTGCTTCTCATCCCCCGATTAAGTTCCCTTAGTCGCCTCTTACGACACCTACGAAAAGGCAAGAATTTGTCCATTCTATACCCGGACCACATGACATTAATACAGTTACCATTAACACAGTATACTAATTATTAATTTTAATATATGACAAACGATTAAAAATAAAATAAAAAAGTGCACATACTGTATTTTATATTCTACTAAGTCACACACACACAGATACAGAGAAAAGAGCACACAACGAACGGTCGATTCTCTTTGAAGCTCGAACGATACCGACGACACACCCCCGCCCGTAGCGACAGGGCGGCACTCACACCATTGCGATATCCTAGGAAAAGCTGTGAACGTGTGCAATAGAGTCTTGTGCATACACGACAGGTGACATCGGAGTGTGCGCGGAAAATGTGTGTTAATGTGGGACTTCCGCGTTTTCGTGTATTCGTGTCACACACACAGGGGTGCGTGTAGCGGGGTGTGTATGTGTGTGCAGGGTGCATCGACTTCGCTTCCTGTTCGGGTACAACGGCCCCGGCTCTGATTTATGTCCGCCAGTTTGAAGGTTTGCGTGTTATTGTGACGTTTCTAGCTCATTTCAGTTTTGTATTGCCGTGATTGATCTACGTATTAGGGTGGTTTAATGAAAATTGGTAAATGAACATTGAGTTTTAATTAAATAAAAAAAAAATGTATCCATAACTTTTGCTCACGAAATTCGAACGCAAATGCTTCTACTATTCAATATATAAATACGAAAATTTGTGAGGATGTATGGATGGATATTTTTTGCTCATTCACGCGAAAACTACTAAACAAATTTGAATGAACTTTGCGTTCTTTTTTATTTCAATATTAATCCGGCTCGAAGGACCAATGTTAGGGGTGTGTGCTTGTTTTCTGTATTAAAATTCTATATTATTCTCGAATTATTCTATTGATATTTATTTTTTTTTAAGTTACAAAACGTTCACGTTATGAATGCACCTAGTTCGTAGCGCTCCGTGATATGCACTAATTTATTTATTAAAAAATAATATAGCAATACATCGCCCGATGTGTCGTAAAGAGTGTGTTCGGTGACACTGAACATCTTGGCAATGTTTCACGCAAGCGAAGCCACGGAATATAGCTAGTGTTAGAAGTTTTATTATTATTACAAGTATTATTTCAGCCGTTAACTGTCCACCGCTGGACATAAGCCTTCCCCATAAGGGGAGTTTTGCCAGTAGTTGCAACGCTTGGCAGGCGGGTTGGAAACCGCAGTTAGGCTTTTAGAGATGTTTTAAGAGGGACGCTGCTGCCCATCCCTCGGCGTCCCTTAGTCGCGTCTTACGACATCCACGGGAAAGGAAGGGGTGGCCCATTCTACGCCGGGGGCACACACAAAGAAGTGTAAAAGTAACTTGTTTGTTCATAACCTCTTGGCAACTTTGTAACTCAATCGTCTTAAAAATTATTACACTTAGACTAAAAAGGACAGAGATGGGATTTTTATCCCGGTCAACAAACACATCTCGGACACGCGGTTGAAGTCACGGATAAACACTGGTTCAATGAACTTAATTTTAACCTTTTACGTTGTTTACATTCATATATTTTAAATACAAAACGTCGGTTAAATAAAGGTTCATGAACGAAGATGCTATTTACTTGCAAAGATTTTTTCATCGCGCTAAATCCCGACTGTGTATTTAAAATATATAGTTCAATAAAAGGTTTTATTAAAAAAAAAATACCGGCTTCAACATGTAACATTATGTATTCGTACGACATTTTTTTACCATTCAGGTTTGTTGTTTTTTTTTTTTTCACTATTATTACATTAAAATTTAAAAAATGGAAAATGTTCTCAATTCGAATTTTCTTGTGAACCAATATTAAAGAGTCACGGTAGCCTTCCACTTTTTTTTTACGCAATTTAGAATGGCAAACAAGCTGACGGCCCACCTGATGGAAAATGGTAACCGTCGCCTATAGACATGAGCAGTACCATGGACATAACAAAGTATACTGTTACGCCCATGATACCCCCCATGCGTTGCCATTCCTGAGGACTCAGGTGTTATTCCTCTGTACCCTGTAAATTCACCCATATCCCACCCTTCAAACCGAAACACAGCCATGCAAACACAACTGCTTCACGGTAGAAACACGAATGGGACAGAGGTACCCAAGCAATCGACTTTTGTACAAAGTCTCCCTCTGGTTTTTTAATTAAAAAATTCATCTATTCCGAGTGAGGACTTGTATATTATTCATTCGACTCGTGGTTGCTATGCCCGTCCGCGGTCGATAAATCCAAGACGCGCCGGTAGACTCGCCCGCGCTGTCTCTCAAATTAATTCGATTTGTTAACGATATTTTTCATCAAAAATTGACGTAGCCACCGCCGCCGCCACGCGGATGCTGGGGTCTACCATGAAACCAAATTCCGAATTTTCGTGTTTTCGTTCGTATCAAAATCTGTCCAGTAAATACAGTTCCTAAGGAACGAGATTTTTACATTTTTAATATTTTTAAACGGTATGTATTATGTAATTTTAACATTAAATCTGTATTTCGTTCCAACCTGAAATTTCGGAAAGTATTTCATGGTAGGCCCTCTGTATAGCTTATAAACTCGGTCAAGAAATATGATGTCAAATGCAATAAGGAATTTTTCAAATCCGACCGAGATTTCGGAGATTAGCGCATTCAAACAAACAAGCTTCCCCCATTTATTTATTAATATAGACTTGATTTACTCTCGACTAGTTTTTATTCGTCCGCATTACAAATTATTTTATTCAAACAAGCTTTTATATATATATATATATATATATATATATATATATATATATATATATATATATATATATATATATATATATTAGTTTATTATAAAAACGTATTTACTGTGCCCCATGAAAGATGTACTCACTCTTCTAAGACAGTAACTAGAAATATTCAATTTGTTTTTATTTCTTATATTGTATGTATATATGTATGTCAACGAGTATGAATAACCGATCGGACACAGTATATCATTTCATATAAAAAAAGAATTTTCCAAATCGGTTTAGAACTGACGGAGTTATGAGGTGACGGATATAATAAAATATCATTGAAAGTACATGCTCCTATTTTGAAGTCGGTTAAAACAAGCAAACGAACGTAAAAGAATACCATCGAATTGAGATAACATACTCCTTTTTTGAAGTCAGCTAAAAACATACCTTAACCTTCTACACTCCTAACTTTCATAACTTCTTTAAAAAAAAAACTGTAAATCATATGGTTGCCACCTTTCTTCTTATGCAAATATAATTAGTAAAAAGAAGACGAAAGATACACCATCAACTGTTATTTTTCTCAATTCATAGCAGGCATAGCATAGTGTATAGAAAATGTTTGATATGTCAATTATTTGTCAATGACAAATTTTACATTACTAGATTATATATTCGACACAGTTTACGTAGAGAGTATGCAAGCGAGTTGTATCTGAATTTGGTAGGGTTATACGGCCGTATAACATTTTGTATACACTAGCCTGCTGTGAAGTTTTTATTTTATCATTCCTTCTATGTAATTCCTTGTTCTCAGTTCCAATACCTACAAAACAATACCCAGTCCACCTATATTAAACATTCCCAACAAACTAATGGAAACAAAAAACACTCGTCTAGCCCCCCGGCTCCCTCTGGCGATATTAAATATTTAATTTGCTCTCTTTCACTACGGCCGCCTGCAAATTGATCTGTCTGACTGTCTATAAAGCTCTACAGTTATTTATGTCTAGAATTCTGGATACAACGGGATACACGATTTTAACTACGCCATCTGTCTTTTGTAGATGCACACTAATATTATAAATGTGAAAGTGTGTTTGTATGTTTGTTTTCACACTTAACGCTTTAACCTTCTGCATTGATGGAGAAAGATTTAAGCTATTTTTTACAGTCAATTCAAATTCAAAATATCTTTATTCACGTAGGTTTACTAGAGAGGGAGACTTTGTACAAAAGTCGATTGCTTGGGTACCTCTGTCCCATTCGCGTTTCAACCGTGAAGCAGTTATGTTTGCATGGCTGTGTTTCGGTTTGAAGGGTGGGATATGGCGTGAATTTACAGGGTACAGAGGAATGACACCCGAGTCCTCAGGAATGGCAACGCATGGGGGGTATCATGGGCGTAACAGTACACTTTGTTATGTCCATGGTACTGCTCATGTCTATAGGCGACGGTTACCACTTTCCATCAGGTGGGCCGTCAGCTTGTTTGCCATTCTAAGTTGTATAAAAAAAAAGACTTATGATATGTCAAATCTACCGTCAGTTCGGAATGATTTCGAGATGAGAAGAACTGACAAGAAACTCAGCTCGTATTTTTTTCAAATAAATTTTATTTACAATAATACAGACTCAATTTTAAATTCAAATTTGGGAGCATAGAGTGACCACCAGCATATGCTATTGCAAAAACAAATCTAATCAGTGTTTGTAACCCAAACAGACCAGCCCCGTTCACGAGTATGACGGATGAGCCAGCCATCACAGCACTCGAGCATATTAGAGGGAGCACATCGACCCGGCCCACCACGACGCCACAAGTTTGAATTTATAGTCAGTGAACATATCCACGCGGACATAACCGCGGGTAAAAACTAGTAGTCGTAATTATAATAAATTATTTATCATAATTTGTACACATTTTAAAGTAAAACTAGTGAATAAATAAATGAATTAATGGAAATACCTAAATGATTACTTCTTACTAATAATTCAAGCAAGCCAAACCGCGGGATACGCCAGCAGTGACGTAACAATAGGGCGGCAGGGCTGGCAAAATGCCACGGGCCCCCGACCCAAAAGGGCCCCGGCTCAAGAGGCCGCGAGCTCAGATTTTTTTTTTTTTTTGCATTGTACCTGAGTATTTTATTTTACGTGAAAAGTATTTTTTTTTATTGATAGGGCCCCATCAATTGCCACAGGCCCCAAATGGTATAGTTAAGGGAGAAATGGATTGTAATCAATGGAATTTGACAGCCCCATTGCTAGCAATATGCCTTATTAGGTCGACCTCCACGTGGTTTCCCCTGGAAACCATCGTGAACAATTCTTATTGAATTCGTCACAATGGGCTAACTGACCTACTTCATCCTCATCTATTCCCTAGGGTAATACCTCTGGTATTGCAGGTGTTCATAGGCTACGGTAACCACTTACCATCAGATGGGCCGTATGCTTGTTTGCCACCTCAGTGGTATAAAAAAAATACATCATTCTCATCTATCACCCTTCACTGGTGCTCCGCCAGCGTATCCCGTTAGCGCAGGTGGGGTTACCATACCATTTTCAACCACCAAAAAAACCCTAATTCAAGCAGGCCAAACCGCGGAATACGCCAGTCTAATTACAAACTACGAAACATCTTACATTATAAAACCGTTCGTTGCAACGTAAAATTAGAACCCACTCACACGGTTCTGTGAATTTCGAGCCGAACTTTCGCCCACTACACTTTGTTGAATAATCATTTGCATATTTAAAAAAAAATTATGCACGAATAATTTTCTTATAAACAATACCGTGTCATCGCGGCGCGAGCAAAAACAAAACGCAACGTTGTGTGTACAGTTCTTTACATTAATATTAAAACAAATTGATGTCACAGTTTATTGGAAGCATCATGAGTTTATACTTTTTTTATGCAACTTAGAATAGCAAACAAGCTGACGGCCCACCTGATGGAAAGTGGTAACCGTCGTCAATAGACATGAGCAGTACTATGTATTACTATGTAAATAGTAATATAGCACCACGGACATAATAGAGTATATAATGTTTCGCCTATGATACATGCCATATGTTGCCATTCCTGAGGACTCAGGTGTTATTCATCTGTACCCAGTAAATTCACTGCCATATCCCACCCTTCAAAACAAAACACAGCAATGCAAACACAACTGCTTCAGATAAAAACACAAATGGGACAGAGGTCCCAAGCAAACGACTTTTGTACAAAGTCTCCTGTGGTAAAAATAATAATTATATTAAGTAATGAGTTTCTGATCAACACTTGTACAAACATCCAAAAACATCTCTGTCCTAATAAAGAAAGAAAGAAATAATCGAAGAAGCATGCAAGCATCGTATTTCTGCCATTTTTTAATGGATGATAATATAATGGTAACCGCGCCTGCCGTGTGGTCCCGCCATAGAATGGACCACCCGTTCCTTTCCCGTGGGTGTCGTAAGAGGCGCACCGTAAAAATTAGCAGCAGCGTCTCTCTTAAAACATCACCAAAGCCTAACTGCAGTTGCCAGGGGGGAAAGGGATAATTAGTAATGGAGACCAAAAAAATCCTATTGCTAGCAATAAACTCAACTAGGTTGACCTCCACGCGGTCCCTCCTGAAAACTATCATGGTTAATTCCTGAGGAATTCATCATGATGGGCTAACTGGCCTGTTTTCATTCTCATCTGATCACACTTCACTAGTGCCCCACCAGCGTATATCGATGCGTATATCGCAGGCGGGTTGTCATTCCATTTTCACCATAAAAAAAAACTGCGGTTGCCAACCCGCGGACCAAGCGTGGCAACTACCCAAATAAGATAGTGACAAAAGCCCCCAATAAGGAGATACTTATTTGCAGAAGTACATTTGTTCGTTTCTCTGTAATTTTGAATTTGACGTATAATCTATTCGTATATCTAGTTTCGTAACTATGGAAAAGAAAAACATAGATTCTGCAAAAGCATACGAACATACTCAGTGGAATTATTCAATATGATGCCCACAGCCACTTTCTATCATCGTACGGCTCGCCATCGGCAGGGAGTTCACCCTCATACCTTACAGTCTAAATGGACGCGTACAATGCGGTTTCAGATATGTTTCCTTCCACGAACACTCAGGTTTTGAAATGAGCTTCCTGCCGAGGTTTTCCCAAGAGACTACAGCATGGGGTTCTTCAAAAGGGGGGTAAAGAGGTTTCTTCAAGGTCGGCAACACGCGCGTAATACCTCTGGTATTGCAGGCGTTCATAGGCTACGGTAACCGCTTAACATCAAATGGGCCGTATGCTTGTTTGTCACCTCAGTGGTATAAAACAAATACGAACTAAATTTGACCATCCTAGCATCAAACCTAATACCTCTATTATGCTTAACAAAGTCGAACGTTGCTTATATATAATATCATTGCATCTGGGAATAAATTAATAAATTATAATAAAAATTATAATTTATCGTCCCCTCAACAGCTCATCAACATTTAGTGTACTTTTTTTGCGACTTGGAATGACAATCAACATAACAGCCCAGTTAATGGAAACTGGTAACCGTTTTTTTTTAATGGGCGATAATGGAACGATAGCCCAAACCGCGCTATCGGGCACCAGGAAGGATGATAGGTGAGGATGAAACAGGTCAGTTAGCCCAACGTGACGAATTCAACAAGAATTTTTCACGATGGTTTCCAGGGGGAACCATGTGGAGGTCGACCTAATAGGGCATATTGGGTAACCGTTGTCTATACATATAAATAACACCATGGACATGCTTGACTGAATACACTAAGTTGCCAATGGTATTCCTCGTCCATTGCCATTTCTGAAGATTACGAGAGATAAGGAATAAGAGAGAGAGATAACAAAAGAAGGTACCATATACCATTATACCATATACATATACCATTGGCCGTGAGGTCCTGTCATAGAATAGGCCACCCCTTCCTATCTCGTGGGTATCGTAAGAGCCGAATAAGGGAGGACGAAGGGTGGACAGCAGCGTCCCTCTTAAAACATTTCTAACGCCTAACTGCGGTTGCCAATCCGCCTGCCGAGCGTAGCAGCTACTGGCAAAACCCCCTAACTGGGAGTCTTATGTTCAACAGCGACAGTAGACAATTAAAGGCAAATAAATGTGAATAAATATTCAAGTGCTCTATTATTTAACTCCCATATTCCACCAGTCTGGCCGAGATATAGCCATTCTCGAAATTGCATCATACTACATTTGGACATAAGCCTAGACAGGGGCTAGATCGTCCATGCAAACAAAACTTTATATAGACTTTTTTAGAGCCAGCCCCCCCCCCCCCCCTCCCCTCACACCTCACCTCCTCCGAAAAATAATCTTACTGATTAGTCGATTAGAACTATTTGGTTTAATTCCGCTACCATTAGTATTCGTGCGACTGTAAATATTCACTATTATTATTATTAATAGAAGTTCTACATTATTTCACATTTGTCATCAACCTCCGACCGTTATTCAGTCCACACACATTTTGCGACATATAGTAATTCGTAATAGACATATACTGCCTTAAAATAACACCTAGTTTAATAAAATAAAAATAATTTTAAACATCTGAATGTTGCAAAGCAATGTAACAATAAATTAATAAATTAAATTGATTATTATAAAAAATTATGAATATAATATTATAATAAATTATTGCATGCGACTGTATACGAGTACACAACTATATACAGGGTGCGTGTACACGCGGCGTGGATCCACAGTGTAGCGTCAGCGCAGTGAGTCAGACGCGGCAGACGACCCGCCAATATTTGTCTTGTGCGCCGAATTCAGCAATTTTCCAATGCAAGTGCATTGCGAAGCGATGCTATAAGAAAATATTTTGGCAATAATAATTTATTTATTTATTTATATTTACCAACTAAGGAAGCTTGACAATGTCCCAACTCGCTCCTTTACCAATCACAATATATACATACATAATAACATTTAAATATTGGACACTTTCTAAATAATTTATTGCCCTTCTGCAAAACACGACAAGTTTATAAGTGCATATGTCCAGTATAGGTGGGATATAACAGTGAAATTACACTCTATGTAAGCATAACCCTCCGACATCTCATCATCCTCCGATGGGATTCGAACCTAGAACTCTTTGTTATCCGGGCCAAATACATTCAAAATTATACCACAGAAAGAATGCTATCAGATGGCAAATCTTTCAAACGCTTTATTTAAACTTCAATACGTATGAAGTAAGCGCCATTTATCGATATAGACTTAACTTATTAGCTTATCATCATCATCATCATCATCAGCCATCATCTGTCCACTGCTGAACATAGGCCTCCCCCATAGACTGTTATAAGAAAGTCCTGGGCCACCTGCATCCACTGACTCCCTGCAATGCATTTGAGGTCGTCGCTCCATCAAGGAGGGAGTCGTCCTACACTGTATTTGTCCGTACAGGGTCGCCAATCAAGAACCTTTCTTCCCCATCAGTTGTCGATTCTTCGAGCTATGTGACCAGCCCGTTGCCACTTCAGCTTGCCTATTCTTCGAGTTATGCTTGTTAATCCTTATTGGCTTATACTTTTCATTAATAAATATTTTTTTATAAAACTGGCTAGATGTAAATTAAAAATATTTTAAAATCAAATTAAAAATCCAACCCTGCATTTGAGAAATTTAAAAACATTTTGGTGCAAGTAGGAATAAGAAAAAATGCTAATTAATTCAAATTGCACCTAGATATAAAGCCTTTTAGGTTGTAAACGTTGTAAAATATATATCTCTCTGTGTGTACCGCCAGCACAACAGATGTTAGCACTACGGATGCAATTGCAATCTATCGGTTTCCAAGGGACTGCCGGCCCTTTGGACTCGATGTTTGCTTCGTAAACTTTTGCAGGTGCTCCTTAAAACGTTCCCTTGTGAAGATCAATATTGTTCTCTTCTCAACACCTGCTCGCCTAGTAACTGCGCTCAATATACATACATATTTTTATAATTTTTTTAATATATATATTTTTTTTAAATACTTATCAGAATTATTATTATTATTATTCGTAAAATTCGAATCAAATAATTTAAACAAAACCAAGTAAAATATATATATATATATATATATATATATATATATATATATATATATATATCGAAAAACAAACTACACACAAAAACCTTTCATCGCTAACATTTCTTTTATAGTTCTATCGACCCTCCTTCTCTTCGAACAAACACTAGTATTCTGTAATATCTATTGAATATCAATTTATAAAAACATTTTATTAAGACGTTATTGGATATAGAAGTATTCCGAGAAAATTATCTCATTAAAAATGAAACTCATATCAAAAATCGATGCATGTTAACAACTAGGTATGTAACCATGAATCAAAAGGCTACATCCGCTAGTGTAAAATAAAACAACCACTTTAGTGAGAATGATAAAAAAAATATATAAACAAATTCTCTCAAATACAAGAAAATCTTAATATATAATTATCATTAACAACGCCATCTAGTATCGAATTTCAGAACTAAAACTTCTATATAAAAATATATTTCTTAAATAGCGTGTTTTACGAGAAGTATGTAAAGAAACAAACTTACTTTTTGAGAAGATATATAAATATAGAGTGTGATAAATAAATGTGTTTTATTAACCAATACAGATATTCAATGTAGGTATTCAAATTTTTTTTATACTACTTAAAATGGCAAACAAGCTGACGGCCCACCTGATGAAATGTGGTAACCGTCGCCTATAGACATGAGCAGTACCATGGACATAATAGAGTATACTGTTTCGCCCATGATACCCCGCATGCGTTGCCATTCCTGAGGACTCGGGTGTTATTCCTCTGTACCCAGTAAATACACGCCAAAATAATTAGATATAAATAAAATTTATCACTACAAATTCTTCATATTTTATGGTTGTCCCCAAAGCCTGTTACTATATGAACAGACATAAGTCTGTACATGCACAAATACGTATGTACCGATCACGGGACTTTCGTCGTTTAAATATTTTTGCGTTGTCATTTTTGGAAAGAGAGGTCAACTTGAAAGAGACAGAAATCTATTTAATAATGGCGTTAATTGAACAATAACCCCACCTGCATTACCATCTATATATTATTTGTTATTGGTGCTTCATCAGTGACAAATAATAATAGGCGAGAATGAAAAAAAAAAAACATTGAAATATCGTTATGAATTCTACAAGAATTAGCCACGGTAGTATTTAGGAGGAACCGCGTAGAGGTCGACCTGTTAGAGTATATTGCTAGCAATGGGACTATTGGAACACATTACTAACAAACCCTATTTCCTTTAGAGACAGAGAATAGATATCTATGTGTCTTCATACTGTAACATCAGTACACCAAAGTCCGTTGCCTAGAAACGCTTCTGTATCCAGGGATAAATGTATCCGGGGCCCGATTGATCAATACGACCGTCACAACTGCACACGTAAAATCTGAGGGCCTACCACGAAATGTTTCCCGAAATTTCCAATGCGAACGAAATAAAAGAAACACAAAAACAAAATGCCAAAACATCGTTCCTTTGGTCTCTTACGGTAAGATTTATAATGAACAAAATGTTAAACACCATTTACTAAGTCGATTTCGGTACGAACAAAAACACGATAATGAGTCTGAAAATTCGGAATTTCATTTCATAGTTGACCCCCTTGATCTTACACGCACACTGCAACAGTAATGATTGATACAAACATTCCGAAGGTCGTTGACCTCTTTCTGTTTTACTACCAATTTCTTACCACATGCTACTATTCAGCCCTTAATACGAGGGTGGGTGGCTATATATGTATATGTTGCCGCTATGTAATGTAAGATATTTATCAGATTACATAAGTTAACCTACTTAACTATAAGTTAAAACTGTACAAAATGTATAAATATAACTATTGTACAAAATTAGGTTACTGATACGTCCGTAGTAACTTACATGTAGAGGGGGGGGAAGGATTGTTATCGATGGGGTCTAACAGCCCCATTGCTAGTAATGTTACTAATCAGCAACGTCCACGTGGTTCCCCCTGGAGATTGTCGTGGTTACTTCTCGTGGGATTCTTCACGATGGGCTTACAGACCTACTTTCACCCTCACCAATCATCCCTCACTGGGATCATAATTCATTTTCCTCCAGCCAATTCTATTCTAAACCGTATCTTACCAGAGGGAAGACTTTGTACAAAAGTCGTTTGCTTGGGTACCTCTGTCCCATTCGTGTTTCAACCGTGAAGCAGTTGTGTTTGCATGGCTGTGTTTCGGTTTGAAGGGTGGGATATGGCGTGAGTTTACAGGGTACAGAGGAATAACATCTGAGTCCTCAGGAATGGCAATGCATGGGGGTATCATGGGCGAAACAGTATACTCTGTTATGTCCATGGTACTGCTCATGTCTATAGGCGACGGTTACTATTTTCCATCAGGTGGGCCGTCAGCTTGTTTGCCATTCTAAGTTGTATAAAAAAAAACTGTCAATAAATATTTTATTTCAATTGAAAAATGCATCTGTATAATCGATTCCAATTGTTAAAACATTGCATAACATTATTTTTAGATGAAAAAATCACATTATTATTAAATCAAACTTTGGAAAATTAAAACTATAGCTGTCTCAGGTCATAATACAGCTGTATAAGTATGCTCTTTTGCCACCTCAGTGGTATAATAAAAAAAAAAAAGTTATAATACGCCAATTAATTGTTAAGTGAACTATATTGTCCCGTTTCCGACAACGTGGTCGTTGGCCGGAGCGTGTGCCCTTCATAGAAATATATTACCCAACATTATTTTAATTAATGGCGTCCTCCAAAGAAATGAGCTTTGCTATCTAACTAACATTCGTCTACCTACATTTTGGCTATTATAAAAAAAAAAATTATCACATACATATATGTCTTAATGAAGGCAACATAATTCGTATTTCGCGAATAGAAAAAAATTCTGTCCCACAAATATGTCGACTTCAATTGTGACAAAACTAGTAAAGGTAGGTAATATATTTATCAATATCTGGAATAGATTTATCAGGTCCGGCTCGACCCACTGATACTGCGTAGAGATGTTGCATCTCTGTGCATCTTCTATCGAATTTATCATGGGGAGTGCTCTGAGAAATTGTTCGGATTGATACCTGCTGCTGATTTTCATCATCGTACAACCCGCTATAAACTAAAATTTCATCCCAACCATCTGGACGAGTGGCAGTCTTCCACCGTACGTTTTTCAAGTCACTTTCTTTCACGCACAACCACTCTTTGGAATCAACTTCCGGCAGCAGTATTTCCGAACCGATACGACAACATAACCTTCAAGAAAAGAGCATATTCAAGCAAGAGTTAAAACAATATGAAAGCTTTACGTTGCTAGTGTTGTAATTCGAAAGTACGAAACAACTCATTTCCAAAACCAATCTATTGGAATTTATTTCAAGAGTAACTCCATAAATGTAAATTGGTAACCACCTCGCATATAGATTTATACAACACCATAGACTTACCATAATACACTGTGACGCCCTGCGTACTAATATGCGTTGCTATATACACAGATAAAAGTGTTGTCTCCATATCTTATAATTTACAAGGTACACATCACAAAGATCGCAACGGGGCTTTTGGTATAAACATTCATTTATTTAATCAGCATATTACCAGGCTGGCCGTATGCCTAATTGCCACCCTCGTTATTCGAAAATCGATATGTCAACATATCTACATTTTGAAGGTGTCCACACTTCAACGAATATCCAGGGGAGCGCCGAAGTCCTCGACCTCGTTACGACCCTCTGTGACCCCATGCGCTACTCAGAACACCATGAAACGCGAGTAATACAATTAGACAATATGGATGTCACTCTTCCATCAAGCTATAAAGCAGTTAGCACTTCCGATATGAAAGCTTAATGCAACCAATACAGTGAATTAACTTTATTTCTTTATTCCAATGCTATTTTGAAAGTCGATTTCTGCTAACAAACAGGATTCTTTCGAAAATAGAATTTACTTCAAGTTTATTGTAAGGTAAGGAAAATTTTGTGTTTATGTTACTTAAAATCACAATATACGTAATAGTATGGCAATATTTAAGTTAATTAAAAAAATAATAACTCCTATTGCGTTCCATGGGGTTTACTCCTGTGCTGTTTCTGTAAATTTGGACGGAATTGAATTCGCTTCTCTTTTAACAAAATCATAAATTACCATTTGTGACTAATTGTAATAATAATTAATTATTAAAAATTATACATTTACATAGGAATAAATGATATTTATATTACATATAAGTCGTGATGGTAAACTATTTTATCATTACTGTAAAAAAAAATACCGCATATTTTTTATAGAACCGCATCCATAGGATGAATCTAAAATAATTTCCTGTGTATCTCTGGTATCCTGGTAACAAGGGTGCGACCTATGGGGGCACATGACCCAGTTTCAAACAAGGGTCCGTCTCAGGCGGTCTGCACCATCGATCCATGGGGTATGCCTACTAGCACGCTACTTCACATAATCGCTTTGATTTATTTAATGGAAGGCCTACAACACGCGTTACCATTTTTTTTTTTTTATTTTTAAGAAATTGGGAGCTCCATATTTTAAAGGAAATACATTTACAGTATGCATACCTGCGTTCTTTTATTTTACAATTGACTATGTATTGAGCAATCTTATAAAAATAAAATTATGGTGTACTCGGATGCAACAAACTATTAAACTGTACAGAACTTTTAATAAAAATAATTAAAGATTGTGTTCCAAAAAAATACGAGTTTAATCCTAGCAAAACCAGTTATTTTAATTTAAAAACTAAACTGCTGAACTGATTTTGATAAAATATCTATTAGGACCAATCTATAAGTATATCCTTTTAGATAAAGAAGGAATTTTCCAAATCGGTTTACAATCGACGGAATTATGAGGTAACAAACATAAAAGAAAAACAACCGAATTAAAAAACCCCTGAGTTTTGAAGACGGTTGAAAATATTTATTAAACTCTTTACTACTTCAAAAACAAAAAAAAAACAATTACATATAAACAATTCAACTGAAATACAGTAGAATGGAGTATAGATAAAAATATACATATAAAGGTACAAAAGGCGCTCTTATCGCTAGGGCAATCTCTTACAGACAACATTTGGTTAAAGGAGAACATATAGAAGTGAATTGTTGATAACAGAGCGCATGCAAGGTTGCGCACGCTATTTTTCTTATGTTGTCACTCTGAATGTTCTAAGCGTTTACGAATTACTCTAAATTTTTATTCTAAATCCCATAAGTGGTGATCCTGATGTGTTTTAAATACGTAATTGTCTGTTTTTTTTTTTTTAATCTTTCTCCTTCAACGCTTGACTCGTGATTTTCTGTTATTACTGTGTATATAGAGTGCGTGTACCACCTTTCACTAGCGCACTGCTCGCTGATCAGCAGGGAATCGATCCTTACCATCATAAAACCAAAATGGCCACGCACAGTACCATTTCAGAGAAGCTTTCTCCCATAAACACTCAGGCTGTGGAATGATCTTCCTGCCGAGGCTTTCCCTAAAGGTAACATGGATTTCTTCAAAAAGGACGCATTCAAGTTTTTTAAAGGCCAGTAACGCGCGCATGGCATTACTGGTGTTACAGACGTCCACAAGCTACTGGTAACCCCGTTCACCATCGGACGAGTCGTATGCTTCTTTGCCACCATAGTAGTAAAAAAAGAAATAGTCTGTTTCAATAGAAGTCAATAAAAATGTAAACAAACGAATAATTGGCCCAATTATAGAATAAAATGCTAATATCTAATTAGAGTACAAATAAAAAATCTATTAATTTATTAAATATTTCGCTTTGCTACTAATTTCATTTACGAGATCATCATCATCACGGCCATCAACTATCCACTGCTGAACATAGGCCTCCCCCCATTAGGGGGGGTTTTGGCAGTAGTAGGCAACCGCAGTTAGGCTTTCAGTGATATTTTAAGAGAGACACTACTACATCTCTCGACCATAAGTTCCTTTAGTCGCCTCTTACGACACCTACAGGAAAGAAAGGGACGGCCCATTCTATGCCGAAACTTACACTGTCTATGACGTTTATAAGATGTACCAGAGGGAGACTTTGTACAAAAGTCGATTGCTTGGGTACCCCTGCCCCATTCGTGTTTCTACCGTGAAGCAGTTGTGTTTGCATGACTGTGTTTCGGGTGTCTGTGTTTGAAGGGTGGGATATGGCGTGAATTTACTGGGTACAGAGGAATAACACCTGAGTCCTCAGGAATGGCAACGCATGGGGGGTATCATGGGCGAAACAGTATACTCTGTTATGTCCATGGTACTGTTCATGTCTATAGGCGATGGTTACCACTTTCCATCAGGTGGGCCGCCAGCTTGTTTGCCATTCTAAGTTGTATAAAAAAATAAAAAAAAGGTAATAATTAAAAAAAATTAATTACATTTTAATTAATTTCTATTGAATCAGATTAAATTATTTATTTATTTATTTAACACTTCATTGCACCAACATAACAGGATTTATTGAACAATTCTCAAGCCGTATAGTGTAGTACAAAAGGCGGTCTTATTGCTAAGCAATCTCTTAATTAAATACATTACTGGGCAAGATCTTGCATACTATTCGTATGTAGTAAATATCCGGCTTATTAAAAGACATAGATAAACCAAAGTGGCATTCCTTTCCGATATTGTCTACAAAAGTATTTGTAGACAATATCAGATTTCCCAACTCTAGTACTTTTGATTGTGCAACGATAGGTAACTAAGTTCTAACCGTCAATTTAGCTCAAAACGTGATAAGGTAACAATTAATTATAAATTTTTCAAAAACAATTTCAACTTCTTCCAACGTCACTGTGTTTTTTTTTAATGGGTGATAATGGAATGGTAACCCCGCCCGCGCTATCGGTATACAGCGGCGGGGCACCATTGAGAGATGATAGGTGAGGATGAAGCAGGTCAATTAGCCCATCGTGACGAATTCAACAAGAATTGTTCACGATGGTTTCCAGGGGGAAGCACGTGGAGGTCGACCTGATAGGGTGTATTGCTAGCAATGGGTTCATTAGATCCCATTACTAACAATCCCTTTCCCCCCACGTCACTGTGTTAGTGTTAGTTGACTGGAAGGAATCTCTTTTTGAGATAAGTTCGCTTTTGCTTACATTGTTACTAATTTGTTGTAAGTAAATACTGTATGTAAGAAACATTTTTCAATGTTTCTGACTACTTTTAAAAAAAATAAAATTAAAACGTTAATCATGCAGTAATGGGGGAAACCATTGTTAGATAATGGAGACTAAGAATCCCATTGCTAGCAATATACCCAACATCGACCTCCTCGACGGTTTCCAAGGAAACTATCATGGTTTTGCAATTCCTGATGAATTCATCGTGATGGGCTAACTGGCCTGTTTTCATTTTCATCTATCATCCTTCACTGGTGCTCCGCCAGCGTATACCGTTAGCGCAGGCGGGGTTACCATACCATTTTCACCCATTAAAAAAAAAACATGCAGTAATATTCTTATTAAGCTGCTATTGAAAATTGGGATTTTGATGGTAAAATTGTATTTGAACAATTTCGAAGCAAAAAATATGAAAATATATAATATTGAAAATTGTTAAATTATTTTTGAAGTTTGACAGAGAAGTACAGATACGTATGTAATTACCATCTTATATTAAAATATAAATAATTTTATTCATAAACCGGCATCGAGTATCTCTGCAAATCCACATTTTATTAGACAATAAAGTTCAAATCTCAGAATCTTCTTAACCGATTTGAATGAGTTTTTTAATAATGCGTTGCAGTTTACTCTACTTAACAATTAGTGTTTACTTCAATCGGTTCATAAATAAAAAAGTTATATCAATCTAAAGAATCACATATAAAGTGCTATAAAATAACCGATCAGTTGTATTGGCTGAAACATTATAAAGGTATTAAGTATGTAATTATCATTTCAGTATATAATACAATATAAGACCGGATTCATGAAGAGTTCCAATGATATACGGCAACTACAGAATTAGAAGCGGACAATGCCGTGGGAAACGGCTAGTAAATAAATAAGTGCGACATTGCCACACTTAGACAAAAATTATACATACCTATCTGTCACGCCTGTCTCCCATTAGGGTAGGCAGAAACAATGAACGCCAAATGCTTCGATTCAAACAAACCCTTTCGCATTCTTCCACATTCATCAATCTTTTCATACAATCGCCGGTTACCGGTACTTTTAATTTGGCCCTTCTTCAGCACGTCGCCTATTTGGTCGACATACGTCCGTCTAGGGCGGCCCCTACCGACATCTCCATTCATTCTTGCTCGATAAATATCCTTCGTAATTCTTCTTTCATCCATCCTCTCCAAATGACCAAACCAACGCAACATTCCTTTTTCGCAACACTAAAATTATGAACGTTCTTAATCTATGAAACTATACTATTACTTATATAGAGCTTTTACCTTTGTACATATTATCACTATAAGAGATCAACAATTAAGTATCTATAAATAGTACATAACACTCGCTGCATATGTTCAAAGTTCATTTAAATGTCACTTGTTCAAACTTCAAATTCCTTGTGCACATTCATTATTTATTGAATAATGACATGAAAACGTTAATGTACGGTTCGAAAACAATTTTGTGTAATTATACAATTATATTGAGCCTAGTATTGAGTGTAGTATCCAATCCATACTCGATATCTGACGTTATCATCCTTTATACCTACCTGTCGTTGTAACGAGCTAATTAGAGTAGTCAAGTGTAGCAGGTGGCTGCAGCCACTGAGCAACGCGGTGCAACAATGTAACTGGGTTAGAGAACGGATGGACAATCAGGCCAACCATCACCATACCACCAATGCAATGCAATATTCACAATACATATATCGTCACCTCTATGACAAATTTACGAATCTGCAGTTTTTTCAAATTTGACATTTCTTTAAAAATCTACATTTTGCGTCATACTACTTATTGTGGCTTATTTTCGAATTTCTATCTCTAACGGTTAAAGAAATCGAGTAGTTCGAATCTCCATATTTTTGTGATATACCCAAAGTAAACTTACTTAGCATATTTTTATAGTATTTTCTATAATAAACACTTTAATTTGAAAATTTCAATAATTATTTTATCATTTTTTTAATCCTAATTTAGTTATTTTACATGAATGATTGCTATAACATTGTTGTTTAAACTGAAGTTCTCTCCAAAACACGTAATTTATACCTTATTTACAAAAGTGACATTTTCGTTAGTTTGCTAGATATTAAAATAAAAGTTTTTTTTTTTTTGCAACTTACGTAACTGCCACTTTCGTAGATTTGCTGTTGTATAACTCAATACCTAGGAACTCTCATGTATGAAGATGCAAAGTAACGAATATGCATTTATTTCTCATACTTGTAATATAATAATAATAATTTAAGCGCATTCAATAAAAAACAGTATTTTAAAACTAAAATGTTAGCATGATCTTTTACAGTAGCCTTCTGTCAAAAGTTATTTACATTCTAATGTTTCAAAACGTTCCCCTGTAAAATGTTACTTTTTCAAATTCATAAGTTTACCATAAAGGTGACGATATGTATCCAATAAAAATGTTCTTGCCAAACCAATATTGAAAGCTTATTAATTTATATTTATTATTATCCTATAAGGTGTTACCAAATAGATAATTTTTTGCATTCCCTGCTTCAGTGCATAGAATTAGATATATACATTACGATATAAAAGGAATTTCATGTCGAATTAGTATGAAATTGTTTAAAAAAAATATTATAAAATACTTAAATTTCTTCATTGCTTGTAAAACGTCCTTTCTCTATCACATTGTTGGTCGCGCTCACTCTGTCACTTTTAGCGTAACGTTTTTTAAAAGGCACTTTTTACACAGCGTGAAAAATTTACATTTATTAACATTTATGACATTTGAGACAGGAAATTCTATTATTAACGTAACGTATATGTAATACTATATCCCCTTAAAGGAAATGCAGATAATCTAGTAACATCTTATTTTGTACAAAAGTCGATTGGTTGGGTACCTTTGTCCCATTTGTGTTTCAACCGTGAAGCAGTTGTGTTTGCATGGCTGTGTTTCGGTTTGAAAGGTGGGATATGGCGTGAATTTACTGGGTACAGAGGAATAACACCTGAGTCCTCAGGAATGGCAACGCATGGGGGTATCATGGGCGAAACAGTATACTCTGTTATGTCCATGGTACTGCTCATGTCTATAGGCGACATATATATATATATATATATATATATATATATATATATATATATATATATATATATATATATATATATATATATATTCATTCATTCATGGCTCAACATAAATATAATTTTACATTATATTGATTGTCTTTCAGCTGCATGTTTTCCTAAAAATGAATGAATTAATTAAAGGGACAGACGAACAAACAGGCCAACCATTATCATACTCCATTACAATACGATATTTACAATAAATTTACAATATATACAATAACTTGTCCTCGCCAAACCGACATTGAGAGCTTATTAAGTACGCAATGCAGCACGAATAATCTGATTAATCTAAAAGCTCATTGAACATTGAATTAAAAGTAAATAAATTACTTATATTTATTTATTTTATGTTTTAACGTAGCTATAAATAATTTTTAACCTATACTTGATATGTGAACGTGGCTGCACGAGAATATATTATCTGATTCAATCAAGCATAATGGAAAGGTTATCAAGTATTGTTGATATTAAAAACCAACTCTCTCTATATAACTATTGAAATAAAAAGAAATATGATCAATTAATCAATTTTTTATTTGTATTAAGTCCTATTTTTTAATGGTTTATATAGAAATAGCAAACCCGTCTGCGCTAACGGATACGCTGGCGGGCCACAGTGAGGGATGGTAGGTGAGAATGAAGTCATTTCGGTCGGCCTATCGAGACGAATTTCACAATAATTAATCACAAGATTTTACAGGGGGAACCACGTGGAGGTCTATCTGACAGGGTATATAGAGCATAATAATAATAAACTCTACTTAATTTAGGGCTACATGGCGCTGTGTGTGTCCAGAAGTATTTATTTATAAATTATTTATTACATTTTTTTGAATGGAGAAGAACCAACTAGTCAATTTAGGAAACGCGTATATTTTGCAGTGACTACGATCTGGGTATTTATTTACGCTCATTCTATAGATTTCATTGTACATATATCTGTAAGTCTGTTACCAGCAAATTATAATTTAGGGATCAAGCATTCATAGGTACTATGATGTAACTTATAGATGTGACACTAAGAACGAACCATGATATACTCGTTAGTTGATTGCTACATCTACATTTATCTCCACACCACATCCTTAACGTCACAGTCCAACAGAACAATGCCAGTATGTTAGTTAGTAAGTTGGACTCTTGATGCCTCCATCTGACAGTATAGGTACAGTACAGGTAAAGCATGAAAGAATAAGTGTTAATAATGTTAATTAAAAAAAAAACTTCGATAATCAATTTTTTTTTGGTGGATGTAAATGGTATGTAGTATGGTAGCCCCGCCTGCGCTAACGGGATACGCTGGCGGGCACCAGTGAAGGGTGATAGATGAGAACGAAAATAGGCTAGTTAGCCCATCATGATGAATTCATCAGAAATTAACCATGATAATTTGCAGCATTGCAATATATAATATGCAGTATTTTTATTAGTAAATGCAGAGAGAATGTTTCTATAATTGAAACTTGGTTATCTTTTTATTAAGTTCTCTTCAAGTATACGATAGTACTGGTCCGGTGGCGTCCAGCACATACACGTACCGAGTCGTAAAGGCTATGTCTTTGACCTGCGGCTGGCCGCGACGTAAACAAAATAAAAGCGGCGCGGGCGCACCGCAATTATTACAAAGGTGCGTGCGCAGCTGACTCCGCACCTGCCGCCATCTTTAACATTTCTTTAAGTTTTTTTTTTTCGCCATCGAAGTTATTGGCCTATTTTTTATGGCGCAAGCTGTTGGGACAGCTGACGTTTTATTAAAAGCCTTTGTTGGCGTCCATTGACTGGCGGACGGATCCCGAGAAAGGGACGTAAGGCGATGTCTAGGATAATAAAGGATAAGGCAGCTGTTATCTTTAGATTGAGAGGTTTTAAAGGCCAGGTGTGGGTGCGGCCACGTGGTATCTGGGTTTTTTAAAGGTTGAATACCTTCTATCTGTATCTATTTTTAAAATGGTGATACTAATAAAGCTGCCTGTCATTTAGACAGCTGTCAAAAAGTTCGTATGTGCTCTAAGAACAAGGAATTACATATGTGATATAAAATAATCCAATTCGATTATTACAAATAACCTGTATTTTTTAATACATTCATTGTAATATTTAGTACTTTAATAAGGGACTATTTATTGGCCCTCCTTGACATTTGCTTCTCTTGTACCTATAATGGATTTCGTTAATTCATCAAGGTATTTTTGTATATATAATACTAGTATTCCGCGGCTTTCTCCGTGTGAATCCTCACAGTAAGTATAGAAAGCTTTCTATGTGCTAAATTAGGATATAACCTACGCATGTATTAAATTTCATTCAAATCCATTCAGTAACTTTTGCTTGAAAGAATAATAAACCATCTATCCTTAAAAATTTGCATTTATAATATTAACAGAATTAATTAACTGAGTCTTTTTTAAGCCATTATAAAAGTAAGTATTAGTTGATATGAAGTTCCAGTTACTTTTTTCTACATAATAAGGTATGCTAGAGGGGAAAGGGATTGTTAGTAATGAGGTCTAACTGACCCATTGCTAGCAATACACCCTGTCTGGTCGACCTCCGCGTGGTTCCCCTTGGAAACACGATAAATTTCCAGGGATAATTTCTCACTGGTGCCCTACCAGCGTATACCGATAGCGCAAGCAGGATTGCCATTCCATTAGCACCCATTAAAAAAATAAGGTCTGTTAGATATAAGAGATAATTAGTAATGGGGACTAGAGTCTCCCTAGAAACTGTCGTGGTTAATTCATAAAGAATTTGTCACAATAGGCCAACTAACCTGCTTTCAACCTCACCTGTCATCCTTCACCGGTACTTTAGCATTTCAATATTATCTATTAAAAAATATATTTGCCTGCATGCTAATCACTCGAGAACTGTAGTTCATCTCTACTATCGGTTCCACGAACTTGATGCTCCCGGCTTGGTACTATATTCACTTCAGCAGTTTATTTGTAACTGATCATTGTACCGGCCCACCCGACATGCGCGGTGGCTTGCGGCTACCGAGCACGTGTCACACGTATAAATGCATCTGCCGTCTAATTTATTGCCTCTACCTGCTTCAACATATCCTTTAGAGTCCTGCTTGCCTGGTAATTTATTTGTTCGTCATCTCTATTGTCTAATGTCTAATTTATTAAGTCGATTCATTTGTACGTTTTTTTTTTTAGTACGTTTGTTCCGTTTGGAACAGGCTAAGGTCGGAGACCATGCTGCCTAGTCTTCAAAAAGATAATTTGTCTGGAATTTTATTTTTCTAATGTCGCTTCAATTATTGTCATAATCTTCAATATTTCATTTGTCAAATCCGGTAAGTACATTTTCATAAATATCTTTTCTTGAGTTTTCTTAAACCAGTGGATTTATCAAATTAAAAATAAATAATTATAAAAAATCATTGTCTTGCAATTCAATAAAAGTATTCTTATAGCTCCTTGAATGTTGTAGTAATATAAGTGAAAATAGCTTTGAAACAAGAAGGAAATCTTAAGAGAAGCGGGATTGAGTGCAGGATATTTTCGGGTTTTTTGAAGATAATCCTAAGTTCGTCAAACATAATGTGTCTTTGAATGACAAATTCAGAGCAATCAAAAAAAAGGTGATGTAGAGATTGGGCTGTATTTGAGTTACACCATGTGCATGATGGGGAAGCGATCATGCCCATTCGGTGCAGGTGTTCGTTGAAATGTCCGTGGCCGATTCGTAATCTACAAATATTGGTGTAAAATTTTCTGTTTGTGTCCTTTCCTTTGCAGAACCACGGTTTTCCAATACGCCAATTAATTTTGCGGTACCATTTGCCTTTAGTCTGTAATATTTGAGTCCAATGCTCCTCCCATTTAGTTGTAACGATTTTATGTATTCCAATACTACAATCTGAGTAACAAAGGGATAAATCTTGAACACGAGCAGCACTTGAATTAATAATTTTAGCCAAAGTGTCTACTTGTTCATTCCCAAACACTCCAATATGTGAAGGGGTCCAGATGAAGATAATATCTTTTCCATATATAGTACAGAGATGATAATATTTATTACGAATTTCTTGAATTAAGTAGTTTGATGATGAAATGAATGTGTTATTTTTTAATGCCATAAGAACACTCATACTATCTGTAATTATAATCCATTTCGAATATAGTACCTGTTTTTCTATGTATTCTAATGCTAAAAATATAGCTTTTGCTTCTGCTGTGTAAATACTAGCCAAAGTTGAAATTTTATAACCGTGACCAAATCTATTTGACAAATCGTAAAAAGCCACTGAAGTGCTAAGTGCATTTTTGGAACCATCTGTATATATCTGCCTGTAGTCAATAAATTCTGATAAAGTCTCATACATATCGTGCTTTTCTTTTATGTCTTTACGTATAACAATTTTGATCTTACAGAACTTACTCTCATAAAGGCCATTATAACAAGGAAGTATCTTACTACTATAGATGTTATATTCATCTCGTAAATTCAAATCATTGACAATAGTTTTATTCAAAAACATAGAAATGGGGCAATTTAATAATTTGAGTATGAGTGGGTTATTGGAAACTGAAAAAACTTTGAAGAGAAATTTGAGTTTTAGGTATTCGAAACGAAGAAGGATAGGAGGCAAATTACATTCTACTTGCATTGAGATAATTGGAGAAGTATACATAGCACCTAAAATAAGTCTTAAATTCATATTTTGAATTTTTTCGAGTTTTTCTACTAATTTATGTTCTGAGGCATAACAAAAGAAAGCGTAATCAAAATTACTTCTAACAAGAGATTTGTAAAGTAAAAGGATAATTTTAGGATCAGCTCCCCAGTTACGACCAATTACAGATCTTATTATATTAGTGGCTCTTAAAGCACGATCTACTAAGCAATCAACGTATAGATCCCATTTTAAATTTTGATGAAAAATTACCCCCAGAAATTTAACGCTACAGTCTGTTGGAAGAGTTTGATTATTATATATAATATTCATTAATGGAACATATTTATGAACTTGATGAAAAACAACTACTTTACTTTTGGTTAAACTAATATCGAGGGAAAGAAGAGAAAAATATTTCTCAAGTCTTTTTAATGACTCATTTAACACTAATTGCATATCAATAATATTCTTTCCTTTTATATAAATTAATAAATCATCGGCAATTATATATATGTTCATATATATATATATATATATATATATTTATAGATATATAAAATATATAGTAGCGGGCTTAGAATACCACCTTGACATACTCCTTTAGAGCTTAACCTAGGTCCTATTAATTTACTATTTACTTTAACATACACTTCTCTATTACTAAGAAAATTATAAATCCATTCGATAAGTTTCATTGGAAGAAATGAGGATAAAATCGAAGATAGAACTGTTAAATTTACATTGTTAAAAGCTCCTACGACATCTAAAAAAACAGATAGAACATATTCATCGTTATTCAAAGCAGTACTAAGGTCGACATAGAAGTTCGCTAAACTTTCGCGCGCTGAATATCCACGGCGAAAACCAAATTGATTCGATGGTAATATACTATTACTTTCAATAAAGAACTCTAAACGCTGTTTAATTAATTGTTCGAATAATTTGCCTGCACAGGACGTCAATGTTATAGGTCTATAGGAGTCGAAATTTGTAGGATCTTTACCGGGTTTAATTACTGGAATCAAACAATCCATTTTCCATTCTGGTGGGATAATACAGTCCTTCCATAAATCGTTAAAAATTTGTAAGAGTTTAGTAAGGTTTATTTTATTCAGCAATCGAAACATATTGTATGTTAAGCGATCAAGGCCACTAGCTGTATCTTTTCTAGATTTTACTGCACTGGATATTTCATCAATTGAGAATGGGTCAGTGAGAAATTTTGGGCATGAATTAACAGAATTAAACTGTTTGTCATCAAAAGGTGAGTGTACAAAATCAGGAGTATATTTGCGTAAAAAATCATTGACCCATGATATATCTTTAAAATGATTTTGACGATGTTTTGAATTTAGTTTTCTCATATTTTGCCAAACAGTGGAAATTGGTGTTAATCTATTAAATTTGGAACAAAATTCCTGCCACCCCTGTTGTCTTACTTGCTTAATTACTAACTTTTTAACAGCTTGAACTCTTTTAAAATTTATGTAATTATCGAGAGTTGGATTTTGTTTAAACCTAAGGTAAGCCGCTTTACTATCATTGACAGCTGTCGCACACCTGTTATTCCACCAAGGTACTGCAATATGTTTGTGCCTCTTTGAAGTATTTGCACCGCTATTTGATAAGTTCCTACGTGGAACGGAACGTTCCACAGCTGTCAAAATAATTTTACAGAACCTATTGTAATTGTTTAAGGGTTCATTGACATCATACTCGAAATCCAAAAGTAATTGATTAACAGTTTCAGAATAAAGATCCCAATTAACGAGACGTAGGTTTATACGATTTAACAAAAGTTTATTAACTTCATCTATAGGAGCATGTTGTTCACCTGACAGAGTTGATGAAGAGTTCTTTGTGTTTATTTTAGTAAAAGTCGGCAGGTGATAACTTCCTAACGGATCATCATGAACCGACCACTCGCATTTTAATGATATGGATGGGGATACCATAGTTAAATCAAGGCCATTGGGTCTCCAAATATGAGAGCCAACAGTAGTAACTTGCTTATCATTTAATAGTACCAAATTACATTCATCTAAACAATCAAGAATGTCTTTACCTCTTGTATTAGTGGAGGTACAACCCCACATAGTATGATGTGCATTTAAATCTCCAGATATGATAGTGGGTTTAGGAAGAGACTCCAAAAAGAACTTAAATTTGGCTTTAGTAAAACTAGGTGTACTATTGGTAGGACAGTAAATACTGGCAACTGAATACCAAGAATTATTAACTTCAATACTAATAGCTATAGTTTGCAAAGAATTGTCGAAAAAAGAGTGAAGTTTTTTATATCTAATACTATTATGTATAATAATCGCTACTCCATTGTGGTTATTACCACAATCATTTCGTTCTATACAATAATCTTTAATTTTTAATTTGTAATGTGGTTTTAGCCAAGTTTCTGAGATGAGAGCAATGTGAATATGATGTTCATTTAAAAATTGTGTAAAAATATGTCGATTGCTCAGTAGGCTCTGAGCGTTCCACTGTATGATAGTTAATTGGTCTCGATTGAATTTTGTGAAATAGGTCTATTACCAAAAGTATCATATAACACATTCAAAACACTTTTAGTGTTAATAGATGTGTTCTTTGTGTTATGTAGTGAAATAAGTTTGATTATGCTTTCTATTAAAAGTGATAAACTCTTGTTATCAGAATTTAGAATTGAAATTAGGTCTACATTTTTTTTAGGTTTGTTACCCAGTTTATAAATATTTCATGCTAAGTACATCTCCAAAAGAAGCAGGTCTGAATTTAGATCTATTTTCAGCAATTTTCTTTTGTTTAACAGGGCATTGCGGTGATACACTTGTGTGATTTCCATTGCAGTGTACACAAATAGCGTTTTCCATTCCAGTTGTACAAGTTTTATAATTATGCTCACCTTTGCAGATGCTGCAACGCTCAGAATTCTTACAGAATTTAGCTAAATGTCCATACCTCAAGCACCGGTAGCATTGTTTAACTGGTGGTATATATGGAGTGACATTGTGGCGCCAACCTCCAATATCCAGATATTCAGGTAATACAGATGCAGCAAAAGTAATTGTCACGGTTAGAGTTGGCTGTAACACATATCCATGAGTCAAGGTATTTTTTCTTAAAATTCTTTTAATAGCAATAATTTTCTTAGAACTCGATATCATAGTATATATTTTTTTATTAGATATATTTGTAGGTACATTTCTAATAACGCCTGTAACTTCTGTTGAAGAAGCAGGAATACTGGCCTTAAAATGGTAGTCATTTAAAAAAGTTTTATTATTTAAAAAAGCATTGGCTAAGTCTGGCTTTTGAAAGTATACTCCGATTTTGAATTTATTTATAGATCTAAGATAAGTTACCCCTTTATTAAATCGTTTTAAACAGGAGGAGAGTGAGAGCAAGTCTCTGGATCCAATGGTTTTCTGACTATCTGAGGATTCTACAAAGACAACAAATTCTGTCCCAGGGGATTCCTCGGGATATCTTCTAATATAATCTGTGACGTAGTAAGGTTTATACTTATCGGCCTTATCAATTTCAGATTCTGAGTCAGTAGAAGTATCTTCCGAATATATATCCTTGTCATTACAAGGTTCATGGTCTACATCACCTGAATCGTCATCTTTTTTTTCCTTTTTCTACAACTGCGCTTCCCCATGAATGCTAATTATATTACTGTCGCTGAATTTAGTGAGAATATAATATTTTATTCAATAATAAGAATTGATAGAGATAGTTTTAATAAATTAATAAAAAAAATTTAAAAAACCCGCTTGTTCTTATTCGAGTTTCCCGCCTTTTTTCTCATTTGTACGTTAACTTTATGTTAATTTTTTAAAATATTTTTTACTATTATATTTTTATCTATATTTTTTTTCATACATACATATGCAGTGATAGCTGCATATCTCCCATTAGGGTAAGCAAAAACAAATCATTTTCAGATTTTATTAATTATAATTTCAAGACCAAGTAAATTCCTTTCTAAGAACAAAGAACTCAATAATTTTAGTTATTACATTTAGATTAATAAAAATAATTTAATTAGTTTAAGGATAATAAACTCGATGATATTCTCATTCTACGATAATATTATTATATTATCTGTACCATAGATTAAGAATAATACCTGCATTCTCTTTCTATGTTGTTGCTTATTAGTTCTATCCCGATTAGAAAGTACATTATTTATTACCCAGATTGTAATTACTGGTTAAATTTCTAACAGTCATAAAACATTATTATTGAAGCAAATTAACTCGAGAGTGAGTCATATCGTTTAGAAAATTAAAAAAAGCAGATTATCTGGATTCACTGAATCTTGCTCTAGCTGAATAATTAAAAAATTATAAAAAAAAATATTGAAGAAATAAATACTTCTTCTTTTCCTCAATGACAATTTGGCGCCATTTTTACGACCATATCTGCCAGCGTCATGTATAAGTGGCTGGTAACTTGACAATTATTATTTACTTACAAGTAAAAAAATAAATTAATTAACGTACACAACAATCATAAACATACGTTTGAAATATTATTTAATGAAACATTTTTCTGTCCAGAAATTCTTTTGTGAACCTCAGTTTATCTACAGATTAATCAAGTAAGTACTTAATATGACAATATTAAGATATGTCTGGACATTTTAATTCTATATATTTTATAGTTTTAACTTTATGATAATTTAAGTACCTATGCACGTAAATAACCTTAATGCAATGTCGGAAGCACGAAGTATCACCACTCTTTACCAGGCTATCATAAAAAAGGACTAGTACACCAGTGCAATAAGAGGGACAACTAGAAGTGAAAAAAAACAAATCACCGTCTTGTTATTCTAATATTTTAAAAGAGATAAGTAACAATGAAATAAACCATCTTGATTAATTCGTTACAATGTCCTATTGGGCTTTTAAACATTATTATTAAATTATCTATCTATTATCCTTACTAGCCTATCATCCCTCACTGGTACCCCACTATGTTGTAAAAACTCTATAGTCGTTTTTATTAATGTTCTATAATCAAAATATAAAATACGAAAATATAACAATAGAATAATTTATGACAGTTTGCTATTCTCTTCTAAACTTCACATAATACATACATTTTTATTATTTATCAAACCTAGCTTATTATTTTCAACACACTACCGTAAACAAACCAATAGCGCCCGCTTGCTATTGATAGCTATTCGATTTTCATTCACTAAAACGTGCCCAATAATCATGATTAGCTTCTCAGAGTCTAGTAGATTGAATCAAAGAAGCAATAAGTTCACAAAATCCCACATCTAAATTTCGCAAGTTATGACTATTTAGATGCCCTATATTTATTTCTTATCCTCGTTATGCTTTTTTTTTAATATCATTGAGATGGTAAATAAGCATACGTCTTACCAGATGGTAAGCGGTTACCGTAGCCTATGAACGCCTGCAAAACCAAAGACATTACGCGTGCATTACCAACTCTGACGAAACCTCTATCTCATTTGTGAAGTACTCTCATCTCTTAGAAAATCTTGACAGGGAGCTCATTCCATAACCAAAGGACTTACCATACCTTACGAAATTTCAGGCACGAACGAAACACAATTTTGATGTTAAAATTACATAATAGACACTTTTTAAAAATATTAAAATGAAAAAATATTGTTTCTTTAGACTTTTATAGTAGGATTTATAACGAACAAAATATTAAGCTCCACTTATTGGGCCGATTTTGGTATTAACGAAAATACGAAATTGTCCAAAAATTCAGAATTTTATTTCATGGTAGACCCCCTGAACGTTCGAGAGGGGAAGCATCTCTGAAACCGCGCTGTGCTCTATAATACTCACACAAATAGAATGAACGACAGCCCATTTATTAAAATCAATCAAGTGAATCGAGCTGCACGGTCCGCCAAACTCGGTTGCTAACAATTCTCCTTTGAAATAAATTTAATTTAAATTGACACTTGCAATCCCGAAGTTACGCCCGAAAAACATAACCCTCCTTTCATTGGTAGTCAGGTAAAAAGAAGGGTTTAGATATTAAATACAGGAATTTCTTAATTTAATTCACTATCGCCTTTTTAAGCGGCATTAAAATGTTCTCGATTCGTGTTTTTTGTTTATGTGTAAATTTTTTTTGTTTGTGTGTATCAGTTTTTTTATTCTTTTTTTCAATGGCAATTTTTACGACCATTTCTGACAGCGTCAGCTATTTTAATTTCTTTCTTCAGAATATCACCAAAAACGTTTCCCGCCTTTTTCGATACATTCAACGATCACTATGTTGAATGAACGAAAATCTTTTAACCATCGTGAATCACTTTTTTTTTAATTTTATGTGATGTTATACTAGTTAAATTCAATAACCAGGCAACTATAAGTGTTTTGGTTTAAAAGGTGGGATATGGCGTGAATTTACAGAGTACAGGTACTCTGTTATGTCCATGGTACTGCTCATGTCTATAGGCGACGGTTAGCACTTTACATCAGGTGGGCCGTCAGCTTGTTTACCATTCTAAGTAAATTTCTAATAAAAATTATATATATATATATATATATATATATATATATATATATATATATATATATATATATATATATATATATATATATATATATATATATAATGCTTGAATTATTATTTAGATATATGGGGTTTCATTAGAATCCTTGTTATCCCAATTGATACAAGCAATTTTTAGAAAGTTATTTTTTTGACAGTACAGTCGTAAATTCGATTCAAAATGGTAATTCTCGATTATGATGTATTTTTTTTTGTATGTTACCTTATAACTCCGTCAATTGTAAACCGATTTGAAAAGTTTTTTTTTTTTTTATCTGAAAGGATATACTTACAGATTGATCCCATGGAAATTTTATTAAAAATCGACTCAGTAATTTTAAAATCGGAGTCACAATTGGAGTCAGTTTCTTTGTGAGACACAATATAGTTTTTGGGAAGCAGTGTGAAGGAACTCATTAAGGGTAAAATAAAAATTAAATTATATATAGTTTACTTTATTATCGATTGCATTTTTGTTTTTGTTTTGTCCACTTGAGCAAACAAACATCACAAAACAAATTCAAACATCTCGATGCCTCTAATTGATACTAGCCAAAATAATTTACATCTCGTTCACGCCAACTATTCATATTATACATAAATATCGAGTATAATGGATAGATAATTACCACAATTAATTAAACCAATAATAACATTTTGTTCACTATATATATATATATATATATATATATATATATATATATATATATATATATATATCCCTTATCTACAGTCAACAGTCAAGTAGTAGGTGAGTTTATTTTAATACATATCGGGGTCAATTCTGTAACGTTATCTCTACCTATAAAAAAACTTAAATATCAGTTTGATATTATAATAAAGTCATTTCTACTGGTCCTAATTAGAGCAAACCGAATTTACAATATATTTGAGTCGGAATTGATAAAAATTTTTATTAAATTTAACTCATGGTGAATCCGTAACAATACTTTCTAAACTATCGATTCAAAATTCTAGTTTTAGAGATCGGTTTAGGCAATGACACTTTGAATCGAAGCCACTTTCGAAAAGCACACGATTATATATACGATTTCAAATACACCCTATATTCGACATCGTTATAATCCTTTTAAAAGTGTTTTATAATGAAACTATTTTCTCAAAGATACAAGTGTAAAAAGAAAAAAACACTTTGCTTACTTAAGTAGAGGTTTTTTTTATACAACTTAGAATGGCAAACAAGCTGACGGCCCACCTGATGGAAAGTGGTAACCGTCGCCTATAGGCATGAGCAGTATCATGGACATAACAGAGTATACTGTTTCGCCTATGATACCCCCCATGCGTTGCCATTCCTGAGGACTCGGATGTTATTCCTCTGTACCCTGTAAAATCATGATATCATTGTCCAATTTTGTTTTTAATGGGCAATATATAGCAATATCTATATATTTTAGTTACAATATCTGTGTACTGGTACAATAACGTATATTTTAAAAGTCTGTTATCCAAAAAAAATATTGAATAAGAGACTTTTAACATATTCGAAAATAGATATCCGACCGATATGAGCGATATCGAAATGGGTAATGACCATTAATTGCCAGAGAAAACCCAATATATAGATATCGGATCAGTATCCATATTACTCACTCATGCCTAATCAACAGCTGAACATACCGTGTTAGTAAGAAAAAAGTAGAAATTAAAATCACTGGCACTTTTTCGACACGTGTTCCTTTGAGAAACATGTTTCGTTTCACTGACAGAACGCTGCCTTAAAAAGATGCTAGTGAGGTCTTATCTGGGGCGCTATTTCTTTAAACTTACCTCTTAATTTTAAATTGATAACTTCGGGATATTACTGTTTTAAGGACCACCATGAGTTAAATCAATAATAATATTATAAAAAGGAAATATTTTGATGGATAAACACAAAAACTATTCAAGCGTTGATAAAAATTCTTTCTCGAATAGAATGCTACATTACCATTTAGTAACATAAGCTCTTAGATTATATAGATAGAGTGTCTCCATACAAATGCTTCGTGAAAAGCGGGTCAACTTTTTCATACAATTTTGCGTGATAAATAGTTATGAGTTATTCCTTTATAACTTATAGATATATTTGTTTTATTTTATTCATTTTGCATCTTTTTAATGCGTAAAAACTTATTTTATTTAATTAATAATTAAATATAGATACGTCAAGTTACATTGTACATTGTATAAAGAACACTGGTAAACAAAACGAGTTAGCTAATTTGACAATTAGCTGACAAAAAGTTTACCCGTTTTTAAGGATCTATATAATCTAAGCATAAGCTATATATTATTACTATGAAAAGTTTACAATAATTTTAACTTGAATTTATTAGAAATTTAGTTCATATTGGTCCTTAGAAATAAAGTTCTCATTGTTATATAAAATTGACATTTTAAATTTTGAGATAGATTTAGAGAAATAACGCCTCAGATAAGACCCCAATGTTTTCGATTCCACTATGTATGAACAAATAGAGATTGCACTGTGAACATTAATGAATCCAGATGAACGTCATATGTACTCATTGGTATTATTTATATTGGTCATTATGCGCCGAGTGTAAGAGCGAAAACATTTTACTAAATTAGATATTATATTGGGGAAGTCCATATCATTGATTAGTTGATAACAATTATTTTGTTTAATTCCGCTACCGATAATATGTATGCAACTGCCAACAATCGAAGATTGATTCATAATTATATGAACAATCTACGATCCACTGCTGAACATAGGCATCCCTTAAAAGGGGGCTTTCAGCAGTCACGCTTGGCAAGCGGATTAGAAACCGCAGTGAAGTTTTGCAAAACAACCTTCAGCGGATTACATCAAATTTATATTACATCAACGCTTCAAAATTATTTATTTTTATTTACCCTAGTTTAACCGCTTCAAATACTAGGTGTATTTATTCATCATCATCATCATCATATCATCCGTTCATCATCAAAATGCAAACGCACATCATTAACATAATTTTTGGTTTAAGAGATACGCATAATGTTTTAAGAGAAACAATGCTGTCCATACTTGGCCCATCAAGTTTCCTTAGTCGCCTCTAACGGCACCCACGAGAAAAGAAGGGATGGCCTATCGTATGCCGGGACCACACTGAATGTTACTATATATTGACGATTCCTTATCAGGAAGGTTATAAATCTTCTGCTAATACAGTAGTCAATCCTTAAATACTGGCAGTCGCACGTATACTAACAATAGCGGAAGTAAATAAAATAATTTTAATCGACTAACCAAAAAGTAGACACCCGATCGAAAGATTAGCCGGTAGTATAGCGCGCTAAACAAATTTCTAATTCTTCCCACTCCTCAATGATAACATGTTTAGGGGGAAAGGGATTGTTAGTAATGGAGACTAAGAATCCCATTGCTAGCAATATACCCAACCAGGTCGACCTCCTCGCGGTTCCCCCTGGAAACTATCATGGTTAATTCCTGATGGATTCATCATGATGGGCTAACTGGCCTGTTTTCATTCTCATCTATCACCCTTCACTGGTGCTCCGCCAGCGTATCCCGTTAGCGCAGGCGGGGTTACCATACCATTTTCACCCACCAAAAAAAAAAAATAGCATGTTTAAATTTTCAAACATCTACTGTGCATCACACTGCAATCTTTATTTGCTTTTACACTTCTTACAGTTATTTATTATTTACCAAATTTTTAATATACGACTGCCGCATTTTATTTCTGCTTTTAATTTTTCTTACGCCATTCCTTTTTTTTTAGTGAAGTGATAAAACAACAAAATAGATAAGTAATCTGTATTTGTTTAGCTTCGAATTTACTGTCATATTAGTATTAATATATACTAGTATTATCACGTATTTCATCTTTTGGAGAAGATAAAAAATCTGATCTCCACTGTTGCGTTAAGCTCTATTCATACAACACCGGGATGGCCCGGGACGGTCTAAAAAAAGGGGACAGTTATTTACAATATGTGGACATTAAAACCACTGAAAACGTTAACTCTAAGCGCCATTCTCTACCTTTAAAATATTCCACTCAATTTGATATTCGAGTTAAATCATTACAAATCAATACGCACTAAAAATGTAATAAGAAATACATTAGTTTTCGAATTTCTATAACATAATAATGTCTCTTAAAATATTTAAAAAAAGTAGTTTTAGAGATAGGCTTAGAGATTAGCTCTTCAGAATCGATTGTAATATAAATATTCAGATGTTTTAATGTACACACACAATGGTGTCGGTTCTGAGGCGCTATTTCTCTAAACCTATTAACTTAATATTTTAACATGATAGTGTCACGACATTACTGTTTTATAAACTAAATTAGTAATAATTTTTACTTCAACCTATAAGAAATTTATCTCATATTGGGCCTTACAATAAAGATTTCACTGTGATGAAATAGAAATTTTATTTTTTTGAGAGGTTTAGATAAATGGCACCTCAGAATCGATCCTATTGTTAAATTTCAAAGTCTTGTTCATTTCATGTCACACACCCCGTCCGGGCCGTCACTGTGTGAACAGTGCCTTATATGAATCCATTGTAGTGGCACGGAAAGGGAGAAAGTCCGTTTTAAAACTTTCATATTAATAATATTAATGAGAACAAATATAATAAAGTCCTACTAATAATTTTCCAACGAATATTTGTAAAAAAATAATAAACTATAGATACATATATATATTTTTAAATCATCTCTAATTATATTTACAAAAGCACATCTAAAATTTTTATACCATTTTGTATACATCTATACATGTCGTTAGATGCGTCACAGTTATGTCCGTCTGTCAGTCTGACAGGACAATTTTAATATTTATAATATTCCCTGCATTGTATGTATATTTGAATCTGAGAGGTGTTCAAATTCAACTAAATTTGATTACATCTCATATTCAATGAAACAACTGCAGTGTAAGTGAATAAATCATTAATTTTAGTTAATCATTATCATTACGCCTTAGACTTTAAACGGTCACTACGCTGAGAGTATATTACACAGATTTCATTATAAACATATTTTTTTATAACCGGGATGTTTCGAAATGTGTCCAACACATTCGCTATGCAATATTTAAAGAAAAAAAATTTATTACAAGCCAGTCAACTTCGTGTAGAACGCTACCGCAACAGTACGCGGCATACCTAATATCCATAGTATACCTAATGGGTAGACGGGAGGGGGGAAAGGGATTGTTAGTAATGACGACTAGCGGCCCCATTGCTAGCAATATACCCTTATATGCTTGGTGGTAGACCTGACGGTCTACCACCAAGCAGTTTCCATAGAAACCATCGTGATTAAATCTTATTAAATTCGTCACGATGAGCTACCAATCTACCTTCATCTTCAACTATCATCTCTTACTGGCGGGGTCATCATTCTATGGTCACCCATAAAAACAAATGGGTATACGGGAAATAAGACCTCGTAAGATAGAGACAGGCCGAGTTTCAGACGTGGTGCGAAGTTACACGCAGATTAAACTAAGCATAGTCGAGACGGAAAGCAGCAAAGTTAACGATCGACGCAGACAGTGTAATGTCGACAAATAAATGTCTCTAAGAGCGTTCACTGATGTATCTTGAAGAAGTGCAGCGACATAGCGATTATCTGTTATTTTTTTAAAACAAATGAAAAAATTCCAACGCTTCCGACTGATTATTTAAAAAGTACTCTGCCTATGAACTAAAACATAAATCATGCAATAATATATTTAGTAAGTTGTCACTAAAAATTTGAATTTTGATGGCAAAAAAGTAATACTTTAGATATATTTTGTATGTGCAAAATTTTTAATGGTATATTTTTTTTTACAACACAGGGGGCAAACGAGCATGCGGCTCACCTGATGGTAAGTGACTACCGCCGCCCATGGTCACCCACAACACCTACGGCATTGCAGGTGTTCTGCCGGCCTTTTGAAAAGGAATATGCTCTTTTCTTGAAGGTTATGTTATCGTATCGGTTCAGAAATATTGCTGCTGGAAGTTGATATATTTATATGCAACGTATCCTATGATTGACGTTTTAATTCGTAGTCAAAACACTATCTAAATAACCAATTGGTAACATTGAAAATTCTTCAATTGGTTTTGAAAATTTATAGGTGATTGCAATGTATATAATACATCTAAACACTCTAACTACAATACTATATCACATTAGCCATTAATTTTCCACTGCTGAACACAGGTCTCCGTTTTTTAGAGAGTTCTGCATCATCAGGAGGGTCACGTGCGCGTTGCCAACATGGCTGCGTGGGGGGAAATGTATATGTGGGTAAAGATGTCCCTGACGGACTGACAGACTGACTTTCAGACAATCCCTATGAGGCTGGCAGTCACTCCGGTGTACTAAAGCCTCAACAAAAATTTGATTAAAAAAAATGGGGGAAAGGGATTGTTAATAATGGGGTCTTATTTTCTTATTACTAGCAATCAGGTCAACCTCCACGTGGTTCCTCTTGGAAATCATCATGGTCCATTCTAGTGGAATTCATCACAACTGGCTAACTGACCTGCTTTCATCGTCAACAGTAATCCCTCATTGCTGCCCCGCCAGCGTATACCGATAGCGTAGGCGGGGTTACCATTCCATTATCACTCATTAAAACAAAACATTGCTACATACACTCACTTTGGACGGAGCAAGAGTTACTAAGCTTAGCCGTATGTAGACAATTTGGCTGCATATGATTAAGCTCGGTAACTCGAAGTTCGCCTCTTCACAGTTATATTTTATAATATATGGATATATTAGACTCCTCATTTTCGATGTCATATCATAGGCCCTGCACATTATATTGTGCAAATTGTACCCCGGACAAATCTAAATAAAAAATAATAACAGTGTAATCTTGTACAAGACGTGATGCCGTAAACAGCCTTATTCAGACATTTGAATTACCAGCTTTGCGTTCTATTTGTAAACGAAATCTTATGAGCATCGTAAACGATCAAGCCACTTGAACCAAAAACGCGTCTATTGCACTTATAAAGAAAAAAAAGAAAACAACTTCGCCTTATTCCTCGACTTACAAGCTTCAAAAGATACGCGCTTGCTCGAGCGTTAGCGGTTCTATGGTAGTTTGGACAGTGTAACATAACAAAGAACACGCTTGCCCACAGATAATATACCCCTCCCCCCTCTATATACGTCCGTCAGTCGAAAGGAGTGCCGAGTACGAAATTAACTGACTTTTAATAACATGATACATAGTGTATCTAACTTAAGTAAATATTTGTATGATCTATGCAATACGTCCAGGGATCTATAAAATAATCTTTAAAAGTATTGTCATGACAAAATTTATCAATAAAATATAATCCTTAAGAAAATATTAACACGGTAAATATTAACTTAACACGTTAATAAACTTGCATATCTTTTTTCCAAATTGGTTATTTCATAAGAAACAATGTGATTTTAGTGCAGTACATTACAAAAAATGCAATAAAAAGAATAAATAAATGACAGATTGTGTGTATATATATATATATATATATATATATATATATATATATATATATATATATATACTGGGATATGACTGTATACTATATATATATATATATATATATATATATCCATAAATTTCTGATCTACAAATCAATATTGTATGTATGTATATATATATATATATATATACATACAGTCAAACATACAACCTCTTCCTTTTTTGAAGTTAATGAAAAAGTAACATTAGGGTCTCAATAAAGGCAACAGAAGTCAAAACATTATTTTTCATCTGTCTGTATGTTTATTCTGGCATCATACAAAAATTACTGCACCAAATTGGATGTGGATTTCAGTCGTGTTGGTAATGATCCCACATAATATATGATATATATTTATCATGTCATCTAGAAGTTCATTGATTTTCCTACTTGGGAAATACATATACAAAAAAAACTAGAATAAGAAAATTTAGGAGTTTAAATTAATAGTACCTAATAATAAAGACAGCCTAACACTAGGAGGGTATGTCTATATATCACAATATACCACATAAAGTAACTAGTCAGTCCCATCACTGACTGCACGTTGGATAAAGCCTATTAAAAAAATTCACTGTCTATATTAATCAAGTCACGATTTATCTTTTCAGTCAACCAAAATAATGACAAAATGTTAACAATACCCCTCTCTACTCACTTCAAGGAGACTAGGTTATGGTATTTTAATAAATTTTGCATACCAGTATTTTGGTGAAACATGTAGCTCAAAGTATAAGGAACAAAGGAAGAAACTACAGATTAAATATCAGACAACTGTGACAAAGTGTATGTAACTAAAATAAACTAGCCATTATGTGGCTAAACTAAATTTGAGCGAACTTTCTTGAGAACGCATCTGACGTATTTGGGGGATTCCATTGCAAACTACAATGACCATTTGGTAAAAGAATAGATGGCTATAAATACATACAATATGCAATACATCATTAGGTTTCAAAATCTAAGAATAATGGACATTTTTATTGCAAAATAAAAAAAAAAGGAAGTTAAAAATGCTAATTTTAGTCTAATAATAAACTAACAATTTTGATGTAAAATTCGAAATTTAAATGGTAGCATATAATATTTTTATTGGTAAAATTATTCGCAGAACTTTCCTTAAAATTGGTCAGAGTGACACCGGACATATTACATAGTACATTCACAAAATGATATAACAGCAACAAATATCTAAAATTATGATTATATTTACAAAATTTACACAAGAACTTTCCCTAAAGTCTGTACCCACGAGGTAAAAATGAAATATATATAATCACTGTACAATGCAGAACAGAAAAATTATCAGTATAGGATAACACTTCTGTTCCATTGTTATAAATGTGCACTTTTTATATGTGAAGCATTATTCAATGGTAAATGTGTACACGTATGTAGCAGTACAAATCAAAGGCACACAACTTCAACAGTTAATTTGTATGACATGATATTATATATCTAAAAGAAGTTTACTTTAACTATATTTTATAATATATTTTTTTTACATATTAACACTGGTACAATGTTTGTATCAAGTTACAATATTTACTTTTTAAACGCGACATGAAACAATGATAAACGACCATACATACAAAAATAACATTTGTTACTACTGTCCACTAGTGTGTTCAGGTGGAGTTAGACTAAGACAATGAGATAGAACGTAAAACCATATGTGTGTAAACTGAAAACAAAAAAAGTCAAAACAATATATAAAATTGATGGCAATCTACTGCTCTTAGCATGTTTACTCAACAAAAATTGAATAAGTATGGGAAGAACAAGGAATCACTCACTCAGTCTAACTCCACCAGTCTGCATCTGGACAAACACACACAGACACAAGAGTACACGTCACATACACGAACACTGCACTGTCACACACGGGCACTGCACAGTCAGACGCGGACGGAGGCCTAGTCGTAATCGATGTCCATGTTGTAGTTGGTGTAGTGGCGCTCCCTGTCGGCGGTGGAGTTGAGCGAGGCGGAGGAGTTGGTGGTGGCGGTGGAGTCGGAGCGCGGCGGCGCCCACAGGCCGGCGGCCGACACGGCCGTCACCGACGACGCCGGCGACGCCGACGACGAGCCCGACTCGGCGTCCCAGCGCGGCCGCGCCAGTCGCCGCACCACTACGTGAGGTAGCGACGCTGCGACCAAACATTATCACATTTACTTCACTCACAAATAATTAAATTGGTCCCTAGTTATACAACTCCTTTCAGTGTTAACAGTATACAATCTCCATGGAGTGCCGCAAAGTTGCTGGTCTGTATTAACACAAATTTGTAATAGTAAAATTAACCTCTTTTTCATTGTTTCTGCCTGCCGTAATGGAAGTCAGGCGTGACAGATATATATGGGAATGTGCAATGCACTTTAGTTGAAAAAAGCAGCAGTCGAGTTTCTTCCACGTTTTTCTCAGCTAAAATCGTATTTTAAATGGGCAACATGGGAATAAAAAAATGTTTATTCAAAAATGCTTGTAATTGAGTTTAATTGAATAAAAAAAAATTTATAAAAAAAAATCAGGAGAATTAAAAGTCAATGTACTTGAATAATAGTTTTGTAGAGTCTGCTTTTTATAACCAGCCAATGTAATTAATTAACGTAATGTTACTCTTACCTCTTCACGATAGGCTTAATAAATACTGCAGTTTAAGCAAAAAAAATCCTATTATGATTCGTGTAAGACGGGCTTTTGAATCCATAAACCACAACCAAATTTTAAATAAAGAATGCAGTTATAGAAATTAGCATTTTGAACATATAATTGCAACACTAAAAGAAATAGTAGTAAAAGTAAGCCCTTGTAATTTTGACAGTCTTTAATCTATTCTAAAACCTTAGATTATATAAATAGAGCATCGAGCCTCAAAAATGAATAAATTTTTTGTCAACTTTTAGCTAAATTAGCTGACTCTTTTTTTTTTATTAGTGTTCTATATACTTACGCACATAATGTATCTTGACGTATCTATATTTAATTATTTAATGAATAAAATGAGTTTTTTTACACATTAAAAAGATGCAAAAATTATCACACAATTGTATGAAAACGACCCGTTTTTATCGAAGCATTTCTATGGAGACACTCTATCTATATAATCTAAGCCTAAAACACCATAAAATAAACTCACTGCTGGAGGCCTCTGTGGGTGGGGGCGCGGTGGGTCGCGGTGCCTGCTGGGCGGTGTCGGCCGCCTCCTCGGAGAGCAGCGAGCGGCGGCAGATGGGGCACGTGGCGTGCAGCTGCAGCCACGGCGATATGCACGTCGAGTGGAATATGTGGTCGCACTCCAGTCGGGACACTGTTTCGCCTGAAATAATATCAACGCTATTATAATAGCTTGTAATCTGAACACATAGCCCTCTGAATGATAACCTTACTAATATTATAAATGTGAAAGTTTGTTTTTTTTACCACAAAGGTAGCAAACACATGCAGCTCGTCTGATGGTAAACGGTCACTGTAGCCTATAGACGCTTGCAACACTGGGGTTGTCATTTGCGCGATAACCTAAATATACCCTTTTTAAAGAACCCCATACTGTTGTCTCTAGGAAAAACCTCGTGTTAACTTAATACGCCTATTATTATTATTTCACACTATATAGTTAAATGTCCCGGCATAGAATAGACCATCCGTTCCTTTCCCGTGGGTGTCGCAAGAGGCGACTAAGGGAACTTACTGATAGAGGGATTAGCAGCAGCGTCCCTTTTAAAGTATCACCAAAATCTAACTGCAGTTGCCAACCCAAGCGTGGCAACTACTGTCAAACCCCCAATAAGGGGAGGCCTGTATTCGGCAGTGGACAGTTAACGGGTGATGTGATGATGTAGAAGCGAATGTTACCAATCTGGAAGTTCTCCCAGCAGACGGAGCAGGAGACGGCGGCTTCGACCTGCGCGGCGGTGACGGGCTCGCTGGGCAGCGCGGCGATCTGGTCGCGCGGCAGCGGCGGCGGCCCCGCGTTCTCCAACTGTCCCAGCAGCTGCGTCACCACTGCGTCCAGGCCTGCGCGTGTAGTGCAAATACAAGTTGAGCGAGACGCTGTTATTATATTTCCAATCGACTTAAAAAAAGATGAAGGTACTCTGTTTTTTTTTTATTACCTCACAACTCTACCAGTTGTGTACCGATCTAGTTAAAAACTCTGTTTCATTTTTGAAAACTCTATTTTTTATCTGAAAAGATGTATTTACAGATTGGTTCTATAAAATTTTTATCAAAATTGATTCAGTAACATAATTTTTATATCAAAATAGCTAGTTTCGCCATAATCGAAGTAGTTTTTTGTGGCACAAAAATTATTATATTTTAATTACTTTTGTTGATTATATTTTAATGAGGCACAAATAACAACATATAAACATATTCATTATTGTTTTTATGCTATGTTATAATTAAAAAACGTATGTATATATAACACGACTTAACATTTAGACAAAATATTTAAATTTCAAGAGTTTTATATTAGTAAATAGCTATACATTTAATATAAGAATTTAAATTGTAATATAAATAATATTCTATTTATTAAATAAAAATTAAACTATAACTGAACACATCCCTGACATGAAATGATGAAGGGAAAGTAAAAAAAATAGGCATGGAAAACCGAAATAGGCAAGCAGGGTACTCAAGAGATTATCGTCTCAGCATCAATAATTTTAAATATTTTTACACTATATTCTTTATTCTTTATTGTACACAAAAGGTTATTGAAATGGAAGAACAAACATAATAGTGCACAAAGGCGAGCTTATCTCCAATAGAGAGATTTCTTCCAGCAAACCCAATATGAGAAAACTGACAGTTCATTAGTAGTTACAGTCATACATGTGTACCAATCGACTTAAATGTTATAGTTAAAAATAAATAAATAAAATGTCTTTAGAATTGAAAAGACCGATAGGTTTTTATAAATAACTAAATATATATATATATATATATATATATATATATATATATATATATATATATATATATATATAATACACAAATATAATAAGTACATCAGCATTGTTAGTGGTAATAATTCTTCAAACGCGATTTGAAAATCCCAATGCTATCCTGTTTCGTTAAATGTTTTGACCCAGCATATAATGAGCTATCCCTTTCATTCCCGTGGGTGTCGTAAAAGGCAACTAAGGGAGGGCGAGGAATGGGCAGCAGTGTCCCTCTTAAAACATTTTTAAAAGCCTAACTAAACCAACTCGCGTGCCAAGCTTGGCAACTACTGGCAACCAAAATAAAGGGAGATCTAAGTTCGACAGTGGACGGTTAGCGGCTGATATGGATGAATACCTTACAGTACTGCTTACACTGTACAGTGTCCATACCTTCTCCACCAAAGACGTAGTCCCCGGGCGCGCCGACCAGCACGAAGGGAGCGGCAGCTGCAACGGCACCGGTGCCGCCGCGTGCGCCGCCTATCATCCACACCAACTGTTCCATCAGCGTCTCACGCCGGCCCGGGCCACTGCTTATAGAACAATACAAAACAATACAAATTAGTATGGATGCGATGTTGCTACACTTTGATAAGCTGAAGGACGAACTATGGGTGGGTAATATGGATACCGATCCGATATCTATATATTGGTTCCCACTAGACATTGATGGCAGTAAAAAGGTCATCATATCTGCCGGATATCTATTTTCGAATGTATTAAAATTCTGTTATCCAATATTTTTTTTTTTGATAACAGACTTTTAACATATACGTTATTGTACCAGTATAGAGATATTGTAACCAAAATATATAGATATTGCTATATATGACCCACTCCTAGGACGAACACTCTTAAGCTAGTAAATAAAAAATAACTTACCGCACCCGCCCGCCCGACATGAGAAACGCGAGGTCGTTTAACACTGGAGGAGCACTCTGAAATAAAATAAATTTAAAATTATGGATAATTAAGTATCAACTAATGTCGTAAAGTGAAAAAAAAAAATCCATTTCAATAAACTGAAAAATACTTGATTCATTTTATAAATTATTTAATTTACATATCTAAATTAAGTGCGAGTAACATGGAGCGCAAATACTTTATCAAACGACTTGAAAAAGGTGGTTCAAAATCCAATGTAAGTATATTTTTATGATTAATTTGGAAAATTATTTTTTTGTCTGAAAGCATATGCTTACAAATTAGTCCTATAGAAATTTTATCAAAATGGCTCCTGTAGTTTAGTTTTTAATTCAAAATAATCGGTTTTGCCAGGATTGAAGTCGATATTTTATTTTAGAACACAATCAGGCGAAACAGTATACTCTGTTATGTCCATGGTACTGCTCATGTCTACAGGCGACGGTTACCACTTTCCATCAGGTGGGCCGTCCGTCAGTTTGATTGCCATTCTAAGTTGTATAAAAAAAATCTATCCGTGCGAAGCCGAGCAAGTCGCCGATTCCTTATAAAAGAGTGACAATCAACTCAACTGTTTTACATGGCTCCACTATTTGCAAACGTTCGAATCAAATATATTTTAAATTTTATGATCTGTACTAAGCAGTACCTAGTAGTTTGTATTCACACAAATACATTATTTTATAATTAAACTTTTTGAACAAAGCAACAACTTGCTCATTCTTGTTGACTGAAATTGCATTTCGAATGGGTGGTAATGAAAAAAAAATACTATTAAAAAATGCTTTTTTTTTATACAACTTAGAATGGCAAACAAGCTGACGGCCCACCTGATGGAAAGTGGTAATCGTCACCTATAGACATGAGCAGTACCATGGACATAACAGAGTATACTATTTCGCCCATGATACCCCCCATGCGTTGCCATTCCTGAGGACTCAGGTGTTATTCCTCTGTACCCAGTAAATTCACGACATATCCCACCCTTCAAACCGAAACACAGCTGCTTCACAGTTGAAACACGAATGGGACAGAGGTACCCAAGCAATCGACTTTTGTGCAAAGTCTCCCTCTGCTTAAATCTAAGTTTATTTAAATGAAAATAATTCTTTCTTTCTTTCTTATAACTCATTCGACAGATATTCCCACAAGAGTTTCTCTACTAAGGTACTCTACTACTAAGTATATTTAAAATTTTAATTGCAAAATAATCATATAATATTGTGCAATCTGATATAGAAAAAACAAATGATATTATATATGATTAAGCCCACAATGAATAAAAATATAGTTGTTAAATTGTCGACTTATAAATTGAAACTCGTTCAGGTTGAAACAATATAAAACTAGTTTAGCAATATTTAATTTTTAAAATAGGAAAGAAAGAAGAAAATATTTTAATAATGGCGATAATGAGTTTAAAAATTCTCTACAGAGAACTCAGCAACAGGGGCTTATTTCATTTAAAAAATAAAAAAAAAAAAAAGATTTTTACACTATTTATCCATCGCGCAAAGGTAGGAGAGACGTGTTAAAAATATGAAAATGTGTTTATTTTTTTTTTTTTTTTATTAAATGAAAATGGAATGGTAATCCCGCCTGCACTAATGGGATACGCTGGCGGGGCACCAGTGAAGGGTGATCGATGAGGATGAAAACAGGCCAGTTAGCCCATCATGACGAATTCATCAAGAATTAACCATGATAGTTTCCAGGGGGAACCGCGAGGAGGTCGACCTGGTTGGATATATTGCTAGCAATGGGATTCTTAGTCTCCATTACTAACAATCCTTTTTTCCCCCCTGTATTTAGTTGTTAACAAAGTTAACGGGTCGATCAATCGTCATGAAATTTGATATACACGTAGCATTTGGAATGGACATAATCCAGATTACACGAAGTCGCGTTTAAGAACTAGTACACAATACAAATTATTGCAAAACGATGCCGTGACGTATTAGTGGGTATAAAAACAATGACGCGCAATAACCTATTATATTACTGTACATGATAACGACAAGTATTTCTCATACGACTGATAACGATAAAAGGAAAAATTGTTTGTTGCCATTTCGTATTCATTACTTACAATAGCTTTGTATACGAGAATAGGACAGTCTATAATAGCTAACGAGCCCCTCAAACGAATCGAAAACGAATCTATCAATAAAATCGATTCGATTAGCGTTTACCAGAGGGAGACTTTGTACAAAAGTCGATTGCTTGGGTATCTCTGTCCCATTCGTGTTTCAACCGTGAAGCAGTTGTGTTTGCATGGCTGTGTTTCGGTTTGAAGGGTGGGATATGTCGTGAATTTACTGGGTACAGAGGAATAACATCTGAGTCCTCAGGAACGACAACGCATGGGAGTATCATGGGCGAAACAGTATACTCCGTTATGTCCATGGTACTGCTCATGTGTATAGGCGACGGTTACCACTTTCCATAAGGTGGGCCGTCAGCTTGTTTGCCATTCTAAGTTGTATAAAAAAAAGTTAATAAAGAACAAGACAGCGCAAGTCGCCATTCTGGTGGGAAGAGATTGTTAGTAATGGGCTCTAACAGTCCCGTTGTTGTTGCTAGCAAAATACCCTATCAGGTCGACCTACACGCGGTTCCCCTAATAACCATCTTGGTTAATTCTTGAGGGATTCGTTACGATGGGCTAACTCATCTATCATCAGATAGCGCAGGCGGGGTTACCATTCCATTATCACACATTAAAAGAAAAAGTCACCATTGTATCTCATGGACTCGCTATCGTTTAGTAATGGTGCCCTTCAGGTCAACCTGCTTATAGTTTCCTTAGAAACCATGAGGATCAATTCTTGGTGAAAAAACAGATATTTTTTTTATATTGGCACTCCAGTTATAATCAGTCACGTGCTCGGTGAAGATTAGTTATTGTATTTTAGAAGATATATATATATATATATATATATATATATATATATATATATATATATATATATATATATATATATCAAATCATTATAAATGATAATGACCCTAAATAGCCAATTCATCATATTTATCTTTTTTTTTTTATAACACAAAGATCATGCGGCTCATATTATGGAAAGTTACTAACTACTACCGCCCATGAGCAATTGCATTACCAGAGGAATTGCAGGCGTACAATCAACCTTTTAACAGGCAATATGCCCTTTTCCAAAAAGTTACGATGTCGTATCGTTATCATATGAGCAAGAGATCAAAATATAGTAAATGACGCTCAAATAATCAGTTTTCTACATAGAAACACCTTTAAACAATAATTTAAAAGTGTTCCACAAAGAAACCAATTGTGGCAAATTTTTGTATAAAAACTATACCATTAAACGGATTTTGATAAAATTTATATGATAAACCAATTGAAAAGTATATCAGATATAAAAAATAATTTTCCAAATAGGTTTATAACTGACGGAGTTATGAGGTAACAAACATAAATACATAGATATAAAATAGATATAGATAGATGTTTATTACACATTCACATAAACCTACTAAAAGGATTTTAATGGAATTGTAACACAGGTAGGTTATACCTTTACTTAGCGCTTATGATACCCTATATACTGGGGATCTACCATGAAATGATATTCCGGATTTTCGAACTCAATTTCGTGTTATAATTTATACCGAAATAGACCCAGAGTAAATGGAGCTTAATATTTTGTTCGTCATAAATCCTATCTTAATCTAGAATAGAAAAGGCAAAATGCTAGGCCACCTTATACGATTGTTTAAGACCATGACGATTTTTTAAGAGCATAGTAGTAGAAGGAAAAATAGAGGGCAAAAGAGAAAGAGGAATAACTATATGGGACATATAAAAGAAACACTAGGTGTCATGTCGTATAGGGAGGTCAAGGATATGGCCTGGGATAGAGCAGGCTGGAAGATTCATAAATTAGTTACAACGACAAAAGGAAACTCTTAAATGAAAAGAGAGAGAAATCCTATCAATAAGGTCCACAAGTATACTAGTTTAACATTTTTAATATTTTTAAACGGTATATACTTATTATGTAACTTTAACTACAAATTTGTATTTCGGCCCCGAAACTTTGGAAAACATTTCATAGTAGACCCTCTGATTCACGCAGGTGAAACCACAGGACACAGTTTTTATTTGTTATTATTATTCTATAACTGCACGAGCGCAAACCCGGGGCGGATCACTAGTAAAAATTAAAACGCTGATTAATTAATTACAAGTGTAATATTGTTTCAATTTCATAAATTAAGCGGCGTCAAATATGACGTAACTACTGAGGTCAGAGTTCATAAAATCACCCAATTGGTATTCGTTTTGTACTAACGTTTAATACGGAACGTACTTTACAGTTAGGATTTTTACATTTTTCTATTTTTACAAAAAAAAAAAAAACTTAATTTATGGTCATAAAATAATTAAAGAAAAAAAAAAATTTTGTCTTTTAAAAGTGTAACCAATAATAACATTTTAAATCATATTCTAGAACTCTCCATGTGACGTAATTGTCATGGCATGTTTGTGTTAGCATAGAGTATGATTAATTATCATCTCAAATTGCATGATTGCACCATTTTATAAGAATTTACAACATATAGCAAAAAAAATAATAGGTATATAACACACCTTCATTTCCAGGAATGGCAATGCGTGAGGAATATCACGTGCATACACTTTGACACAGTTTCTGTGATGTCTATGGTACTATATCTATAGAATGATTACCAATATCCATCAGTTTGGGCATTACTATGTTTGCTATTCCCAATTGTATTTTTTTTAGATATATTATTAGAATCACAAAGGTTCACATTAATAACACACATACCTGTTTAAATTCATGTTTAAGATATAAAATGACGTGATTACAGGTAAACGGTACCTACATACCTGATTTTTATTGCAAATATTTTAAATTAAATATTTATAAACAATGTGAAAGTTTAAAATTAATGCACACTGCAATAAAATAAATAATAATAATACATTATACATATGTGTGTGAAATTTAATCACACTTAGAATCTTAGGTAAAAGGTTTTTTTTTAATGGATATAAAATATCAACAGGATATGATAGTGTGTGCACTATTAGTTGTGTACAATTAAGGAGCGATAGACGAGAATTAAGGCAGATCATCTTTTCATAATAAATTCTCTCACTGGTGCCCCACCAGCATATACTGTTAGCACAGGCAGGGTTACCACTTCATTCTCATCTATTAAAAAAAATGATGGTAGACTCCAAGAAGATCTTCTGTTTGTCTCTCAATTGTCTTTTATTTCTCAAGCAACTGCTCACTAACATTAAAAAAAAAAAATTAAACCTAATAATACTATTGATAGAGTTATTTGCCACTGGTCTAGGGGTTTTGAAATTAATAAAACTGAATATCAACAAATTACCTGATGAACATCATCTGAATCGTCCAAATTACTCATATCATCAATGTTACTCATATCATCAATATTGCTCATGTCGGCATCACTGAAGTCATCGCCTGACAGCGCCAGCACCTCTGCTTCATTCTCCAACTGTTCGATGAAACCACTTGCGCAGTATGGGCATGTGTAATCCTGAAATATTAAATAAACATGTCAGCGATCATTACACAATAAAAGAAAACTTAGAGACTTGGTATACTTTTATTTCTACTCCTATTTATAAAACTTAAAATATTACCAATAACAAATTAATTTAAGCGAGGATGGTAGACTCACCCCCTGAAACATAAAATTCTAATCGGCTTGACAAATATTGGCCATGTTGATTATTATGTTTACTATAATAACAATGCTCGACAAATGCCTTCAATATATTATAATCATAGACATATATTTATAGATATAGCCTTATTTTACCTATTAATAATAGTTTTCTAATAAAATTGCAATAAAGGAGTAAAAATTACTAAAAAGCAGTTGAATACAATCTATTTTTTAATAGCAAAATAATAATACAAATCAATCTGAATTCAATAGTGTCAGAATATAACAACATATGAAGGGTGTGGATAATCTAATGTAAAAAAGTATTACAAATATAAAGTAGGCAATACCAAGGCTATTGCTGCGGTCGCCAGTGTTACCTACGTAATGTTTACATGTAAAACCTAAATGCATTGAGCCAAGACATAAATAACTAATCAGTCTTATCCTAGCACTGATAATATAAAATTAAATATGAAACAAATGTCACAGTGAGCTGAAACACATATTACAAGCTTCAACACCTTTAAAACCCGGCTGCCAGATGCAAATTTGTCTTATTAGTCATTAAAGTGTTGTTATAATGCAATGGATCCTAAATCGATAAACATCATGGAGTATGTCATTTGTTTCTTTATGATAACATCGAGAGGAAAATCGTACGCATTACACAGACCCTAGTAATACCTTTTCAATAAAATTGTACAAAAAAATATTGATTTTTACCTGCAAAACATCTTCGAATTCAATGTTACACCTGTGGCAAAAGAACCTCGCAGCGGGCCTTCGCTCTACCATGGCATCAGCCATTGCGAAGCTTTATTCACAGTTACACGCTAACAATTAAATAACGTTTTAACTAATACTTGAAGATTGTGCTTTCAAAATGTGAACAAAAATTTATCAATCGCCATTTTTTTGAGACATGCACAATTCCATAGATAAATTTCTACTTTTTTTTTTTGCATTCTGATATAGATAATTTATACACAGATTATGAATAACCCATAGAGCAAAGCCTTATTAATTTTTTTTTATTTAAAAATAAGTTTTATTTCTAATAGTTTTACAGAATGATGCCTCAAAATTCTATGCGCTGAATTGACACTAATGACATCTCTTTCAATACCTTTTTTTTATACCACTGAAGTGGCAAACAAACATACGGCCCATCGAGAGGTCCGTGACTACTACATGGGCCGGTGCTGGCAGGGAGCCGGTCTAATTTTTTGCCATCAGATATGTTAAAGCGTAAAGCAATCATGATAAAATAACATACGGCCCACCTGATGGTAAGCGGTTACCGTAGCCTATGAACACCTGCAATACCAAAGGTATTACTCGCTTATTGCCGACACTGAAGAAACCTCTTTACACCTCTTTTGAAAAACCCCATGCTGTAGTCTCTTGAGAAAACCTCATTAGGGAGCTCATTCCATAACCTGAGTGTTCGAATTCTAAATACTATTCAAATTAACCGTTAATATTCAATTTTTATTCTCTTTTCATTTAAGAGTTTCCTCTTGTCGGTGCAACTAATTCAATTTTTATTAAATAACGAATAATAAGTTTGTATTGCAAAAAGCATTTTCATTCTCCAGTTTCTAATTAAAAATGTATTTACTATCACAAACATATAATAATTAAGTCTATGTTTATTATAATATTCCTAAATAGCAACATATACAACTATAAATATCTTAAGTACGAAAAAACTGGTACCCAGGATCATAAAACCGTTAATAAAAAAAAAACACATAACTGTCATATTCTAGGAGTTGTGTTCTTAGGTCATGGATTTTATCAAATTTTATGTTTATCCTATTGGAAATAAAAGTAGTTTGTGCTAATTTTGCAAATAATTATGTCATATTTAACTCTCTCTGCAAGTTAAATAGATCCATATGTGATGGAAAGGACTAACAGACACATGGAAAGTTTTGTGATTACTGTGATGTTATCAATTTTGTATTCAATGTATACGAATCATGCGGATTATATTTAATTCAATTATTAATCTAGTACCTTTACTTAATTTAGAATAAATATCATAGAGTTTGTTAAAGTGTTTTTTTGATAAATATTAAAGTGGGTCAGTGCAGCTCGAAAGTTTTATGATAACAATGAATGAGAAAAAGGTGCAAAACTTCACAAGTTACATCAATTCACCTGTGGTATGTTAACCTTTTTGTGATATTTTTAATGAGAATTAATTTTGCAAACTTTAATGTAGGCATTACTTTTAAGAATTAGGTTAGGAGTCTTGTTGGTAAATAGTTAATTCCATTATTTACTTACACACATCATCAGTTTTTAAGGTTTTTGTGCTACAAAAATATTTTTTTTAAATATTGATAAATTTAAAATTTAGAAGTTATGAACTTGTAGGTGGATTTGTTTAGTATATTTTTTGTTACATTTTTTGGGTTGAGGGTTGAACAATTAATTTGAATAAAAACCATTGGAGTGATTGTAAAGTAATAAGTCCCCCATAATAAGATTTGTTTCTTTAAAATTGTTCTTTTCCTGACAGTCATCACTTCAAAGTGACAGCAACTTTTAACTTTTTGTAGAATTTTAATATTATTGACTGAGTTTTGCCCTGCAATGAAAACAACATCACTTGTTAACAATTCCCTTGTAAGGTAATTTCGACTTGATGCACTAATATATGTGTTGTCAAATTATTTGAATTTAGAATGTAAAATTGGACAAATTGGAAAAACAAATTAATTTTGCCGCACTACAAACAGAATTTTGCTCCGTAAATAAAAACATTAGTAGTAATACTCTATTTACAACTCATGCAAAAAAGCATGTGATGTCTAAACAGGTTTAGGTTTTTATGGATTTTATTCTATAAAAAAAACTCACCCATCATTCTTCAATAATTCTTAAGATAATCATTTATGGTTAGATAAGTGAACTTTTGAAATCACACTTTATTTAAATCTAAAAATTTAATGTTAAGTTGGCAAGTAAAAAAATAAATTATAAGCAATATTTGAATATTAAAAGTAAGACATTTTATTTAGTATCACATGCAAAACTACTGGTACTCAGAAATGTATTTCTTTTTCAGAATAATGCAGAAAAGAATGGATCCATACAAGAAGTGAAACCAAAATTATTAAATGGTAAGCATTATCATTCAGACACACAATAGGGTCGTTAAATGCTGAATATAAGCCTTTGCCCATAAGGGGAGTTTTGCCAATAGTTGTCATGCTTAGCAGGCAGGGTGGCAATCACAGTTAGGCTTTTAGATATGTTTTAAAAGGAATGCTACTGCCTATCCCTCTACCATCAAGTTCCTTTAATTGCCTCTTACAATGCCCACTACAAAGGAAGGGGTGGCCTATTCTATGCCAGGATCAAATAGCCATGTATTTAGTTGATAGTAATAAATATTGATTGAATATGTTTAATTGAAATTGTTGCCAAATGTAAAGAATTGGAGAGTATAACGGATTTCTTAGTTTATGGTTAATAATGAATAAATAATTGTCTTGTAATAATAAAAAGCTTCCATATATTTAGATAGAAATCATGCACCATAAACTGAGAAATCCGTTATACTCCCCAACAAGAAGAAGAACAGTGACAGATAAAATAAAAATAATATATGGCTATTAAAGAAGGGTTGCAATTTTCAACATGCCCCTGGGCATTGAACGCTCTGTTTTCAACCATCTTCTTGCTCAAGGAGAGGACAAATCTGAGAAAATGATCTGTGTTTAATGTTAGAAATGTGTAGAAAAGGTGATATAACAATAATAAAGGGTATTGAATAAATAAATAAAAAAATATATTAGAATTTATGAAACTAATTCATTAATAAGAATTGCCCTATGTGAAATTGCATAACTGACAAAAGGAATTTATTGTTAATTTAATTACTTTTCAACCAAAAAGAGAAGGGTCTTTATCTAAGGGTTTTTATATCTTTCACTGCATAGTTCCGTCATTTTGAAACCAATTTGGAAAATTCTCTTTTATCTGAAAGCATATATTTTTAGACTGGTCCCATGGATTTCTTTTTCAAAATTGGTTTTGTTAGTTTAGTTTTCAGAAATCAAAATAATTAATTTTGACGCAATTGAAGGTTTTTGAAGAATAATGTACCATGTTCGTGATTCACTGTTCATCCCAAAGGTTGACTGTTAGAGAATACTAGCATTAAGGCAGCCTTTTATTTTAGTCAATAAAGTTATTATTAATATTTTTTTTTTATAAAACTCAATCTTAATTGACACTATAGTTTGCAGCTAGCCTTTTATGTGTGATAACTATTTTAGGACAGAATGGTCGAGTCCAATACATTTTGGTGTCTTTGTAGATAGATGAAAGATTAACTGACCTCAAAGATGGATCGACGCGTAGCGATGTAAAAGGAAATGCTATAAACGTCTATGAATATAAAGTACTTATAGTGTAAGACTTGACCGATGATGCAAAGTAAACAATAATGTCATTCATTATGTATGCGTTACGTATATATAACTGTATCCCTATTTATGGCTGCCTAGTACCATAAGAGAATTTATTCTTATGCTAGTACTTTATCATGGCTGTCGCATTTTTTTTTTTGTTTGTTTGTTACGCAATAACCATGCCTATTCTGATAATTCATTTTACAATCGATAAGTTCTGGGGGGAAAGGGATTGTTAGTAATGGGGTCAAATAGCCCTATTACTAGCAATATACCCTGTCAGGTCGACCTCTATGTGGTTCTGCCTGGAAACCATCGTGACTAATTCTAGTTTAATTCGTCAGGATGGGCTAACTGACCTACTTTCATCTTCATCCCTCCCTCACTGGTGCCCCGCCAGTGTATACCAATAGCGCAGACGGTGTTACCATACCATTATCACCCATTAAAAAAAAATCGATAAGGTCTTGTTGTTGTCCGTGTTGTTTCCTATTAATTTTATGACCATTACCTGTAGACGATACACAATTCCGCGTTCTAAATTCAAATAGTTATTTCAATTGTAATAATATATGTACCATCTCGTCGTTCATAGGTGCGTTTCACTCATTTTAAAATAAAAATAGGTACTTAGTTTTTTAAAAGTTGAAAATGGAATGATACTTCGCGCTATTGACTGACGGGGCTTCAGTGAAGGTGGATAGATGGGAATGAAAATAGATCAGTTAGCCCTTGGTGATTAATTCATCTAAAATAAACCACGATATATTTTTTTTGGGGTAACGGGTACTACGTGGAGGTCGATCTAGTAAGGTTTATTAATAGCAATAGAACCGTTAGTATCCATTATTATGGATAAATGGATTGTCCATTTCACCCCTAGAATACCTAGTGAGATTAATTATTATGTACTTGTTAAATATTAATGTATACTTTTAAAAACACAAATATATATACATAATAATTTAATTATAGTACGCAATCAATTGCCACATGGTCCGGGCTTAGAAAGTACGACCCCTTCCTTTCCCCTGGGTGTCGTAAGAAGTGATATAATAACGGATGAGAGAAAATCAGAAATTCTATCTGTATGTTTGTTCCGACATCATGCAAAAACTATAGCGTCAAATTGGTTATGGTTTCACAGTTGCATTCTTCAAGGTATTGGTATACTGCGTGGTCCCGGCATAAAAAGGGCCACCTTTTTCTTTCCCGTGTGTGTCGTAAGAGGCGATTAAGAGAACTTAATTGTCGATATATGAGAAACAATCAAAAACAAAAAAAAATCACCAAAGCTTAACTGCGGTTGCCAACCTGCCTGCCAAGCGTGGCAACTACTAGCAAAACCCCCAAACGGGAGGGTGTCCAACAGTGGACAGTTAGTGGTTGATATATGTGATGAATCATCCGTTACTAAAAATTTTACTTTATACCTTAATAATTTATTTTTTAAATTTAATTTGAAATAAATAGTTTGATATTGTGTGTGAATATACTTTTTTTTATACAACTTAGAATGGCAAACAAGCTGACGGCCCACCTGATGGATAGTGGTAACCGTCGCCTATAGACATGAGCAGTACCATGGACATAACAGAGTATACTGTTTCGCCCACGATACCCCCCATGCGTTGCCATTCCTGAGAACTCAGGTGTTATTCCTCTGTACCCTGTAAATTCACGCCATATCCCACCCTTCAAACCGGGAGGAAAGGGATTGTTAGTAATGGAGATTGAGAATCCCATTGCTAGCAGTATACCTAACCAGGTCGACTTCCTCACGGTTCCCCCTGGAAACTATCATGGTTAATTCCTGATGAATTCATCATGATGGGCTGATTGGCCTGTTTTCATTCTCATCTATCACCCTTCACTGGTGCTCCGCCAGCGTACCCCATTAGCGCAGGCGGGGTTACCATATCATTTTCACCCATCAAAAAAAAAACCCTTCAAACCGAATATATATATAAATGCCATATATATGATATATAAGGATCTATGCTAATCAATTAAATTCTGCGATAAAAAAAATTGAAGCAAATAATTCTATTTTGATTTAGATTAGATATTATTAGTCGCCTAATATTGAGACGTGCTACTTATTGGTACAAGCGTGTACTACGCGAAAATGTATCGATATGATTTCTTTGGCCGCCTCAAGTTATCATTGATAAAGAATTGTTCAGATATCTACCTATATATCAATCCTTGGACTTCAGACTATTTCTCTGTCACATATCTCAATCTGTTAAGTAATTTAGTCGGCTTTACATGAATGAATGGGAGGGTGAAGGGGTCTTTTTTTTTAATGGGTGAAAATGTCATGGTAAACCCGCCAGCGCTATTGGTATACGCTGCCGGGGCACCAGTGAGGGATGATAGGTGAGAATAAAAAGGCAGCTCAGTTAGTCCATCGTGACGAATTCAAGTCACGATAGTTTCCAGAGGGAACCGCGCGGAGGTACATATATATAGCAATAGCGGAGGTGGCTCCAGCAACCAGCAAAATGAATTGATTTTTTTTCTTTTTATTGTTTTTTTTTTTTATATTATTAGTGGTAACAAAGACTATTTATCTATTTACTCAATTTATAATTGAAAACAACAAATACCTGAAATAATGTGGTATAAATATAGTGGTATTGAATGTACATTACTGATAACGTTGATTAATAAGCATACATTTTATGAAGTAGGTTATCTGAACCTTGAACTTGGGTCGGAATGAACTCGTCTGAAGGACGGAAAAATGTTATTAACTATTGTAGATTGAGGTGCATAGTGACAATTTTTAATGCTAGTAATAGGGGGAAAGGGTTTATTAGTAATGGGTTCTAATAGCCCCATTGCTAGCAATGTACTTTAACAGGTCGACCTCCACGCGGTTCCTCCTGGAAACTATTGTGACTAATTTATCGTTGAACTATAGCGATGTGCTAACTGACCTGCCTTTTCATCCTCACCGATCATCCCTCACTATTTCATTATCATCCATTAAAAAAAACCTCTGTCAAAGACATAGAAACGAGCAGACACGGTCAGCAAGCTTACTATTTAAAGATAATAAATGTCGTAAACTAGGGAGTTCACCCTCATACCTTACAGTCTAAATGGTCGCGTACAACGCGGTTTCAGAGATAGTTTCTCCCACGAACACTCAGGTTATGGAATGAGCTCCCTGCCAAGATTTTCCCAAGAGACTACAGCATGGGGTTCTTCAAAAGGGGGGTAAAGAGGTTTCTTCAGGGTTGGCAACGCGCGCGTAATACCTCTGGTATTGCATGTTCATAGGCTACGGTAACCGCTTACCATCAAGTGGTTCGTATACTTGTTTGCCACCTCGGTAGTATAAAAAACAAACTCAATTTACCGGACATTAATTAAATAATTGGTTAATTAGTCATCATGTATTCCCAAAATGTTCCCGTTTAATCATCGGCAGCCGAGTGAGTTTGCTGCTGGGGTTCCCTCCAATTATGACAAATTACGTGACGCAACCTTTTCATTTGTGTATCCGCTATATACATGTACTAAGTATAACTACATGATGCATTTTTTTTTCTTATTTGACATATATATGTATACACTAGCCATCCGATCCGGTTTCACACGAGTAGACAGAATTTTCGAAAATTAATACATATAATAATAAAAGTGGCGTCCGATTCAACTGATCGATTATTTTATAGCATTTTATATGTGATTTTTTTTTTAGATTAAAATATCTTTTTTATTTATGAACCGATTGAAATAAAATAAAAACTAAATATTAAGTGGTGCAAACCGCAACGTATTAGTGAAAATCGCGTACAAATCGGTTAAGACGTTTCTGAGATTAGCGTGCACAAACGTACAGACAAATAGATGTACAGACAAAGAGACAAAAATACTAAAATTCATTGTTTTGGGTTCTATTGCGTTCATAAAGCCCCCATACAATAGGTTTTTTTTTTTATATATCTTCCATGTACAGACAGCGAGCAGTTACGATTTTATTATATGTATTGATCGTTATACTGTATGGTTCAAGCATAGGCATAATAAAAAACATACTAATCCCTTAGTTACATAATGGATGAAGAATGGGCAACAGCCTCACTCTTAAAATATCACCAAAGCCCAACTACGGTTGCTAATCCGCCTGCCAAACGTGGCAACTACTGGCAAAACTGCCCTTATGGGGGAGGCCTATGTCCAGCAGTGGACAGTTAACAGTTGATATAATAATATTGTATTTTTCATATTTTCCTTTTTTGTTAATACTAGAGGGAGACATACAAAAAATCATATGTATGGGTACTTCTGTTCTATCTATGTTCCTGCCGTGAAGTAATTGTTCTTGCATGGCTGTGTTTCACTTGAAGGGTATTACAGGGTACGGAAGCATACAATTAGGAATGACATTACATAAAAGGTACCATGACATCACATAAAAGGTACCATGACATCACATAAAAGGCACCATGACTCTATGATATCCATGGTGCTGTTCATGTCTATAGGCGAACATTACCAGTTTTCATTCGATGGGTCGTGAGCTTGTTTATTATACCAAGTATCATAAAAAATATGTATTTATTTATATTTATTCGCATGCCACGTGGTATAAATTAATTATTATAATAAGTAAGCGCATAAGACACGTGACACCCCGTAGGGGCACCTCAATTTACAGAGAGAACCACCTACTTTTAATGACAGTTAAAATCGTATTATTTTATTTATTTTTATTTATAATATTATATTATGAATAAAATTTAATAATACATATAAGCTACTCATCTTTAAAAATTCATTTAATGTATAATATGTTTTATTTATTAGGTACTTTACATTATTACATGCATCATATCTCTATGTTAAGAAATAATAGAATTTCATCGTGCCTCCGATCAAACTGTTTATAATTACTCCTCTCCATCCAAAGGTTGCCTGCAAGAGATCGCTTTTAGCAATAAGGTCGCCCATTGTTTTCTCATTGTGATTATTTCTTGTAATTGTTTATATTTATAAAAGTTTACTATTGTAATCTTTTAGAGGAAACAATAAAGAGTATCTATCTATCCATCCGTATCTTTTTTAACTCAGTTGCAAATTTTTTAGGTTTTTCTGAGTTTTTTATCTTTATATAAAAAAATAATAAAAGTGCCATGTTTATCCTATTTGTCTTCACTGCTGGCTCAATGGTAGAGGTAGGTGGAAGAAATTACAATCCATTAAAAAGCCAACTTGCAAGCTTGTTTACGGAGTAAACGTAAACAAGCAGTCGTAATAACAAATGCAATTTATCACCGTGGGTCGACTGAAGCGATGACTAACCGGTCACTTTTTTATTATCATCGATTTTAAAAAAAATACGACAAGTTAGAAAAAAAATAATTAAGAACGAGACAGACACTTCACGGCCGCCGCTTACTGCGCAAACTCTCGATTAATGCGTTCAGATATTCATAAAAAAAAAATGAAGCAATTTCTGCTCTAGTGCATACTCAAGGTTGGAGAAACTCCGTACACGAACTTTATTATTCGCCGTTTCAAGTATGGACTTATAATTCGGTATTATCGGGGGTAAAGGGATTGTTAGTAATGGAGACTGAGAATCCCATTGCTAGCAATATACCCAACCAGGTCGACCTCCTCGCGGTTCCCCCTGGAAACTATCATGGTTAACTTCTGATGAATTCATCATGATGGGCTAACTGGCCTGTTTTCATTCTCATCTATCAGCCTTCACTGGTGCTCCGCCAGCGTATCCCGTTAGCGCAGGCGGGGTTACCGTAACATTTTCACCCATCAAAAAAAAATTCGGTTTTATCTGAATCGACCCACCTGATCTAATGACGAAATTGGCGCTATTTCACAGCGCCATCTAACTTCAATAGGAGTTAATGAAAAGAGAACAAAATGTTGTTTAAATGATCACAGTAACACGCTCCAAATGAAATTAGTAACAAATAAAAATATTAAATTTTTCAATTATACCTACTACTATATATTTTTTTAATGGAATGCTATGCTAACTGTATACGCTAGGGGGGGAAGGCATTGTTAGTAATGGGGAGGTTAGTCCCCGTTGCTATCAATGTAACCTATCAAGTCGACCTCCACGCGGTTCCCCTGGAAACTATCGTGACTAATTAATCGTTGAATTCGTCACGATGGGCTAACTGATCTGTCTTTTCATCCTCACCTATCATCTGTCCCTGGTGCTCCGTCAGTACCGATAGCGTAGGCGGGTTTACCATGCCATTTTCAGTCATTAAAAAGAAACTCTATTCGCTGGCGGGGCACCAGTGAAAGATGATAGGTGAGGATGAAAGCAGGGGTCAGTTGGCCCCTCGAGACGAATTTAAGAATAATTAACTACAATGGTGTCCAGATGGAACCTGTTGGAAGTCGACCTGATAGGGTATATTGCTAGCAGTGAGGCTGTTTGGTCCCATTTCTGAAAGTCTTTTTTCCCCCACTTTGTCAGGTTGACATTCATTGACGTTCCATCAGTGTATACTGACAGGAACTATTCCATCTTCAGTCCCTCAAAAAATCTGATGTACATGTTCCAGGTGAAATAGTTGTGAGCGCAGTACATAATGTGCTGATGCTGATACCGCTCAGCGACAGCCGGCGCAGTGGCTCCCTCTTCGTCACCAACTACAAACTGTCCTTCGTGCCATACGAGCCCACGCAACACGACGTAAGTATATAAATGGTATCCGCTGTTACTTCACAAAAATTAACATAGAACTAGAATGTGAGAAAGACTCTGTTTTCCGCGCTTAGCCTCTCATTTGGGCCGTTGTGCGTTAACATAGAACTATATAAATATGCCCTAAAAATTATTTAGGGCTGTGAATTTACTTGTACTTTGTACAAAAGTCGATTGCTTACCTCTGTCCCATTCGTGTTTCAACCGCGAAAAGGTTCTGTTTGCATGGCTGTGTTTCGGTTTGAAGGGTGGGATATGGCGTGAATTTACATACAATCTTTCCGATCGCTAGTATGCTATAAAAACAGAAGTTCAATGAACTTGTAATATGCATAGTCATATGACGTATCTGTAACGTGGTTTTTCATTTATGATACATTTTTTGGTAAAAAGATAACGTCATATGTTTATGTTTATGTAGTAACAAATATCCCTATTTGAGTCACAGTTAAATATAGAAATGATTTAATACTTGAACAATGTTTGGCTATTGAAAGAAAAAATAGTGCCTAATTATTATGCCTCCCGAGTCTAAACTTAGATAAGGTATTTGTTCATAGTTGCTATCATGGTAAATATAAAATACTTTTTTATTATACAACTTAGAATGGCAAACAAGCTGACGATCCACCTGATGGAAAATGGTAACGTCGCCTATAGACATGAGCAGTACCATGGACATAACAGAGTATACTGTTTCGCCCATGATACCCCCATGCGTTGCCATCCCTGAGGACTCAGGTGTTATTCCTCTGTACCCAGTAAATTCACGCCACATCCTACCCTTCAAACCGAAACACAACCATGCAAACACAACTGCTTCACGGTTGAATCCTTTTTGCTTCGCTATAGTCGAGTGACAAACGATTAGGAAAATCTCCACCAGTGAACACAGAGTAAGATTTCCCATAGAATAAAAATAATAGAAAACTGGCATTGTTTGAAAATAGTGTGGTTTAAACTCGAACAAATTTGCTTGCATATGGTTACATATTAAAGATCCTATGCTGAATGTGACCAAGTTACCGCGATATATACATACATACATATCTGTCACTGTCTCCCATTAGGGTAGGCAGAAACAATGGAACGCCAAATGCTTCGATTCAAACAAACCTCTTTCGCTTCTTCCACATTCATCAATCTTTTCATACACGCTCGGCGGTTACGGGTACTTTTAATTTGGCCCTTACCGCGATCTCTTATAATAATTTGTTATCAATGTTTTAACCGACTTCATAAAGGAAGGAAGTTCTCTATATGATTTTTTATGGTTGTTACTTTTATTAAAGGATATATGTACTTACAAGATTGTCCCCATAGAAATTTTATCAAAATCGATCCAGTAGTTTGAATTTGCCGCAATTGAAGACAGTTTTTTTGTGGATCACAATTTTTTTAAATCAAAAATCTTTAATTTACCAATCGGATTCGAACTCACACCTTCGGCGTGTAGTAGTACAGTTTAGAAGTTTAGTAGATAGTCGTTTAATGCTTCCGAGGCACTCTTAATTAACCGACTCCAAATGTATTTGCTTTATATAGTTATAGGTACTATATGGAATGACAAGATAACGTCCTACCTGATGAAAGGTGGTGATCACTATACCGTCTATAGATACGAGCAGCGCCGTGTTCTTAATTGACTATTTTTTACGCAATATTTTTCTCAGCTGTGAATCATAAATTATGTTATTTTTTTTTCAACGAAATTTTTATCTTGAACTTCATTTTTTTTTCTCTGAGTTATATTCTTTCGTGTTTATACCATGCTACTGTGTTAGGTTGACTGAAATATATGTCTTTTAGAGATAAGTTTGCCTTTGCTAACATTGTTATTAACTTATTGTTGTTATGTTTTAGTGCAATTTAGAATATATATATATATATATATATATATATATATATATATATATATATATATATATATATATATATATATATATATATATATATATATATATATATATATATATATATACAGATGCCATGTTCTATTATGTTCAAGGAATGCGGCCAACGAAATTATTTACTCGGTCCGCACGACGTGCCCCTGACCGGGGTGGGCGCGCTCTGGATGACAGAGGGCGGGCTGGTGCGCCGCCGCCGCCTCCTACCCCACGGAGACATGCCGCAGAAGGTGAAGGGGCTTCAAGTCATATGCAAGGTAACCGAGGAGATCACGTTTAGTTTTTTTTTTTTTTTTAATAAAAAAGACGTGGCTCTCTTACAGGTGTTCATGGGTGCGACGGTAGCTTTTCATCAGGTGGTTCGACTGCTTATGCCATGAACATCTTGAGTTACACAAATTTTTTTTTTTATCACAAAGGTGTGGTATACTTTACCAGAGGGAGTCTTTGTACAAAAGTCGTTTGCTTGGACACCTCTGTCCCGTTCGTGTTTCAACCGCGAAGCAGTTCTGTTTGCATGATTGTGTTTCGGTTTAAAGGGTAAGATATGGCAGTGAATTTACAGGGTACAGAGGAATAATACCTGAGTCCTCAGAAATGGCAACGCATGGAGGGTATCATGGGCGAAACAGTATACTCTGTTATGTCCATGGTACTGCTCATGTCTATATGCGACGGTTACCACTTTCCATCAGGTGGATCGTCAGCTTGTTTGTCATTCTAAGTTGCATAAAAAAACTTGTTTGGCTTAAACTGGCTGATGGATGGTACCTATTCGAAAATCATGTCTTAATATTTGTTTGTTAAACATTGTAAAAACGAATTTAAAGACAAATCTTTATATTTAAATAAACTTGACACATGTTAATATGCGTAAATAAAAAAAAAATACCAACAATTTAGATCTTTAATCTTGTTTCAACTTAGATTTATCAGTCAGACATCCGCTTATCAATTGTTGAACGAAAGCTGAGATAGGCTCGTGTGGCTAAGTATACATATAAACATATATATATATATATAGGCACTGTGTAGTTTCTAGAAAACTAGACTATTTTTGTATTGAATCAAAATATAGATATAATAGTTGATTTTAAAGAAGGCATTGCTTGGTCATATTTATATGGTGGCATGGTCATAACCATGGATAAATAAAATAGAAAACGGGCACGACGACTAGTACTCCCAGTAAAGTAGTAGTAAGTACTAGTACAATATAAATAATAGTGGCTAATTATAAAAAACTCGACACTTAGAACAAAAGTTATGTGAATTAATAAAAATCATTTGTTACAAAAAAAAATAGTTTTTAAATAAAATATGTTTTTATTGAGATTCTCTATACGATAAAAGAAGGCAATGGAGAGTTCTTTTATATTAAAAAAATACTTATTTATTTTATTTATTTTATTTATTTTACACTTTATTGCACCAACATAACATGATTTGTTGAACAATTTTCAATACGTTTAGTGTAGTACAAAAGACCATATTGATTCCATAAAATAGGTACACTTCAATTTCCATTTGTTTCCAGAACATGAAAGTCTTGACCTTCAGCTTTGCGAACTCTTCAGTGGGCAACGGCCGCAAGATCGCGCTCACGCTGCTACACCACGCGTTCCCCAAACGTCACCACTTACTCTTCGCGTACGAATACAAGGAACCCTACTACCGGACCCTGCCCACAGACCTGAACATGTTCGATAGAACTACAGACTGGAAGAAGGAATTAGAACGCTGCGACTGCCCCCATTGGAGAATAACCCTCATCAATGGTACCACGGACGCGTTCATGCTGTCTGGTCCACCTACCCTCATAGTGCCGATGTCCTTACTGGACTGCAAGCTGCTCGAGTACGCCAGGCATTACAAGAGTGGAAGGATACCGATCTGGGTGTGGGGAAGGCCGGAAGGTGCGGCGTTGCTGCGGAGCGGTGAATTACTGCCGACCGACCAAGCGATGAAGATTGAAAGCGTCCTGCTAGAACAGGTATGTCATGTCACCAAGACAAATGGTGGTAACATAATATTTAAAACAAATATTAATTTAACATATTTCGTAGAAACCGTTCATCAAAATACGATTTATTACTTTTTTTTCATGGTATAAAATTGAAATGAAGTTGAAAAAATGGTAACCATAACTTTACCATGGAATCGTAAGAACTATCACACATATTAGAATTATTATACTTATTGATACATTAAAATAATTGACTTTATTTATTTAAATGTTTTTATTGATGATTGATGACTCGACAATTTACTGCATAATTGTTTTATTATAAATACAGCTTCAAATATTGCTCGTTTCGAAAATTCTTCTTTAGCTTAATAATTATTGAAATACGATTTACATCATCATCAACATCTCAGCCATTTTCTGTCCACTTCTGAACATAAACCTCCCCCATAGACTACCATAAGGAACGATCCTGAACCACCTACATCCACTGACTCTCTATAATACATTCGATTGTCACTCCATCTAGTAAGGGTTCACCTTACACTGCGTTTACCTGTACAATGTCGCCACTCAAGAACCTTTCTTTCCCCTATGGGTTATCGGTTCGAGCTATGTGACCAGCCCATTGCCACTAGCTTGCTTATCCTTCAGGCTATGTCGGTGACTTTAGTTCTTTTGCAGGTATCCTCGTTTCGGATTCTATCATGCAAAGTAACTGAGCATAGCCCTCTTCTTAGCTCGCTAATTTGAAGCTTTTGCATACGGACAACCATGTAGAATTTACATATGTTAATAATATTTCAATATATGATAGATAGATAGATAATTTATTTACATTACTTACAGCACACAAATTACAATAAACAAAAAAAAAACATACACATAATACACAGCAAAAGAGATAAAGGAATGAAAATAAAAAAGCACAAATAAAAAAAAAAAAACTAAAAAATCAAAATATATTAACAAACAATCTCCTTTCTTTCCCTTCCTTCATGCGTGTGCCATATTAACACAAAATGGTCACAGCTCAGTTTATATTTATATATTTATTTGTTTAGGCCATAAGAGCAACAAAGCATACACTTTTATCAACTTTGTTTGTTTTTGTTATTTACTTAATTTTCTTACACTGTATAATTATGTTAAAGTGAATGCTGTGAATACCTATAATAGGCATGTGCATTAATATTGTATTGTATTTAATGTTGTTACACCTATATGTTATAATGCAATATGCTGTTGGTGTTCCTTAAATAAATAAATAAACTTTAAATACATGTTAAGGTTACATTTCGATGTGCTTTCTTTTAATTGATCTTCAGAATGTGACACCAAGTCTGGTAATACACGTGACTATGTAATATGGCAGGTGCGTAAGAGTCACCCGACGCTGGTGCCGCTCAACGTGATATACCTGTGCGGGAACAGCTACTCCAACACGGTGGGGCCCAACACGCTGCCGCCCCTCGCCACGCTACAATCCTCGTACAAGAAACTGGTCGACCTCTGCACGCCCACGACCCTCAGCAGTTTCTGGGTGAGTTTGGTGGGCTATGGCAGTCATTGGAACTACACGAAATGTGTTCAATAAATTATTTATTTATTATTATTTTTAGTCAAATTATACCCATCTTGAGCCATAAATAGTTTTCACGAATTTCATGGCATGTCATGTATAAATTCATGAATTATGTGCTTGTAATGGTGAATAATAATCATGATTAATAATTAAATAATTTATCTATCTATGTATTCCCAGGAACAAGACTCCAAGTACTACTTGATCCTGGAGTCGAGCCGGTGGCTGCGCTACGTGGCGAACTGCTTGGCGTTCGCCGACGAGGCGGCGGAATATCTCGCCAAGAATGTCACTGTCGTCCTGCTAGAAGGTAGTGCTATATCTTAACAATATTACTGCTGCAACTTGATTCTTGTCTTGGTGCGTTCGTATCAGTATTTACATTGAGCTAAACTGGCCGCTTGGTCCCAGCATAGAATAAGCCACCCCTTCCTTTCTCTTGAGTATCGTAAGAGACGACTAAAGGAGGGCGAGGAATGACCAGCAGTGTCCCTCTTAAAACATCTCTAAAATGGATGTGGCGTGAATTTACAAGGTATAGAGGAATAACATCTAAGTCCTCTGGAATGGCAACGCATGGGGCGTATCATGGGCGAATCAGTATACTCTGTTATGTCCATGGTACTGCTCATGTCTATAGGCGACGGTTACCATTTTCAATCATGTGGGCCGTCAGCTTGTTTGCCATTCTAAGTTGTATAAAAAAAAACCTAACTGCATTTGCCAATCTTCTTTACAAACATGCCAACTACTGGCAAAACCCTCAAAGGCGAGGCTTATGTTCAGCAGTGGACGTTTAAAGGCTGATATGATGATGATGATGATGATAAAACTGCAGATCAGCATATTAATACGAGTTTAAGACAGCCTAGATGAAGTCATATTCGTGAACACGTATTTTTAAGGCATTGTCCTGTTTAATAATACTACAAATGGTCATAATTGGGGGGGAAAGGGATTGTTAGTAATGGAGTTTGACAGCCCCATTGCTAGCAATATGCCTTATTAGGTCGACCTCCACGTGGTTCCCCTGGAAACCATCGTGAACAATTCTTGTTGAATTCGTCACGATGGGCTAACTGACCTGCTTCATCCTCACCTATCATCTTTCACTGGTGCCCCGCCTGTGTATACCGATAGCGCGGGTGGGGTTACCATTCCATTATCATCCATTAAAAAAAAATGGTCATAATTAAATGTTATCCTGTCGTCAGGCGAAGGCGTAGACTACTGCGCGGTGGTGTCCTCCCTCACGCAGCTGCTAGTGGACCCCCACTACCGCACCATATCTGGCTTCCAGTCGCTCATACAAAAAGAGTGGATCGCGCTCGGCCATCCCTTCTGTGATAGGTATTGTTATAATAATTGACATTATTCTCAAAGTCGATTGCTTGGGTACCTCTGTCCCATTCGTGTTTCAACCGTGAAGCAGTTGTGTTTGCATGGCTGTGTTTCGGTTTGAAGGGTGGGATATGGCGTGAATTTACTGGGTACAGAGGAATAACACCTGAGTCTCAGTAATGGCAACGCATGGGGGGTATCATGGGGGAACAGTATACTCTGTTATGTCCATGGTACTGCTCATGTCTATAGGCGTCGGCTACCACTTTCCATCAGGTGGGCCGTCAGCTTGTTTGCCATTCTAAGTTGTATAAAAAAAAAATTATATTATTCAACACACAACTCATCCGAAGTTTTTTTTTTTTTTCTAATGTGTACGAATTCGGTATTTCACTTATGAAACCGATCACAAAATGATGTTACTTTATTTTGATGTAATAATTACAAGACACGGGCTCATGTCTAGGCAAACCCCCACCCAACAAGGGGACTTATATTCAATAGTGGACATGTGACGTGGTGATATCGAAATTTTTTTTTGATGGGTGAAAATGGTATTGTAATCCTGCCTGCGCTAACGCTGGCGGAGCACCAGTGAAGGGTGATAGATGAGAATGAAAACAGGCCAGTTAGCCCATCATGATAAATTCAACAGGAATTAACCATGATAGTTTCCAGGGAGAACCGCGAGGAGGTCGACCTGATTGAGTATATCGCTAGCAATGGGATTCTCAGTCTCCATTACTAAAAATCCCTTTCCCCCCGGTGATATCGACATTAGGTGACTTAATACACACCTGGGTCATAAGTTATGACTAAGTTGTACGTAAAACGGGGATCTCCCCGTAGTTCACTTCTTGTTAAAGTTGTAAACCTGGTGTACGTGGGTAGGTTCGGGCTGCCGAGGCCCGGCGCGAGCGACATCCCGGACAGCGGGCGCGGCGGCGCGCGGGGCGAGGCCGGCGGCCGCGACACCGCGCAGACGGCACCCGTGTTCCTGCTGTTCCTGGACTGCGTGTGGCAGCTGCTGCAGCAGTTCCCCTCGCACTTCCAGTTCACCGAGACCTACCTCACCACGCTCTGGGACTGCACGCACAACCACGTCTTCGACACCTTCCTCTTCAACTGCCCCAGGGATCGCGACCCGGGCATAACTAAGGTGAGTCGCGTTTAGATTGAAACAGAGCGAGATTGTATGATATAATGTGTTTTTTATGCTTTTTTTTATAATTTTTTTTTAACTTATTAACTATAGAAACTATAGAACTATAGAATAGAACAGTATCATAGATATCACAGAATATTCTGTGACACCCTTAGTTAGCGATGCGGATTACTAATTCGACTACTAACTATTCGATTGAACAATTCATTCGGATTATTGGTATGATTTGAATATCATTCTACTACTAATTTCATTCAACTATAAATTTGGTGAAGTTTATCAAAAAACAAGATTAATAGATACAATGTTTTTTGTCAACAGAACTTCATCCAACGACCAGTATGGGACTGGAGCGAACAATTTTCCGATCAAGACAAAGCGCTTTTCTATAATCCATTGTATGGGGTTTGCAATTTTATGCCGACGCCGAAACAACGGTTATGTAAGTATAAGTTATACACAACTTGGATTAGTTTATTTTTAGATTTAATTCAACAATTCAGTAAGTACTAAAAATCTATGAGGATTTCTATATTATTATTTGATAAATTATATATCCGGCTCGAAGGACCATAAAGAAAGAAAGGAGTTTGTTCCTACTACCTTTCATTTTAGAAATTATGTCTGTCTACGATATATTAGAATAAATACACCTGAATCATTTTATTTTATCACTATGTGTAAATTATCACTTATTTGTCAAGCTCGCTTGTCCCTTTTGGTTTTTTATGACGTTAACCATATATGTTATAGTAAATATGAATGATGGTCCTGCAGCAATGTCGGCGATGGCGGCGGCGAATGCAAGCAAGCAGGCGGGCAGCGGTCGCGGCGCGGGAGGGCCGGAGCTGCAGCGGCTGCGGCCGGCGGCGGGCGCGGGCGCGGGCGGCGTGGAGCTGTGGGCGCAGTGCTACGAGCGCTGGCTGCCGCCGCTCGACGCGCTGCACGCGGGGCCCGTGCAGCGGCACGTGCGCCACTACGCGCTGCGCGACCAGGTGCCGCCATCTAGCTACCCCCTCCACCTGCCATAACTACTCCTGTCTATCGCTGCATCCTCCTCTACATCCCTACGCCCTCCACTTTTTATAGCTTTTTATCCACTTCAGTGGTCCCCGAGGGTAAAAGCCTCCTCCATCTTTTTCCACTTCCCCTTATCTGTAGCAATATTTGTCCAGTTTTTTCCCTGCTGTCTTTATTATGTCATCTGCCCTTCTCTTTCTTCGCCTTCCAACATTTATTTTCCTGCTGGACCTCGCCATTTTGTTGTTTGGAGAGTCCACCTTTTATCTTTGTACCTCGCTATATGACCTGCCCGTCTCCACTTCTGTTTCATACTATACTGTAGAGCATCTGTTATTTTAGTTTTCTTCCTAGTAACAGTGTTTCTTATTTTCTGCATTTTTGTTAACTTTAAGATACTTCTTTCCACGTATATAATACGTCCTCCACTTGCCCATCATCAATCCCTCTATCTACTCATCTCCCCCACCTCAAAGGAGGGGGGATATTAATAGTTAGCGAATATCATCAGGATAAACCAACTGTCTTAACTTCATACCTCACTGGTAGCCCACCAGCATATATCAATAGCGCAGGTCGAAGTATAATATCATTCCAGTTTCAGCTGGTAAAAACCACAACCTGTACACCAGCCTCGTACAGTACGACACATGATACCACAACAACATTCACATTTCAGATCCAGCGGCTGAGTGAGAAACTGTCGTCGCTCTCAATCCTGAGCAACCGGCAGTCCAACGGCAGCGAAGTGGAGCCCGTGCGGCTACAGCCCGTCTCCAGATTCTACCCGTTCAGCCAGTACCGGACCGAAGCAGTCGCCGGCACGCTCGACGCCATGCAAGTATGTCATTCACTCAGTTCACACAAATAAACTGAGTATTTTGACCGAAGATCTTCAACTCTTTACTGTCGCATCACACTCTTTAATTCAATAGACAGCTTCTAAACAAGCTGATTTACGATTGATTTAAAAAAGATTAAGTTCCTTTGGGGTTCGAAAAATCATTTTTTGCCAGCTCTCTTTTTCTCGCTCTCTCTCTCTCTCTCTTTCTCTTCTCTCTCTCTCTCTCTCTCTCTCTCTCTCTCTCTCTCTCTCTCTCTCTCTCTCTCTCTCTCTCTCTCTCTCTCTCTTCTCTCTCTCTCTTCTCTCTCTCTCTCTTCTCTCTCTCTCTCTTCTCTCTCTCTCTCTCTCTCTCTCTCTCTCTCTCTCTCTTTCTCTCTCTCTGTGTCTCTCGCTCTTTTTCACTCGTTTTCTTTCTCTCTCTCTCTCTACGCCAAACTTCCTTTGGCCTAATGAAGACTAACCCCTTATTCGTAAAAACTAAAACGTACTACAAACTTATTTTAATTATTGAATTATTTTGTTACTTTCTTACAAGTTAGGAATGTAGCATAAAAGAAAGAAAACTGTTCAATGGCTAAAATAGGTTTTTGATTAAAAGAATAACAGTAAACATTAGTGTTATTCTTTGTCAACGATATAATAAAGTTATCTATTAATGAGATTAAAATTGAAATCTAGTTAAATTTAATTAAAATATGAACTGCATCCCACAGGTAAGCCTCATCGATGCCAGCCAACTAATCGACTCGCAGTCACTACTCAACGCGCCCGACTAACGTCCGCACGTACTCGGTAAATGTACATTAACACTACGTACATACATAATGGTAATATCATTATTACATTGTGGTAATTTCTCGAAATAGTCAATTTCAACACTGAATAGGTAATATGTTGAAAATATCAGAAATTCCACGTTCCATCGATTAATTAAATAATATTGTTTGTTAAATATTGTATTCTTATTTTAACGTGTTTGTTTACATCGCAGTTAACTTGTGTGTGCAATAAAGTTCACCATCTATATTATAACATTATTGGTGGATTATGGGAAACAAGTGTAAAAAGTATTAATTATGAAATGGAAGGGTCGTAATTCAGAGTTTTTAGAACAACATTTTTTTAGATTCTGAGTTTTCATTTTTTTGTTAAAATTCAAACGCTTTTTTGCATTATCACTTGATACAGTTTTGTAACATACTGATTCTCAAAATCGATTCAGATTTGGCGCGAAAATATCGCGTTAAAATTAAATAATTATTAAGAAACCAGTCATTGTTAGTGCAATTGACCCAAATCGAAACATCATCACATTTGACAAATGTGAATTGATTTTGATAACAAAAGATTTTGCAGTACTGTACATAACCTTAACCATTACGTAAATCCATGATTTTCATCCATTGAATTCGATATAAAAATGTAAATATTTTTTTATTTCAATTGTGGTCTGTAAAAAAATTGTTAGTGGAAAAAGATTGAATTAAATGTATATTCCGTAGAACAAAATAGCAATATTTTTATATATATATTGATATTTAACCACAATAATTTGTGGTTATTAAAATAATATCGGAGCGTATTAACATATTCAGCTATTTTTTATTGCATGTAAGCAATTAGTGTCTGTAAATTCGTTAAAAAATTGCACATTTATTGTGACTACACCACTAGGGATTCATGTCGTTAGTCGATTGTACCATCAGGAGATTTGTTCGTTAGTTTCATCAGGGATGTCGTCTATCGATTACATCACCAGGATGGACATCAATCCCAGGGGGTGACACCCATCCTGGTGTATTGATGTCACCACTAAGGTAGTTTATCAACGTCATCATCAGGAGTGCGTTTGACAATGTCACCATCAGGGATGTCGTTTATCGATGTCACCATTAAGGTTATTGTTTGTTAATGACAGAATTTGGACAAATATATCGTTTCATAATCATGTGTATTTTATACAATTTAGAAACGCAAAGAACTAGTAGCATGATAACGCAATAAATATAACAAAACTAAACTATAACTATACACTGGTGATATTATCAGCAAATCATGTTATGGATGTCACACCTGGGGATGACGTTGAGTGGAGTCGGTACCAATAGACATGTTATGCGGTTGTCAATCACATGGTTGACGGTAACACGACAGAACGCCTTAGATATGAACATATATTTTATAATAAATATAAAAGTATTTTAGAATTAGGCCATTCCATTATATTTTTTTGTTTATTATTATTATTGTAATGCAAGATATTTATTTTTATTATTTTAAAAATTACCAGAGGGATACTTTGTACAAAAGTCGTTTGCTTGGACACCTCTGTCGCATTCGTGTTTTTACCGTGAAGCAGTTGTGTTTGCATGGCTGTGTTTCGGTGTGAAGGGTGGGATATGACAGTGAATTTACAGGGCACAGAGCCATAACACCTGAGTCCTTAGGAATGGCAACGCATGGGGGGTATCATGAGCGAAACAGTATACTCTGCTATGTCCATGGTACTGCTCCTGTCTATAGGCGACGGTTACCGCTTTCCATCAGATGGGCCGTCAGCTTGCTTGCCATTCTAAGTTGCATAAAAAAAAAGAAAAAATTAAAATGATAAATAATGCATTAGTACTAAAATAACTATCGATGCAATATCGATTGTATGAATGTATATTACAATATTAATAATATTAAAGGATGGTTAATTTAAACATTATGAAAATATGAAATTTCATGCACATACCCCCCCCCTTAGTTATGGTGATAAAACTTATCTTTAAACTACTACCTGCAACTTACCCTGTTACCAATTTATCACTTATGATTTTACGTATTTATGACTTATGTACAAAGATTAAATATTTAACATATAAGCTTAACCCTGTTGTAAATACGGCAGCTAACCTAGTGTTTGTTATTAATTTATCATTAAGTTTCCTTTAAATCTGTAGGACTGCATTTATAAGAAGCTTTCTAGAAATTATTTTAATATTCATTACAAAGGGTGCTTGGATTGAGTTTTGTATACAATTTGTATAGGCCAAGCATTGAAGGATCATACAGTATCGCATCGTCACCGCTTCTGTAATATTTTAAATAAACTGCGGTTGTTCAAAATATTATTAAAAGGCCGGCAGCACACCTGCAATGCCGCTGGTGTTGTGGGTGATCATGGGCGGAGGTAGTCACTTACCATCAGGTGAGCCGCATGTTCGTTTGCCCCCTGTGTTGTAAAAAAAAAAGAAACATTAAAAGGGAACACTCGTTAATTGTGAGGAATTAGATATTTAAAGTATTCTGCCGAAGTCATTTTCTCATTGTAATTCATTTATTTAATTCTAGCGGCTCGGCCCGACTTCGCATGGGTGGATCTCTAATTTTCTTTTTTAAAACCTTAATACAACCCATGTAGGTTTCTATAGATGAAAGATTTTTTTAAATTGGTTAGTTTCTATTTTTTTTTTTTCTCTTTTATAATATTAGTTTAAAAAAAGATAACCAGTGAAATTATGGAATTTAAAATATTGAGCGTGATTTAAATTAGTATTATGGAAAAGTCTTTTAAATTGTATAAGTTAGTGTATTTTTTTTTTTTTTTATAATTATATAAATTGTGTTATTAAAACGAATAAATGTTTTCGAAAAAAAATTAAGTCATGTAACTGGTATTAAGTAAAATATAAAAATTGGAATATTTTAAATATAAAACTGTGATTTCGAAGCATTTGGCGTTCCATTGTTGCTACCTACCCTAATGGGAGACAGGCGTGACAGATATGTATGTATATATGCATGATTTCGAAATTTGTACAATGACATCGAGGTCTGTTCGGAGGCGCCATTCTCTAAAACTAATATTTTAATTTGATTGTTTCACAAAATTAATATTTTACACTTTTTAATTTAAACTAAATTTACAAAAATTTTATTTAAATTTATTACAAATTTAATTTATATTGGTCTTTTAAATAAAGACTTCGCTGTGATATCAAATTGAAATTTTAATTTTAGAGATATAGAAATAGAGAAGTAGCGCCTCAGAATCGACCCCATTATCAGTACTCAATACAGACTCCGCGAACATTATTCAGTCCTACAAATTTATATATATATATATATATATATATATATATATATATATATATATAAATTTGTAAATATGAATATACCAAGCTAGAACTATCGATCCTCATCGACTGATATATCGGTCCAAACCGGTGAACTGTTATAATTAGTCGATAATATAATAAAATGTATTTTATTCGAATGAGCAAACTAAATTAGCATTGTTGACTTGTTAAAATGAGCACTAGGTCGCTCCCTGATTTGTCCGTACGATATTGTATTGCCATTATTTAAATAAAATGTTAATCTTCTACATTATTGATTGTCTACTTTAACATGGCACGCCCCTTCAAATTTTTTCTTCAATTTGTATAAGCATATACAGACGTTGTGCTCTGTTTTTGTGAGGAATAGTTTTTAAAAGCGGTCCGGTCAAACGAGTATTGTGTTCCTTAGTAGAAATCTTGTAAATATTTTTACTCACACGTTTTTAGTTCTTTGAATTTTAGAGGGGCGTGCCATGTCATCGTAGACGATCTATACCTGTTGTAACTATTGGGCTGTATCGTCACTTACTTTCAAATTGTGAAATTAGCACAAAAAAAAGAGATACAAATCGCTTTAGATAACTAATAGTATATTACTGCAGCGGCCAGCAAATGAGGCTTTGATGGACGAACGCGCAAATGTGGGCCGAGACGAAGCCGAGGCACACATACGTGAGTCCATCAATGTCTAGTTGTGGCCAAGGCTTGTATAGTACTTTTCTCAAACAATGCGCGGAAATCAAAAACACTATTTTATTTTTTAAGTTTAATGACGAATAACGAACAATAATAATTTTTCACACGCCATAATGTTCCTTTGTTTTTTTTTTTCAATAAACAGATTTCTATTTGCGAGACAGTTCGAAATTTAAATAAAACTTTATTAGTTGTCTCCTTAGTAGCCATGTTTCGAATTAAAAGGTCATTCCATTTTTAAATTACAGGACAGATATGAGTTTACATAGTAATTTATCTGACCGCAAAACACGACAGATATAGATTTTCATACAACTTTTGCCGGCCGCTGCTCGCATGTATCTGGCCAGTACGGCAATTTTGATTTATCTCTAAGAAGATTGTCAAAATAATGCTCACATTTCTTAGCATGTTTGAGAAAAATACATTTACGAGAAGGTTGTTAATTTCCAAATAAGGAGATTGCTCCTTATAATAAATTGCGCAGTAATTACACAGTTTAGTCGTGATATAGAAGCTTATTGTTCACACGAACTGATGATAACGATATTTTGCCCATCTCTCTCTTTTCATTTAAGAGTTTCTTCTTGTTGATGCAACTAATTCATGCATTGTCTTCCAGCCAGCTCTATTCCGGCCCATATCATTGCCTTTCCTATACGACATGACACCTAGTGTTTCCTTTATCTGTCCCATATAGTTCTTCCTCGGTCTTCTCCTTCCTCTTTTGCCCTCTATTTTTCCTTCTACTATGCTCTTTAAAAATTGTCATGTCGTGGCCAGTGGTTAAGGTGGCCTAGCATTTTTCCTCTTCTATTCTCTATTGTTTTTATGTATGTATATATGTAAACGGAGAACAGTATACAGACGTGTGTAGTATCATATCTTTTCTAGTATATTATACATATATAATATACTACGAATATTATACATTACCCTCTAATCAATTTCTTCACACTGCATTAGATTGGCTGGAAAAGATTTCTACCATAGATATAATTTCGATCCTTAAAGCCTACCAGCGTCTAGCATATACTCGCAAGCTATATGCTCATATTTGGTGTATTGAGAAGTCAGGAAGTGACCGTCTGTACATTAATATTTTTATAGCAATGTAAGTTGGACATAACAATATTGATGTAATTAATAATTTTACGAATGTTATGAATGTAAAGAAAATTAATATAATTGTGAAAAGAAATAATGCTTTTGTAACATATTTATTGCCTATTTCAACTCAATAGCCACGGTGTTTTAGTGCCATTGAATGAGACCATTACGTTTTAGTGAGCTTGATTTATGCAATAGTAATGTGTAACCGTAACCTCGTGTAGTGGCAGTTAATAAAGTATTCCATGTACCAAATTCTGTTGTTAGATAGTACCTGATAACGTGAAATGCAAGAATGTTCAAAAGCAAGAAATAAAAAATATTGTGAAATAAATGTTCATTTATTTACATTATATTTATGTATATTTTGCTATAATTATAGGTATAACAATTAACTATAATAAAAACGTATTACACTACCATACACACTAACACACAAGCATGCACGCAACAAACGTACCCACGCGCGCAAATGCACGCACACACGTACGTGCACACATACATATGCACACTCACACACACACGCACACACATATGCACGCACACTTACACACACACCGCACACATGCACGCACACCTACACACACATACAAACTACAACTAATACAATTCATAGTACCTACTTCTATAGTGACAAATATTTGAACAAAACCAGCCAAACTTGGCAACTACTGGCAACACCCCTTTATGGGGGAGGCTTATGTTCAGCAATAGACAACGGCTGATGTGATGTTTATATTATCTATCATTGGAGATCCATTGTGAATAAATATCTTTCACAATCTAAACATTCGTAGAATTACGAAGGAAATATACTGGCCAGGAGGTGGATATGTGTAACACAATCTCTTATAGGACTTTTGAACTATCCAAAGAAACCTGGACAAATAAAGCTGTAGCTTAGATGTTTTTTATCTATATCGTGGACTTCGCATATTTATGTGTTAGGGTAGGTGTTCTTTATTTCGAAGTCTAAAATTATAGGTACATGAACAAAGTCACAAAATTGGGACATCTTAAGCAACAGTACTTTGTAATTTCACTTTTCGAAACGAATTACAAGCAAGTAAACTTAGAGTAGGGGAATGCTTAATGGGGGCTGGCCTTCCTATTGCTAGTTATATATCCTGTCAAGTAATTTACACACGTAATTCACCCTGGAAATAATCATGGTCAATTCCTCGTGCATTCGTCACGATACACACTGACTTGACTTCATTAAACCTCATCTCTTAACATTCACTACCCCGCCAACGTAAACCGATAGCTCAGACGTTGTTGCCCTTCTATTGTAATATAATAAAAAAAAAAAAACTATATTGGCGGGAAAAAGTAATGAATATTTGAAAGGCGTCATTAGCTTTGGATTATGGCATTACGCTGGATTATCTGAAGATTTTGCAGCTTTCAATTTCTTCGTTTTATCAAACTGTTTCTTCGCTATGCGGAACCTGTTCAACAAGAGTGTACGCTGCCAGCTCCAAGTTGACCAACGCTGAAATTAACCCAATAGCAAATTTACTTTTAGTAGGCAAAGTTAAAATGTTATAGCAACACCAATATAAAGAATCGAGAGAATCTAAAGAAATTTAAATATATATATATATAAATTTATATATATTTTTTTATTTATTAGGCTTTGACCAGAAAGCATCAGCCACAAAATCATTAATTACATAAAGTTTTTTTTTTTTTTTTAATTTGGACTCCTTTGTGAAGCCTGATACTTACATGAGATTATCTTAATATGAGTATTATGACATTTGATTTTTTTTTTTATTATCTACGCTGAATTTACTACATTTTTCAATAAAAAGTTGACGTGATTTTTATATGGATTCGATTATCGGTGCGACTAAAATAGAAGTTTGTGTTTTGCGAAGGCGCCACCATGTTACACAGAGTAAACAACAAATGTTCATTAATATTACTGTCAGACTTAAAAAAAAATGTAAACTATCACTACAGACTAGAGGTTTCTGTACAATACAATGACGCCTCCACCAAGATGAAATTGGCAGTAAGCTTCCCTATTGACGAACTATATGTTTATTCGTAACCTGTTACAGTCGTATATATCCGTTCAGATCCTTTTTTATAGAACAAGCACAGAATTATCTGTGCTTTTTTTTTTTTTCTGAATGTGTTTGCTGTTGGCCGTGTGTGGCCTTTACAGCTTCACCGGACGCGAATGCAGGGGCGAGTGCTGATGGCACTCCAAGCCCGCGAGAGGGGAGCGACAGAGGTGTCGACTCTTTCTTATGGACTGCGAGAATTATCTGTGCTGTACAGCAGTATCCATTGGCGGATTTATTTTTCACGAGGACTGAACCCACTAAAAAAGGGGGGGAAAGGGATTATTAGTAACGGGGTCAAATAGCCCTATTACTAGCAATATACCCTGTCAAGTCGACCTCCACGTGGTTCTCCCTGGAAACCTTCGTGACTAATTCTAGTTTAATTCGTCAGGATGGGCTAACTGACCTACTTTCATCTTCATCTGTCATCCCTCACTGGTGCCCCGCCAGTGTATACCAATAGCGCAGACGGAGTTACCATACCATTATCACCCATAAAAAAAAAAAGTACAGTAAATACAAGAATTATAAACTACATAATTTGGAAATTGATCAAATAAGACCTACATAGTTAGTGCATTACTTCAAAATCATTTTCAACATGTACATTTTACGTGGGAGCAGTGAAAGTGACTTCAGGGAGGCAAATAAAAATCATAATAACTTGACATAACATTATATTTTATTCATGCATCTCAGAATAAATTAAAACAACAATTAATTCTCGTTCATGAAAACCGAAACTACACACTAGCAAACATCTAAATAGGAAAAAGACTAATCCATAAAAATGCAGGAATATGCACGCTTTTTTTTCCATTTCTGCAAGCACTATACAGTTATGTCGTTATATAAATTAGATTCCCGTTTTGTTATAACGGAATTCGGTGACCTCAAGTTAGTGGAGTCTTCGAAAACGTGTTACAAATTTAACCGACTAACGACACGTTTTTATAAAATACATATTTGGTTCTTTTTTTTTTTTAACAGGATCATCATAAAAATTATACATATTTATTCCGTAAGTCACTACATTGCCCCGAAATAACAGTAAATATAGAGACCATATTTTAATTATATATTGAGAGGTCGATTCTGAGGCGCTAATTTCTCTAAACCAAATTTCTATTATAATTTTTTTTATTTGATATAACAACGAAATATTTCTTGTAAGCACCAATACGAATTAATTTTCTAATAGATTTAAGTCAACATTATTATAATTTTAATTAATGATGGTACATAAAATACTAACTGCGAAATTATTAAATAAGTGGATGAAGTCAGTTCAGGACCGTTCCTTATGGGTATCAGGAAGGTCTATGTTCAGCAATGGACAGACAATAGCTGTGATGGTGATGATGATGATGATCAAATTAAAATATAAGTTTAGAGAGATGGCACCTCAAAATCGGTCCTATTGTCTCTAGTAAGAATTAATACTATTGTGCAAATACATACATTAAAAGATGGCGATAGTGAGGTGATGGTTGCGAGTTACATCGGGCTTATTCTTATTTTCATTGGTGAAAAATAAATATTTTATATTCGTATATCGTCATTTTATCGACACTACGCCTGGATGATAGTATCACTTAGGTTAGAATCCACGACATCCTCCCTAGTTCTTCATTATTAATATTTCTCATAATGATTAAAAAAAAATCATTATACAATAATGTACAGGATAAAACCATAAAATATTGTTTGAAACCATTATGTTTAACATAAACACAAAATATTTAAATAATAATATATAAGAGTATTTGTAATATTTTTTTGTATTTTTTTTAAGTAGTGCAATAAAAAGTGAATAAATAAATAAATAAATAAAATATCGATCAACAAAAACCGCCTTCGATCGTGGCTAAATCAATTATTCTGATTTAAAGACTTAAACTACTGAACCGATATGAATAAAACTTTAGCCAATCTGAAAGTAAAGAAGGAATTTTCCAAATCAATAAATAAATGTCGTAGTAATCCGTCATAATAATAAATATCAGTAATAATGTATATTTGTATGATTACATGTAATGTAATTAAATTAATATTGTTTGTTTAAAAATTGTCACAATATTGTACACCGCTCTATCCGCTGACATTGATGCTCCTTTCCACTTTGGGTGTTGCTGGAAGAGAACTCTATCAGAGTTAAACTCGCCTTTCTACATTTGATTACCTCTGTCATATTCTTATAACTGGTGTGTACAATAAAGTATTAAATAAAATAAATAAAAAAAATCAGTGGCAACCATTACACAAAAATACAACCGAAATGAGACTCTCCTGTCTTCTTAAATTCGGTTCAAATTGACATAACCATTATATTAGTAAGATTTTCAAGACTAATCTAATTATTTATAAAAAAAAAAAAATCAACCATAATTCACCAGCACCGTCTTTGCATGTATGATCAATTTGAGATTATTACCGTTCGGAAACTAGACTACCAATACGGCAACGGTAAGCGGCATCTAGTGGTATTTGAGCGACAACGTTGCACTACAATACAACGTCACTAACAAACATCTAACCGTCATTCATTCGTCATCAATTCATCACCTAATATAATATAACCGTCATCAGTCGAAGACAAGCTGCTACATTTGTATTATAATTGTTCAATATTGGATTAATTAATATTCTTTTAAACAAATATTTTTTTTATGCAACTTAGAATGGCAAACAAGCTGACGGCCCACCTGATGGAAAGTGGTAACGGTCGCCTATAGACATGAGCAGTACCATGGACATAACAGAGTATACTGTTTCGCCCATGATACCCCCCATGCGTTGCCATTCCTGAGGACTCAGGTGTTATTCATCTGTACCCAATAAATTCATGCCATACCCACCAAACCAAAACACAGCCATGCAAACACAACTGCTTCACCGTTAAAATACGAATGGGACAGAGGTAGCCAAGCAATCGACTTTTGTACAAAGTCTCCCTCTGGTTAAACAGTTTGAGAGGTTTGTTTTTTCACAAATATGCCAATAATAAATTTGATATGAGAAATAAGAACAAATATTTTCAACAAAATTTGTTGTCAGTTTTAAAAATCTTAAGTTTCGGTGGAAAATAGAGATTATTTTTTATTTCTCATTATAAACTATCACAGATAACAGGACTGCAAGTTATAATTATTCAAAGATATCCCACTGACATGTTAATAAACTAAATAAAAGGCATAACTCCATACACATACGTCAACATGCAGTAACAATTGAAAGAAAACAATTATATGGAATCATGCACCGTGTATTACAACAAAACTAAAATTTTTATCGTATTATTAGTATTTATTATTGGCACTTTATAGAATTTAGATCTCATAGTACTATTAGAGTACTATTTCACAATTTTACATATATATTTACATAGTACAAGACATATTTGTGTCTCATTATGACATTTTTTACTATACGTTGAAGTAAACAAGCTGATGGATCTGTCTGTATGTCGCCAACAGATATGTGTATTAATAAATTTATTTTTTACTTTTTAGTTACATATTTTTAACTAACTTTGCACGGATAGATAGATATAAAGATTTATATAAAGCTTTAATACATAATTTTTTTGATACATTACTGTAATATAATGTCAAAATTTTTTGAGTGAATTTTTATATCAGTTGAGTAGTGTTTGAGTTTGTGCATTACACAAACAAACAATCAATCTAATCTTTCCCTTTTATAATATTAGTATACCTAATATATTCATAATAAATGCTACAATAACACTTTTTTCTCTCACTTTAAATTTATGACCAAAATTCAAGCTTACTATAAATGCAAGATTCATCACGAGATAAAGACATGTTCCATATTTGAATCACTTCAAATAAGTGGCGTCTACACACAATTACTAGGCATGGGTAATATTGATATCGCATCGATATCTATATATCAGTTTCCTTAGAACATTATGGGTGATAAAAGGTTATCATTCAATTAGATATCACCTATACTAGTATATATATATATATATATATATATATATATAGTATTCGACATTTATATTCGTTTAGATAGGGTTTTTCATTTCATTATTATATGATATTTAATTAATGATATTTAATATATCTGTTATTTTTCCAATATATACATATTGTAACTAAAATATATAGATATTGGTATATATGTATATATACCCATCCTTAGGAACTACCTAAGACACAGTAAACGATCAGACTACAATTTTTTGTCACAATAATTGTTAAAAATCAAAACACAATACGTAACAGCTTCGCTTCGACTGGTGCAAACGTAATCAGCGGCGTGTCCGGCGACGGCGCGAGTGTCAGCGTCAGTTGTCCTCTTCGTCATTCTCAAACATGTCGTTGTAATCGCGCGACTGTTCGAAATCTTTCAGCTCCTGAACACAAACGTTATGTTTTGAGAATGAATAAGAATTCAACAGCGTTATATATTATATATAGTTATAGCGACTACGCGGGGCGGGGGGGTAAAGTAGGAAAGGGATATGCTGCGTATATTATTCATTAAAATGATAATGGAATGATTACCTGCGCTATAGGTATACACTGGCGAGGCACAAATAAGAGTCAATTGCTCATCATGAAGCAGGTCCATTGGCCCATCGTGACAGATTTGATAATAAATCAATCACAATGGTTACTAGAGGGAAATGCGTGGAGGTAGACCTAATAGAATATATTGCTAGTAATGGGATTGCTAATCTATATAGATATTAACTATCCCTTCTCATATTCAGGGCAGGGAGGCATATTATATATAACATGCCCTCCTGCCCTCATCTATGTCTGCCACTTCGCCAGAGCGCCGCGCACGTGTATGACGGGCTTATAGCTTATGTTCCGTAACAAGCATTTAAAAAAGCAAGTCTTTAAATAATAATAAAAAAAAATTAAAACATATCTTGTATTTGATTATGAGAGAGTATTGGAAATAACTAATACAGTTGTAATTATCAGATCAACAGCAACTTGAGAATTTTTTTTTTTAATTTTAAAGAGTAAGCTCCCAAAATGTCAGTTGTCATTAGCACATTGTTACACAGAGTATAAAATATGATATGTTTTAAAGCAATATGCAAGGACTGCATGAGTCATAAGTCTGAATATCAAATATTTAAGAGAAAAGTTTACTAAACAAACTCAGCAGTTTCAACAATCCTTAACTGTGATTTTACTATTATGATCACTCCAAAACAATCTGTAGTTTAATAATGGTAAAAAATTCAAAAATTTGACAGAAAATTGCTACGTCGCTTTTCTTAGACAGTGAAAGAGACAGAAAACATTACATTGAGGGTACACATTTCCCCTCTGGTATGTTACACTTATTTTCTGTGAATTGGTAAACATAGTCAATAGTGTTATATGGTTTACCAATTAAATAATATTAACTAATTAATATTAGTATAACATATTCATAAAAATTAACTTAGCCATGACTTTCTATGCCATGGCAAACAAAGAACATCTAGGGGTTTCTTTTTTTTAATAGGCGTTAATAGAATGATAACTTTTTTTTATACAACTTAGAATGGCAAACAAGCTGACGGCCCACCTGATGGAAAGTGGTAACCGTCGCCTGTAGACATGAGCAGTGCCATGGACGTAACAGAGTATACTGTTTCGCCCATGATACCCCCCATGCGTTGCCATTCCTAAGGATAAAGGTGTTATTCCTCAATACACTTTAAATTCATTGTCATATCATTCATTGCCCTTTAAACCAAAACACAACTATGCAAACACAACTGCTTCACGGTAGAAACACGAATGGGACAGAGGTACCCAAACAATCGACCTTTGTACAAAGTCTCCCTGTGGTAGGCTATAACTAGGTATGGATACCAATTTATATATATATATATATATATATATATATATATATATATATATATATATATATATATATATATATATATATATATATATATATATATATATCGGGTCCTTCTGGACTGAATAAGGGTCATCACCCATTTCAAAATCACTTATACCGGTAGGATATCTATTTTCGAGTATGTTAAAAGTGTGTTACTCAATATAATTTTTTGGATAACAGCTTTTTTAACATATTCGTTATTGAACCAGTATACAGATATTGTAACTAAAATATATAGATATTGCTATATATTTACCCATCCCTAATGGTAACCTTGCTTTTTTTAATGATAATGGAATGGTAACCCCACCCGCGCTGTCGGTATACACCGGCGGGGCACCAATGAAGGATGATAGGTGAGGATAAAGTAGGTCAGTTAGCCCAACGTGACGAATTCAACAAGAATTGTTCACGATGGTTTCCAGGGGGAACCGCGTGGAGGTCAATCTAATAAGGCATATTGCTAGCAATGGGGCTGTCAAACTCTATTGCTAACAATCCCTTTCCATCTGGTAACCCTGCTTGCTTACGCTGACCAATCACTAGTGGGAAATGGTAGGTGAGGATGAAACATGTTAGTTGGCACAGTGATGAATTCATAAGAAATGGTAGATAATTTCCAAGGGGAACTGAAAGTCATGATAGAGTTGATAGATCCTTACAATAATGAATTCATCTAAACAACTCAGCATCCATACCCCGAGCTCATTTAGAACATTTCCAAGCGAGAATCGAATCCTATATCTCATTTACGCAAAGCAATGACAAGAATTACTACCTTACAGAACTCGGTAAATGTAATATGGACTGATGGATAGATAAATTCTAAGTCTAATTATTTTAAACTTAAAATAAATACCATAGTACTCATTGATAATGTAGCATTCTATAGGTAAAAGATTTTTTTTTAAATTGTTTAAATATTTTTTAAGGTTAAAAAAATAAAAAATCAACTCTTTCCTCTTTATATGTTTAGAAGTTTAAATTAACTATGCCCAAGACATTGTTCGCATGACTACAGTACGTTTTGGTTCGCAAGTGAAATCAAGAAGCTATAGGACAATGACGAAAAACAACACATTTAGTAGCACATTACTTTTAAAATATTTAAATTTAGAACGCTGTACGTCTTTCTAATTAAAAAGGAAGAAGAAAAAAACTATAATCATAACTAGCTATTTTCCCGCCATTTTGTATGCGCGGTTTTTAGAAGTAGGAAATGAAACCGCATCCAATTTAGTTCTACAGTATTAACGTGGTGCCAGAATAAACATATGTTACTGATAGACAACATTTTTAAAAATCATTGTTTTGGTATCTATTGGTCTTATTAAGATCATTGATAACATTTTTTCTTAAATATCTCTCATGTACAGACGTCGTTGAGGTACAATTTTATTATATTTGTTGGCAATCGAAATACTGAGTGCCGATAGCAGAACAAGAAACAAGGGCGACCCTGTCGTCGGGTCTCTATGTTGGGCTCCGATAATGGCGAGATGACGAGATGTTTAAACTACAGAAACAGTGACACATAGTGTTCTTTCTACGTATTTGTTACCATTCGTTTGTTTATAATAATTACATCCCGTTTGAAACTAGTGCTGATAGTAGCTCCTTTGTTTTGGAGCTTTAGGGCATTTTTTTATTGAACCGCGAAATGAACACTTGTGAAATATAAAACTGTAATAGAGTTAAGGACTAAATATTTTAATTCAATGTTTTAATCATGTAGAATTGTTATTTAGTTAATAAATTATTTCTTTAAAGTCTCTTGTATCTAATACATTAGTAAGATGTAAAAATAACTACTCACTTGGAACATTCCATTAGCAACCGCATACCCGGTCATGGCAATGGCGGCAAATAGTGCTGCCAGTATCTTGTTGCGGGTCTGGTTTGGAAAGTTGGCCGCTTCTTTATCTGACTGTGTTCCCGTTGAATGTTTCTTTGCATTTTGTTTATTATATTCTAAAAAAAAATTATATTAATTACTATAAAAGTATGTCACAATTGAAATCTCTGTACACTGTGGTCAATCTATATTAACATCTGTCCACCGTTTACCATAGGCCTACCCCGTAAACTGCCATAAGGAACTGGTTCTGAGCCACCTGCGTCCACTGATTCCCTGAGACGCATTTGAGGTTGTCACTCCATCTAGTGAGAGGCCATCTTAAATTAGTTTCCTCATATGGGGTTGCCACTCAAGAAACTTTCTTTCCCATCAGTTATCAGTTCCTCACTCTAATGTGACCAACCTACTGCCACTTTAGGATTTACCAATATGAGTTGATAAATGTAAAGATTTTATTAAAAAAAGACCATTTTTAAACTTATCCTTTGGGCTATGTAGGTCACTTTGATTCTTCTGTGGATATCCTCATTTCGGATACTATCACGCATAGAAACTCCGAACATAGCTCTCTCCATAGCTAACTGAGTAACTTGAAGCTTTGCACACGAACAATCATGTCAGATCATGTTTCAGTTACGTAGGTCATATGTTGTAGTGGTTATTTTGAAATATTGTAATATTGAGTACTTATTGCATATTGTACCAAAACTAAAGATGTATTCAGAAAAATCAGTTTCTCGTAAATCAAACACCTAAATTAAATAATAAACATTACAAGTTAAATATATTTAAGTTTAATTTAAGTTAAGTATATATTTAATTGTGTATATATTATATATGTATGTGTATATATGTATGTATGTATCTATATATGTTTGTATATGATAATATTTATATAATAGTGCGCCACCTACTCTTTGTCTTTTTCTCAATGTCCTTTACCCAAAGGTTGTCTGGAAGAGATTGCTTAGCGATAAGGCCGCCTTTTGTATCACTTCTCATTAATATTTACTGTATTTGTTATTTCTCTTTTTACTTGGTGCAATAAAGTGTAAATAAATAAATAGATGCTTGTAATAATAATAAAAAATTACCATCTGTAACATGTCTGAAATTCTTCTGGTTGATCCTAGCCACAAACCTTGACAAATTGGCTATGCCCTTGACTTGATTCGACAGTGTGGCGTTAGGGAATGGTGCTTTAACTAACGGTGCCAAGTACGCGAACACAACTGCATCAAATGACGACGGCCGGTTACCGAAGAAGTATTCACTCTCTCCCAGCCTGTCTGATAGAGTTTTAAGGCACTTTTCCGCTTCACTGTATATCTGAAAGTTTTAAACTAAATATTTTAATTATATTATTATTAACAATGAATTTTTATTTACTTATAGTTGACGCCACAGTTGTTTTAGCTGGCAGTGCTATAATATACATTTGTAAAATAGGTATGCGAACGAAAGAAGGAACTATTTATCATAAATATTTTAAATAATATTGATCTATCCAGTGCTGAACAAAGGTGTCTTCGACAGTGGGTATGTCTCCATACAGTACAGTAAATATGCGTTGGGAAAGCTGACAGTTTCAAACAGCAAAATTTTATTTTAATTTTCTTTATATAGTTCTAACATTACTATAAAAATTTTGTTACTAACACATCATATGGATGTAAGTCTAAAATAAAAATTATTACATGCCTCCCCCATAGACTGTCATAAGGAAAGAGAGCTTTCCATTTTACAGTTTACCATTGGGACGATTTTGCCAGTAGTTGCTAGCTTGAAGTACTATATTCAGTTATATACTTGATGAAAATGTAAACAAACAAATCTCATGCATTATTCACTACTGTATTGGTACATAGGGTTCGTATTCTGCTGCAATGAATGATTGTACTTGCATTCATCAACTACATACAACACATTATGTATTATCATAATTAATACTAATAATATTGTAAACAGTGCTTATCATAATTAATGACAATATCATTAGACAACATAATTAATAAGAGTTAGAGAAAAGACCTAAGTGAGTCAATGTAAACAATAATAATTTAATAATTATTACAAATATGGAAGGAATGAAAGTATTTTTTTATGCAAATTAGAATGGCAAAAAAGCTGACTGTCACCTATAAACATAAATAGTACCATGGACATAACAGAGTATACTGTATCACCCATTATACCCTTCATGAATTGCCATTCCTGAGGTCTAAGGTGTTATGCCTCTGTATCCTTTAATTTCACTGCCATATCCCACCCTTTAAGCTGAAAAATAGCTATGTAAACACAACCGCTTCACAGCAGAATCACAAATAGAATAGAGGTATAATAGAGGCAGATGACTTTTGTACAAAATATCCAAAATATTGTACATAGCTGTACAAAACATTGTACAGTATCAGTTGTATCCATAACTTTTTGAAAATGGAACATATTGATTGAACAAAAAATTAAATTTACAAAAAGTTAAAACATCTTTTGAATTTTCTGTATAGATAAAGAATATGAAAAACTGTACCTACATTTTAAGTAAGTTTAATAAGAAATAAAGAGAAGGAAAGAACTAAGTATACATATACATGTGTAAGTCATATTTTTAACTAGTTAAATTAGTACAAATATACAATTTTTTATAAATTCTATAATCTTACGAATATAATAAAATTTTAACTAAAAATTATCTATACATGGGAGATAATTAACATTATTATTAAAAAATTTGTCTGACTGATTGTTCTGACATCAAACAAAAATTATTACACCAAATTGGATGCAATTTTCACAGATGTACTGAAGGCCCAACCTAAAAACTGGTGTATGATTTATCTTAATATGCCATTTAGAATAAATCTGTTGTATTGGTTTTCCAACTTCTGAAATACATGCATAGAATGGAGCAGCCAAAAAGTAAGTATTAATGATAATAGTGTTAAATTGTAGTATGCAGTAACATCTTATACAACAGACTTTTTGTCACTAAATAAAATTTGTGTAGAAAATAATTTAGAAAATTGACAAAATATTACAGATAGTTTTTTTTTAGTTTTATAAGAGAAAATACTATCAATATATAGTACTTATATAGTATCAAAACAAGTAGTACTGTAATTTAAATGAGATTCCATCCCTCATACAATCTTTTATTTATGTAACTGCATCACTTAGTCACAACAAACTTAGTTATATGAATTAAAGCATCATCAGAGATCCAAATTAGACTTTACATAAAAGTTAGAATAACATAAATATATACTTACAGTCTTTTCAATCTCCCTTAAATCAGTATGTTCACCATATAGTGCATCAATCATTTCTTTGGCAGCATTCTGATATCGTGATGGATAATAGAAGTTGAAGGGGATGCGTAAAGCTTTAGAGTATGCAGGCCGTGTCACATCACTATAATTCTTCTCATCCACCCACCATGTGTACTGGTATGCAGGGTACAACTTGTCACGGAGGTACTGTGTGAACGCACTCGCTTCTGCAGCTTGCATTGTGTTTAAGTGGACATCCGTACTGTAATGCTAATATGACATAAGAAAAGTATCAGACAAATTATTATTATTCTTAATTTTGTAAAATTCTTTTAAACGTATTTTAATATATTGTGTGCTAGTTCTTTATATGCCTCACTTCTGAGATATTAATGCAGTTTAGTAACGGAATACAATGAACCATTTAAATAAGAATTAACAGTGGGGGAAAATTCTTAAATAAGAGACATGAAATACTATATACTATATGACTCTGATACTAAACCAATTAATTTAATTATTTTAAATCATTCCCCTAAAGCATAATTACCAAGGATTTCAAATAGTCGACGACTTCTTCAAAATTCGTGAGTACATTCCGTCCGTCTCTCATAACAGGCAGTCTTCCCTTTGGTGTGAAATATGGATTGTTAGCTTCTCGTACTCGAACTGGTACACCGATAAATTTCATATAGGTCTGCGAATTCAAAAGGAAAGATGCATTACCGGCTCATTTCATTATATAGTCGTAGTTGAGGTTATAAATAATACTAACCAAAACTTTCAAACATTCCAAATCAATAGATGCAAGACCCCACTCTCCTCGCCAAATATCTAGGTCTATACTAGCCATAATTAAGTATTTACTACCAAAAATATATTAAGAAAAATTTCATAATAAAACGAGTTGAACATTGAACGATCAACATTTATAGACAATCGACAAAATATGACAGATAAAGTAGAGAGACACTTTATGAGAGCGATATAAAAAAGAAAATAGAAGAAAATGTAACAATCAGATAAAATGTCATTACAGTCAATTGGAATAATAAAATTTTAGATTGAGTATGAATACTATCCTTAATTTAAGACTATGTAGGTAAAGACAACCACGTTATACAATCAAATTTTTTGTGCAAATATCTTTACAATATTTTCAAAAATGCTTATTAAACCAGGATGAAGAGAGTTCATAACTTTAACTTGATGAAGTACGGAAACATCAGGATTATCTTCAGTTAATTTTCAAAAATAAAGAATTTTCAATATTTTTAACTAATAATTAAAAAATACACTTTTGCCTATGAACTGAAATATTATACATCCAATTTTTTACGTTGTCACTAAAAATTTGTTTTTAATGGCAAATAATTATTTGAAAAATTCCAAAGCAAAATGTTAGTAGGTGCATAGTTTTGGTAATATAATTATATACGCCGTATTCTATGATTAACATTTATTTTGTTGACAGAATACTTTTAAACATTCAATCAAAAACATTAAAAAAATATTCAATTCCTTTTGAAAATAGATAATTACGACGTTGTTATATTTTGTATATATATTTTGCTCTTAAGCAGACAAGAGCGCATAATTTGCCGCGTGTGGATGTTTACTGGAATCTTTGGTAATTAGGTGAATCAATCACTATCGCCGATAATTTATATTCGTAGTGATGCAATCTTATGCAATTACTGTAAATAATGAATAAAAGAGTGCACTTTTATTCTTTGTCTATGACCCAGGTGGGAAGATTATTTTTATCCACAGACATATTATGTTTATGTATTTATTTTGTATCATGTTGCTAACATCGTCCAGTATGTGTAACTTCAAATAAAAAAAGTTTGGATGAAATTTATACAATGAGTTCATTGATTTTGACACTTTTACACTATAAACTAGATAAATGTTTTATGATATCTACTAATATCAATATTTCTGATAGAGATATATTATAAATATTTGTACATTACTATGATTATCCATTTATAATATTTTATTATCCTAAAACTTCTAGGTGGTTACATAGCCCGTTTTCCAGTTTTATCTGTGTGAAGACAGTGCCGATTCTTATTTAATGTTTGAAATTGGTTTTGGTGACTTTGTTATTGTGTTTCACTTTCATCTTTCTATTTTTGGTTTTGTCCACGATATTTAAAAAATATAAAATATTACAACTAAGTGGCCTCTGTCTTCAGATTTACTTATTTATATATCCATTTTTATGTGTTATACGAAACGTTGATTAATCGTACCAATAATAAATATAAATTAAAAAAAGATTTCATCAGCATTCTCAGATTTCACCGGCAATCGCAAGTATCTAAACTCAGAACAAAATGTCTATACAATGGACATTTATTGCAGGCTATCTGTACTTCGAAATTGCGCTAGTTACAATAATGATGCTACCAATTTTTAGTCCAAGACGTTGGCACCAGTTCTTCAAGTCGTCATTGTTTTCCATGTTCCAGTCCCATGCAGCCGTATATTTTTACGTATTTCTGGGTATTTTAGGAGTATTCTTATTAGATGCTATTAGAGAAATGAGAAAGTATTCGCATTCTAATGATGGTGGCCATGTACACCTCGCCAGTGAGATGAAGGGCAATGTGAAGCTGTTCAGAGCTCAGAGGAACTTTTACATTACCGGCTTTGCTATATTTTTGACATTTGTTATAAGACGTCTTATCACTATGCTGATAATTCAAGATGAACTAAGTATTAAGGCAGAGAGGATTATTAAACAAGCAGATGATACTGTAAAACTAGCTAAGCACACAGTTTTGGCTAATACAATGAGAGCATCAGAGTCACAGAATTATGAGGAAGTGAAAAATGATTTGGAAAATACATTAGCTTTGTTGGAGGAAGAAAAAGAGAAAACACATCAATTAGAGAAGGAAGTCACAAAATGGAAGTCAAGGTATGAAGAAGTCACCACTAGTGGACAAGGTGATAACTAATTATTATAAAATCAGATGTAATTACTTTCTGTGGTTAGAAATAAGAACTGAAGAGAATTTGTTGTGATTTCTGGAACTGGTGCTGAATTGTAGCTAAAGGTTTCCCTATTATTAGTTATATAAATGTGCTAGTCTGCAAATTTTAATACTACATTGAAATAGCTTTGCTGATCCAGCAGTGTATGTGTAGGACTCACTTCAAAATATAGATATGTTTATGTCACATAGAATTGTTTTTTTTTTTATGGAATTAAAAACAAATAGGCTGTTGCTGCTGTTGACCCATTTGATGCAAAGTGCCAATCATCTATAGATATAAACAGTAATATGGGTATCACAGAATAGAAACAATTAGAACTATAAACATGTGATATTTATTCAAAGACTGTTCTGATTATTTGAATGTTGGTTATTTATTATCTTGTTCAATCAATATTAAATATTATAAATTTCAATATGTGTATATATATTTTTTTTCTCTATTAGGACTGGAATACTTTTAAGAATTAATTTAAAAAAAAACTGTAATATTAAAAATATGTTTTTTTATCATTCATAGATATATTTTTTTATTATTTGTAATTAGAACAGCATATTTTTGGCTTACATTCTAATTATAGATTATTTTTTGCAATTCTTACACCACTATACCATAATGCTTAAGACATTAATTGTATGATAATAATTCTGCTAATGTTAAATATTGTACTTATAATATTACCTGCTTAGGCTTAAATCATTACTCTTGGCCTTAGATAATTCATGACAGTATTTTTAAGAGATTTATTATTTTGTGCAGTGTTATGAATTAAAAAATTGGTTTTAATTATTCTTTTGTTTTATTTATTATAAGTCCTTATATTCCATAAACTTAGTATCTATACTAATATTTAACTAAAAATGTATGAAGGCAATAATGTCAGAAAAATACTTGAACCATTTTAATCAAAAGCCTATAGTTTATACTTTGTATAACATTAGATAATACATATAGGTAGTTATGTTCACGCAACACCAATGCTTGACAATGGGAGGCATTTGTTGACTTAATTACCTCTATAAAATGCTTACAGATATATATAAATTATAACTTATAAATGTATGAATGAGGACTACTATGAAGGATTAACACTTTTAAATAATAAAATCAAAAACCGGTTAGGTGCGATTTAAACTCGCATCCCAAGGGTTCCGTATATATATATGCTGTATAGCATTAAGTCCGCCTTTTGTACCAAAAATTTTTTGTAATTTATTTTTTTATTTATTTTATTTGTAATTTTGTAATGTGGTCAATAAAGAACAAATAAATAAAATTATTGCATTTCTCATGCAAAATAGACACCTAATAGTATAATTGATACTACACTTCGGAATTTCTTGATTTGAATTTTGAGTCATAATTGTGGTTAAAATTTGGACTGCATAACTAAGTTTCTTAGCTAAGTTTGTTTGACAAAACAGTGCTACTACAATTGACTGACTGAAACTTTATTTTTCCAGTAATATTCACAAATATAATATAAATATAATTCCGTGTAGTCCCGGCACAGAATAAGCTACCCTTTCCTTTCATGTGGGTGTCGTAAGATGTTCTCCACCATTAAATGACCTTTCGAGTGACTAAGGTCATTTAATGGCCGAGGACTGGGCAGCACTTTCCTTCTTAAAACATAACCAAACCCTATGGTTTTTCTTTAATAGATGATAATGGAGTGGAATAAGAGCAAAGGAGCGAAAAAAGATTGATGCTCTCGAGATATGGTCCTGGGAAGATGCTGCGAATTTCCTGAACAGCAACGCGCACGAATATATGCATCCTGGCGCAACTCCGAATAAAAGATAGGTTCTTGACAGCCTGCTGTCGGAGGATTCTCGGATACTTCGGTCATATTGCTCGTCGATAATTGACAACACGATGTTCAGTAATGAAGTGAACGAAGAGAGATAGAATGGAATGGTAACCCCGCCTGCGCTAGTGGGGTACCAGTGAGAGATAATCGGTGAGGATGAAAAGGGAGATCAGTTAGCCCATCGTGATGAATTCAACAATAATTTAGTCAAGATGGTTTCCAGGGTGAACAGCGTGGAAGTCGATCTGGTAGGATATATTGATATCAACGGGGACTAACCTCCCCTTTGATGGGGGACAGGTTTTCGATCATAACTCTTAAATTAAGTAACATAAAAATTTGTTTTACAATGTACAAACGAAGCGCTTTCGTATGATACTCCGCTTAGTAGACTAATTTTTAAATATTGAGTACTACTTTTGAACTATAAGGATTCCTTTGTGATTGGGTATGGAACCCTAAAATGTACCAGTAATATAATATATAGATTTTAGATTACAGAGGCTATGACATATACATTAATTCTTTTTCTATGATTAATATGTATAATTTTTTGTTCCGTTCTCCAGGTTTCCCCAAAGTTTTCCCTTATAGAGCAAATCTGACAATGACAATACTGACATTGACAGTTGACTGATAGAAAATTTTTCATAGGTGATATGGCTGTTTATAAAACTTTAAATAATTTCATATAAATCTTAAATCTAATTTGCTTTCATAGGTAATTTCTAATTTATTAATTTTGGATCCCTTTAGAAGGAAATAAAGAATTATAAATTTAGAAACTATTAGTATGTATCATAATAATAGTTGAATTAACATTATTATACGAAGTTGCTGTTGTTGTTGTTAAAAAACTTACTAATTAGAGACACCGTTACTCTTTATTTATGAATGTGGGAATCTTCAACATAGTCAACCATAAGGTAAGTATTATGTTTATATATAAACATCCTAATCGCAGTTTATTAAACAATATTTTTTTTAATAATTACAACATAGTTTATAACGAACTTACATATTTTGCAATTTGTATTAATATAATGAGAAGGCGTATTAGTACACACAATATATCTCATTACACTACTAGCTTATATAGTTATGCCTGCGTGTCTGTACAGATCTATTTTATACTAAGTTTTTTTCTTCAATCTGTGTATTTAAAGTCCTATGGGTATCCACTGACCAAATTTCATGTCTATGGATAATTCAAAGTTAAATTAAGAACCTCAACTTTTTAAAATTTTATTGAGTAAGCTTTAAGGCTTTTAAGCTTTTTTAAGTTTTCCTCATTTGTCTTGTAATATTTTTTGTAGCCACACTGATTTGGCCAGTGATACACAAATTTCAAATCTTTTATGAGTAACATTACATACAATGGATGGGTGAAAGCCAGAATCACTTGTTTATATTAGTTGAAAATTTGTCTCTGACAAATTAATGTGATAAACTTTACATACAGATATATGAGGCTGGTATTGTCATACATGTGATTTGAAATTCTCAACAAAAATGTGGTGTGTTTTAGATTAAGGAGAGTGGCGGCATGTATGAAGAATGGAGCTCATTGCCACTGGAGGGTGGAGGGAGAGGTGTGTTGGGTGCGGTGGGTGGCCGGGATGTGGTGCTGGCGGTCATGAGGCAGCTGGCTTCTCATGAGCCAAGCCCACTTACAACTGATGCAGAAGTCAGTAGCATATTTAAATAGCTTACACTCTATTATTTCAAAAACATTTATTTCTATTTTATAATGATATTAAGAAAACACTAGTGTTTAACATTTCTAAGTGTAATATAAAGATATAGATTATCATATGCTGTTATGTACTTTTTGAACCATAAAGAAAGTAACAGTAATTTTTTAAATGATTAAGTATAAATTTGTAAATTTATTTTTGAAGGTACTAAATATAA